>NW_027206790.1:0-336503 GCF_032191515.1 Phaenicophaeus curvirostris | reverse complement strand
GGGAATCTGCAGCTTGCAGTGAAAGCGCTTCCAGAGGGGAGTCAAATGAGGGCAAACATTTGATGGTAGCAGCTTCCCTGCGGGAGATACTCTCTTTGCCAAAATCGCATTATTAGGCGAAAGTAAGTTCCAATTCAGTACCCTATCCTAAAGCTTGCAGTTAGGAGGGAATCTGCAGCTTGCAGTGAAAGCGCTTCCAGAGGGGAGTCTAATGAGGGCAAACATTTGATGGTAGCAGCTTCCCTGCGGGAGATGCTCCCTTTGCCAAAATCGCATTATTAGGCGAAAGTAAGTTACAATTCAGTACCCTATCCTAAAGCTTGCTGTTAGGAGGGAATCTGCAGCTTGCAGTGAAAGCGCTTCCAGAGGGGAGTCTAATGAGGGCAAACATTTGATGGTAGCAGCTTCCCTGCGGGAGATACTCTCTTTGCAAAAATCGCACTATTAGCCGCAGATAAGCTACAATTCAGTACCCTATCCTAAAGCTTGCTGTTAGGAGGGAATCTGCAGCTTGCAGTGAAAGCGCTTCCAGAGGGGAGTCTAATGAGGGCAAAGATTTGATGGTAGCAGCTTCCCTGCGGGAGATACTCTCTTTGCCAAAATCGCATTATTAGGCGAAAGTAAGTTCCAATTCAGTACCCTATCCTAAAGCTTGCTGTTAGGAGGGAATCTGCAGCTTGCAGTGAAAGCGCTTCCAGAGGGGAGTCTAATGAGGGCAAACATTTGATGGTAGCTGCTTCCCTGCGGGAGATATTCTCTTTGCCAAAATCGCCTTATTAGCCGCAGTTAAGTTACAATTCAGTACCCTATCCTCAAGCTTGCTCTTAGGAGGGAATCTGCAGCTTGCAGTGAAAGCGCTTCCAGAGGGGAGTCTAATGAGGGCAAACATTTGATGGTAGCAGCTTCCCTGCGGGAGATACTCTCTTTGCCAAAATCGCATTATTAGGCGAAAGTAAGTTACAATTCAGTACCCTATCCTCAAGCTTGCAGTTAGGAGGTAATCTGCAGCTTGCTGTGAAAGCGCTTCCAGAGGGGAGTCTAATGAGGGCAAACATTTGATGGTAGCAGCTTCCCTGCGGGAGATACTCTCTTTGCCAAAATCGCATTATTAGGCGAAAGTAAGTTCCAATTCAGTACCCTATCCTAAAGCTTGCAGTTAGGAGGGAATCTGCAGCTTGCAGTGAAAGCGCTTCCAGAGGGGAGTCTAATGAGGGACAACATTTGATGGTAGCTGCTTCCCTGCGGGAGATATTCTCTTTGACAAAATCGCCTTATTAGCCGCAGTTAAGTTACAATTCAGTACCCTATCCTCAAGCTTGCTCTTAGGAGGGAATCTGCAGCTTGCAGTGAAAGCGCTTCCAGAGGGGAGTCTAATGAGGGCAAACATTTGATGGTAGCAGCTTCCCTGCGGGAGATACTCTCTTTGCCAAAATCGCATTCTTAGGCGAAAGTAAGTTACAATTCAGTACCCTATCCTAAAGCTTGCTGTTAGGAGGGAATCTGCGGCTTGCAGTGAAAGCGCTTCCAGAGGGGAGTCTAATGAGGGACAACATTTGATGGTAGTAGCTTCCCTGCGGGAGATACTCTCTTTGCCAAAATCGCATTATTAGGCGAAAGTAAGTTACAATTCAGTACCCTATCCTAAAGCTTGCTGTTAGGAGGGAATCTGCGGCTTGCAGTGAAAGCGCTTCCAGAGGGGAGTCTAATGAGGGCAAACATTTGATGGTAGCAGCTTCCCTGCGGGAGATACTCCCTTTGCCAAAATCGCATTATTAGGCGAAAGTAAGTTCCAGTTCAGTACCCTATCCTAAAGCTTGCAGTTAGGAGGGAATCTGCAGCTTGCAGTGAAAGCGCTTCCAGAGGGGAGTCTAATGAGGGCAAACATTTGATGGTAGCAGCTTCCCTGCGGGAGATGCTCCCTTTGCCAATATCGCATTATTAGGCGAAAGTGAGTTACAATTCAGTACCCTATCCTAAAGCTTGCTGTTAGGAGGGAATCTGCAGCTTGCAGTGAAAGCGCTTCCAGAGGGGAGTCTAATGAGGGCAAACATTTGATGGTAGCAGCTTCCCTGCGGGAGATATTCTCTTTGCCAAAATCGCCTTATTAGCCGCAGTTAAGTTACAATTCAGTACCCTATCCTAAAGCTTGCTGTTAGAGGGAATCTGCGGCTTGCAGTGAAAGCGCTTCCAGAGGGGAGTCTAATGAGGGCAAAGATTTGATGGTAGCAGCTTCCCTGCGGGAGATACTCTCTTTGCCAAAATCGCATTATTAGGCGAAAGTAAGTTACAATTCAGTACCCTATCCTAAAGCTTGCTGTTAGGAGGGAATCTGCAGCTTGCAGTGAAAGCGCTTCCAGAGGGGAGTCTAATGAGGGCAAACATTTGATGGCAGTAGCTTCCCTGCGGGAGATACTCTCTTTTCCAAAATCGCATTATTAGGCGAAAGTGAGTTACAATTCAGTACCCTATCCTCAAGCTTGCTGTTAGGAGGGAATCTGCAGCTTGCAGTGAAAGCGCTTCCAGAGGGGAGTCTAATGAGGGCAAACATTTGATGGTAGCAGCTTCCCTGCGGGAGATACTCTCTTTGCCAAAATCGCATTATTAGGCGAAAGTAAGTTCCAATTCAGTACCCTATCCTAAAGCTTGCTGTTAGGAGGGAATCTGCAGCTTGCAGTGAAAGCGCTTCCAGAGGGGAGTCTAATGAGGGCAAACATTTGATGGTAGCAGCTTCCCTGCGGGAGATACTCTCTTTGCCAAAATCGCATTATTAGGCGAAAGTGAGTTACAATTCAGTACCCTATCCTAAAGCTTGCTGTTAGGAGGGAATCTGCAGCTTGCAGTGAAAGCGCTTCCAGAGGGGAGTCTAATGAGGGCAAACATTTGATGGTAGCAGCTTCCCTGCGGGAGATACTCTCTTTGCCAAAATCGCATTATTAGGCGAAAGTAAGTTCCAATTCAGTACCCTATCCTAAAGCTTGCAGTTAGGAGGGAATCTGCAGCTTGCAGTGAAAGCGCTTCCAGAGGGGAGTCTAATGAGGGCAAACATTTGATGGTAGCAGCTTCCCTGCGGGAGATACTCCCTTTGCCAAAATCGCATTATTAGGCGAAAGTAAGTTCCAATTCAGTACCCTATCCTAAAGCTTGCTGTTAGGAGGGAATCTGCAGCTTGCAGTGAAAGCGCTTCCAGAGGGGAGTCTAATGAGGGCAAACATTTGATGGTAGCAGCTTCCCTGCGGGAGATATTCTCTTTGCCATAATCGCCTTATTAGCCGCAGTTAAGTTACAATTCAGTACCCTATCCTAAAGCTTGCAGTTAGGAGGGAATCTGCAGCTTGCAGTGAAAGCGCTTCCAGAGGGGAGTCTAATGAGGGCAAACATTTGATGGTAGCAGCTTCCCTGCGGGAGATGCTCCCTTTGCCAATATCGCATTATTAGGCGAAAGTGAGTTACAATTCAGTACCCTATCCTAAAGCTTGCTGTTAGGAGGGAATCTGCAGCTTGCAGTGAAAGCGCTTCCAGAGGGGAGTCTAATGAGGGCAAACATTTGATGGTAGCAGCTTCCCTGCGGGAGATATTCTCTTTGCCAAAATCGCCTTATTAGCCGCAGTTAAGTTACAATTCAGTACCCTATCCTAAAGCTTGCTGTTAGAGGGAATCTGCGGCTTGCAGTGAAAGCGCTTCCAGAGGGGAGTCTAATGAGGGCAAACATTTGATGGTAGCAGCTTCCCTGATGGAGATACTCTCTTTGCCAAAATCGCATTATTAGGCGAAAGTAAGTTACAATTCAGTACCCTATCCTAAAGCTTGCTGTTAGGAGGGAATCTGCAGCTTGCAGTGAAAGCGCTTCCAGAGGGGAGTCTAATGAGGGCAAACATTTGATGGTAGCAGCTTCCCTGCGGGAGATGCTCCCTTTGCCAAAATCGCATTATTAGGCGAAAGTAAGTTACAATTCAGTACCCTATCCTAAAGCTTGCTGTTAGGAGGGAATCTGCAGCTTGCAGTGAAAGCGCTTCCAGAGGGGAGTCTAATGAGGGCAAACATTTGATGGTAGCAGCTTCCCTGCGGGAGATACTCTCTTTGCCAAAATCGCATTATTAGGCGAAAGTAAGTTACAATTCAGTACCCTATCCCTAAAGCTTGCTGTTAGGAGGGAATGTGCAGCTTGCAGTGAAAGCGCTTCCAGATGGGAGTCTAATGACGGCAAATAATTGATGGTAGCAGCTTCCCTGCGGGAGATATTCTCTTTGCCAAAATCGCCTTATTAGGCGAAAGTGAGTTACAATTCAGTACCCTATCCTAAAGCTTGCTGTTAGGAGGGAATCTGGAGCTTGCAGTGAAAGCGCTTCCAGAGGGGAGTCTAATGAGGGCAAACATTTGATGGTAGCAGCTTCCCTGCGGGAGATACTCTCTTTGCCAAAATCGCATTATTAGGCGAAAGTAAGTTACAATTCAGTACCCTATCCTAAAGCTTGCTGTTAGGAGGGAATCTGCAGCTTGCAGTGAAAGCGCTTCCAGAGGGAAGTCTAATGAGGGCAAACATTTGATGGTAGCAGCTTCCCTGCGGGAGATACTCTCTTTGCAAAATCGCATTATTAGGCGAAAGTAAGTTACAATTCAGTACCCTATCCTAAAGCTTGCTGTTAGGAGGGAATCTGCAGCTTGCAGTGAAAGCGCTTCCAGAGGGGAGTCTAATGAGGGCAAAGATTTGTTGGTAGCAGCTTCCCTGCGGGAGATACTCTCTTTGCCAAAATCGCATTATTAGGCGAAAGTAAGTTACAATTCAGTACCCTATCCTAAAGCTTGCTGTTAGGAGGGAATCTGCAGCTTGCAGTGAAAGCGCTTCCAGAGGGGAGTCTAATGAGGGCAAACATTTGATGGTAGCTGCTTCCCTGCGGGAGATATTCTCTTTGCCAAAATCGCATTATTAGGCGAAAGTAAGTTACAATTCAGTACCCTATCCTAAAGCTTGCTGTTAGGAGGGAATCTGCAGCTTGCAGTGAAAGCGCTTCCAGAGGGGAGTCTAATGAGGGCAAACATTTGATGGTAGCAGCTTCCCTGCGGGAGATACTCTCTTTGCCAAAATCGCATTATTAGGCGAAAGTAAGTTACAATTCAGTACCCTATCCTAAAGCTTGCTGTTAGGAGGGAATCTGCGGCTTGCAGTAAAGCGCTTCCAGAGGGGAGTCTAATGAGGGCAAACATTTGATGGTAGCTGCTTCCCTGCGGGAGATGCTCCCTTTTCCAAAATCGCATTATTAGGCGAAAGTAAGTTACAATTCAGTACCCTATCCTAAAGCTTGCTGTTAGGAGGGAATCTGCAGCTTGCAGTGAAAGCGCTTTCAGAGGGGAGTCTAATGAAGGCAAACATTTGATGGTAGCAGCTTCCCTGCGGGAGATGCTCCCTTTTCCAAAATCGCATTATTAGGCGAAAGTAAGTTACAATTCAGTACCCTATCCTCAAGCTTGCAGTTAGGAGGGAATCTGCAGCTTGCAGTGAAAGCGCTTCCAGAGGGGAGTCTAATGAGGGCAAACATTTGATGGTAGCAGCTTCCCTGCGGGAGATATTCTCTTTGCCAAAATCGCCTTATTAGCCGCAGTTAAGTTACAATTCAGTACCCTATCCTAAAGCTTGCAGTTAGGAGGGAATCTGCAGCTTGCAGTGAAAGCGCTTCCAGAGGGGAGTCTAATGAGGGCAAACATTTGATGGTAGCAGCTTCCCTGCGGGAGATACTCTCTTTGCCAATATCGCATTATTAGGCGAAAGTAAGTTACAATTCAGTACCCTATCCTCAAGCTTGCAGTTAGGAGGGAATCTGCAGCTTGCAGTGAAAGCGCTTCCAGAGGGGAGTCTAATGAGGGCAAACATTTGATGGTAGCAGCTTCCCTGCGGGAGATACTCTCTTTGCCAAAATCGCATTATTAGGCGAAAGTAAGTTACAATTCAGTACCCTATCCTAAAGCTTGCTGTTAGGAGGGAATCTGCAGCTTGCAGTGAAAGCGCTTCCAGAGGGGAGTCTAATGAGGGCAAACATTTGATGGTAGCAGCTTCCCTGCGGGAGATACTCTCTTTGCCAAAATCGCATTATTAGGCGAAAGTGAGTTACAATTCAGTACCCTATCCTAAAGCTTGCTGTTAGGAGGGAATCTGCAGCTTGCAGTGAAAGCGCTTCCAGAGGGGAGTCTAATGAGGGCAAACATTTGATGGTAGCAGCTTCCCTGCGGGAGATACTCTCTTTGCCAAAATCGCATTATTAGGCGAAAGTGAGTTACAATTCAGTACCCTATCCTAAAGCTTGCTGTTAGGAGGGAATCTGCAGCTTGCAGTGAAAGCGCTTCCAGAGGGGAGTCTAATGACGGCAAACATTTGATGGTAACAGCTTCCCTGCGGGAGATACTCTCTTTGCCAAAATCGCATTATTAGGCGAAAGTAAGTTACAATTCAGTACCCTATCCTAAAGCTTGCTGTTAGGAGGGAATCTGCAGCTTGCAGTGAAAGCGCTTCCAGAGGGGAGTCTAATGAGGGCAAACATTTGATGGTAGCAGCTTCCCTGCGGGAGATGCTCCCTTTGCCAAAATCGCATTATTAGGCGAAAGTAAGTTACAATTCAGTACCCTATCCTAAAGCTTGCTGTTAGGAGGGAATCTGCAGCTTGCAGTGAAAGCGCTTCCAGAGGGGAGTCTAATGAGGGCAAACATTTGATGGTAGCAGCTTCCCTGCGGGAGATACTCTCTTTGCCAAAATCGCATTATTAGGCGAAAGTAAGTTACAATTCAGTACCCTATCCTAAAGCTTGCTGTTAGGAGGGAATGTGCAGCTTGCAGTGAAAGCGCTTCCAGATGGGAGTCTAATGACGGCAAATAATTGATGGTAGCAGCTTCCCTGCGGGAGATATTCTCTTTGCCAAAATCGCCTTATTAGGCGAAAGTGAGTTACAATTCAGTACCCTATCCTAAAGCTTGCTGTTAGGAGGGAATCTGGAGCTTGCAGTGAAAGCGCTTCCAGAGGGGAGTCTAATGAGGGCAAACATTTGATGGTAGCAGCTTCCCTGCGGGAGATACTCTCTTTGCCAAAATCGCATTATTAGGCGAAAGTGAGTTACAATTCAGTACCCTATCCTAAAGCTTGCTGTTAGGAGGGAATCTGCAGCTTGCAGTGAAAGCGCTTCCAGAGGGGAGTCTAATGAGGGCAAAGATTTGTTGGTAGCAGCTTCCCTGCGGGAGATACTCTCTTTGCCAAAATCGCATTATTAGGCGAAAGTAAGTTACAATTCAGTACCCTATCCTAAAGCTTGCTGTTAGGAGGGAATCTGCAGCTTGCAGTGAAAGCGCTTCCAGAGGGGAGTCTAATGAGGGCAAACATTTGATGGTAGCTGCTTCCCTGCGGGAGATATTCTCTTTGCCAAAATCGCATTATTAGGCGAAAGTAAGTTACAATTCAGTACCCTATCCTAAAGCTTGCTGTTAGGAGGGAATCTGCAGCTTGCAGTGAAAGCGCTTCCAGAGGGGAGTCTAATGAGGGCAAACATTTGATGGTAGCAGCTTCCCTGCGGGAGATACTCTCTTTGCCAGAATCGCATTATTAGGCGAAAGTAAGTTACAATTCAGTACCCTATCCTAAAGCTTGCTGTTAGGAGGGAATCTGCGGCTTGCAGTGAAAGCGCTTCCAGAGGGGAGTCTAATGAAGGCAAAGATTTGATGGTAGCAGCTTCCCTGCGGGAGATGCTCCCTTTTCCAAAATCGCATTATTAGGCGAAAGTAAGTTACAATTCAGTACCCTATCCTAAAGCTTGCAGTTAGGAGGGAATCTGCAGCTTGCAGTGAAAGCGCTTCCAGAGGGGAGTCTAATGAGGGCAAACATTTGATGGTAGCAGCTTCCCTGCGGGAGATATTCTCTTTGCCAAAATCGCATTATTAGGCGAAAGTAAGTTACAATTCAGTACCCTATCCTTAAGCTTGCAGTTAGGAGGGAATCTGCAGCTTGCAGTGAAAGCGCTTCCAGAGGGGAGTCTAATGAGGGCAAAGATTTGATGGTAGCAGCTTCCCTGCGGGAGATACTCTCTTTGCCAAAATCGCCTTATTAGGCGAAAGTGAGTTACAATTCAGTACCCTATCCTAAAGCTTGCTGTTAGGAGGGAATCTGCGGCTTGCAGTGAAAGCGCTTCCAGAGGGGAGTCTAATGAGGGCAAACATTTGATGGTAGCAGCTTCCCTGCGGGAGATACTCTCTTTGCCAAAATCGCATTATAAGGCGAAAGTAAGTTACAATTCAGTACCCTATCCTAAAGCTTGCTGTTAGGAGGGAATCTGCAGCTTGCAGTGAAAGCGCTTCCAGAGGGGAGTCTAATGAGGGCAAACATTTGATGGTAGCAGCTTCCCTGCGGGAGATATTCTCTTTGCCAAAATCGCCTTTTTAGCCGCAGTTAAGTTACAATTCAGTACCCTATCCTAAAGCTTGCAGTTAGGAGGGAATCTGCAGCTTGCAGTGAAAGCGCTTCCAGAGGGGAGTCTAATGAGGGCAAACATTTGATGGTAGCAGCTTCCCTGCGGGAGATACTCTCTTTGCCAAAATCGCATTATTAGGCGAAAGTAAGTTACAATTCAGTACCCTATCCTCAAGCTTGCAGTTAGGAGGGAATCTGCAGCTTGCAGTGAAAGCGCTTCCAGAGGGGAGTCTAATGAGGGCAAACATTTGATGGTAGCAGCTTCCCTGCGGGAGATACTCTCTTTGCCAAAATCGCATTATTAGGCGAAAGTGAGTTACAATTCAGTACCCTATCCTAAAGCTTGCTGTTAGGAGGGAATCTGCAGCTTGCAGTGAAAGCGCTTCCAGAGGGGAGTCTAATGAGGGCAAACATTTGATGGTAGCAGCTTCCCTGCGGGAGATATTCTCTTTGCCAAAATCGCCTTTTTAGCCGCAGTTAAGTTACAATTCAGTACCCTATCCTAAAGCTTGCAGTTAGGAGGGAATCTGCAGCTTGCAGTGAAAGCGCTTCCAGAGGGGAGTCTAATGAGGGCAAACATTTGATGGTAGCAGCTTCCCTGCGGGAGATACTCTCTTTGCCAAAATCGCATTATTAGGCGAAAGTGAGTTACAATTCAGTACCCTATCCTCAAGCTTGCAGTTAGGAGGGAATCTGCAGCTTGCAGTGAAAGCGCTTCCAGAGGGGAGTCTAATGAGGGCAAACATTTGATGGTAGCAGCTTCCCTGCGGGAGATACTCTCTTTGCCAAAATCGCATTATTAGGCGAAAGTGAGTTACAATTCAGTACCCTATCCTAAAGCTTGCTGTTAGGAGGGAATCTGCAGCTTGCAGTGAAAGCGCTTCCAGAGGGGAGTCTAATGAGGGCAAACATTTGATGGTAGCAGCTTCCCTGCGGGAGATACTCTCTTTGCCAAAATCGCATTATTAGGCGAAAGTGAGTTACAATTCAGTACCCTATCCTAAAGCTTGCTGTTAGGAGGGAATCTGCAGCTTGCAGTGAAAGCGCTTCCAGAGGGGAGTCTAATGAGGGCAAACATTTGATGGTAGCAGCTTCCCTGATGGAGATACTCTCTTTGCCAAAATCGCATTATTAGGTGAAAGTAAGTTACAATTCAGTACCCTATCCTAAAGCTTGCTGTTAGGAGGGAATCTGCAGCTTGCAGTGAAAGCGCTTCCAGAGTGGAGTCTAATGAGGGCAAACATTTGATGGTAGCAGCTTCCCTGCGGGAGATGCTCCCTTTGCCAAAATCGCATTATTAGGCGAAAGTAAGTTACAATTCAGTACCCTATCCTAAAGCTTGCTGTTAGGAGGGAATCTGCAGCTTGCAGTGAAAGCGCTTCCAGAGGGGAGTCTAATGAGGGCAAACATTTGATGGTAGCAGCTTCCCTGCGGGAGATACTCTCTTTGCCAAAATCGCATTATTAGGCGAAAGTAAGTTACAATTCAGTACCCTATCCTAAAGCTTGCTGTTAGGAGGGAATGTGCAGCTTGCAGTGAAAGCGCTTCCAGAGGGGAGTCTAATGACGGCAAATAATTGATGGTAGCAGCTTCCCTGCGGGAGATATTCTCTTTGCCAAAATCGCCTTATTAGGCGAAAGTGAGTTACAATTCAGTACCCTATCCTAAAGCTTGCTGTTAGGAGGGAATCTGGAGCTTGCAGTGAAAGCGCTTCCAGAGGGGAGTCTAATGAGGGCAAACATTTGATGGTAGCAGCTTCCCTGCGGGAGATACTCTCTTTGCCAAAATCGCATTATTAGGCGAAAGTAAGTTACAATTCAGTACCCTATCCTAAAGCTTGCTGTTAGGAGGGAATCTGCAGCTTGCAGTGAAAGCGCTTCCAGAGGGAAGTCTAATGAGGGCAAACATTTGATGGTAGCAGCTTCCCTGCGCGAGATACTCTCTTTGCCAAAATCGCATTATTAGGCGAAAGTAAGTTACAATTCAGTACCCTATCCTAAAGCTTGCTGTTAGGAGGGAATCTGCAGCTTGCAGTGAAAGCGCTTCCAGAGGGGAGTCTAATGAGGGCAAAGATTTGTTGGTAGCAGCTTCCCTGCGGGAGATACTCTCTTTGCCAAAATCGCATTATTAGGCGAAAGTAAGTTACAATTCAGTACCCTATCCTAAAGCTTGCTGTTAGGAGGGAATCTGCAGCTTGCAGTGAAAGCGCTTCCAGAGGGGAGTCTAATGAGGGCAAACATTTGATGGTAGCAGCTTCCCTGCGGGAGATATTCTCTTTGCCAAAATCGCCTTTTTAGCCGCAGTTAAGTTACAATTCAGTACCCTATCCTAAAGCTTGCAGTTAGGAGGGAATCTGCAGCTTGCAGTGAAAGCGCTTCCAGAGGGGAGTCTAATGAGGGCAAACATTTGATGGTAGCAGCTTCCCTGCGGGAGATACTCTCTTTGCCAAAATCGCATTATTAGGCGAAAGTAAGTTACAATTCAGTACCCTATCCTCAAGCTTGCAGTTAGGAGGGAATCTGCAGCTTGCAGTGAAAGCGCTTCCAGAGGGGAGTCTAATGAGGGCAAACATTTGATGGTAGCAGCTTCCCTGCGGGAGATACTCTCTTTGCCAAAATCGCATTATTAGGCGAAAGTGAGTTACAATTCAGTACCCTATCCTAAAGCTTGCTGTTAGGAGGGAATCTGCAGCTTGCAGTGAAAGCGCTTCCAGAGGGGAGTCTAATGAGGGCAAACATTTGATGGTAGCAGCTTCCCTGCGGGAGATATTCTCTTTGCCAAAATCGCCTTTTTAGCCGCAGTTAAGTTACAATTCAGTGCACTATCCTAAAGCTTGCAGTTAGGAGGGAATCTGCAGCTTGCAGTGAAAGCGCTTCCAGAGGGGAGTCTAATGAGGGCAAACATTTGATGGTAGCAGCTTCCCTGATGGAGATACTCTCTTTGCCAAAATCGCATTATTAGGCGAAAGTGAGTTACAATTCAGTACCCTATCCTAAAGCTTGCTGTTAGGAGGGAATCTGCAGCTTGCAGTGAAAGCGCTTCCAGAGGGGAGTCTAATGAGGGCAAACATTTGATGGTAGCAGCTTCCCTGATGGAGATACTCTCTTTGCCAAAATCGCATTATTAGGCGAAAGTAAGTTACAATTCAGTACCCTATCCTAAAGCTTGCTGTTAGGAGGGAATCTGCAGCTTGCAGTGAAAGCGCTTCCAGAGGGGAGTCTAATGAGGGCAAACATTTGATGGTAGCAGCTTCCCTGCGGGAGATGCTCCCTTTGCCAAAATCGCATTATTAGGCGAAAGTAAGTTACAATTCAGTACCCTATCCTAAAGCTTGCTGTTAGGAGGGAATCTGCAGCTTGCAGTGAAAGCGCTTCCAGAGGGGAGTCTAATGAGGGCAAACATTTGATGGTAGCAGCTTCCCTGCGGGAGATACTCTCTTTGCCAAAATCGCATTATTAGGCGAAAGTAAGTTACAATTCAGTACCCTATCCTAAAGCTTGCTGTTAGGAGGGAATGTGCAGCTTGCAGTGAAAGCGCTTCCAGATGGGAGTCTAATGACGGCAAATAATTGATGGTAGCAGCTTCCCTGCGGGAGATATTCTCTTTGCCAAAATCGCCTTATTAGGCGAAAGTGAGTTACAATTCAGTACCCTATCCTAAAGCTTGCTGTTAGGAGGGAATCTGGAGCTTGCAGTGAAAGCGCTTCCAGAGGGGAGTCTAATGAGGGCAAACATTTGATGGTAGCAGCTTCCCTGCGGGAGATACTCTCTTTGCCAAAATCGCATTATTAGGCGAAAGTGAGTTACAATTCAGTACCCTATCCTAAAGCTTGCTGTTAGGAGGGAATCTGCAGCTTGCAGTGAAAGCGCTTCCAGAGGGAAGTCTAATGAGGGCAAACATTTGATGGTAGCAGCTTCCCTGCGCGAGATACTCTCTTTGCCAAAATCGCATTATTAGGCGAAAGTAAGTTACAATTCAGTACCCTATCCTAAAGCTTGCTGTTAGGAGGGAATCTGCAGCTTGCAGTGAAAGCGCTTCCAGAGGGGAGTCTAATGAGGGCAAAGATTTGTTGGTAGCAGCTTCCCTGCGGGAGATACTCTCTTTGCCAAAATCGCATTATTATGCGAAAGTAAGTTACAATTCAGTACCCTATCCTAAAGCTTGCTGTTAGGAGGGAATCTGCAGCTTGCAGTGAAAGCGCTTCCAGAGGGGAGTCTAATGAGGGCAAACATTTGATGGTAGCTGCTTCCCTGCGGGAGATATTCTCTTTGCCAAAATCGCATTATTAGGCGAAAGTAAGTTACAATTCAGTACCCTATCCTAAAGCTTGCTGTTAGGAGGGAATCTGCAGCTTGCAGTGAAAGCGCTTCCAGAGGGGAGTCTAATGAGGGCAAACATTTGATGGTAGCAGCTTCCCTGCGGGAGATACTCTCTTTGCCAAAATCGCATTATTAGGCGAAAGTAAGTTACAATTCAGTACCCTATCCTAAAGCTTGCTGTTAGGAGGGAATCTGCGGCTTGCAGTAAAGCGCTTCCAGAGGGGAGTCTAATGAGGGCAAACATTTGATGGTAGCTGCTTCCCTGCGGGAGATGCTCCCTTTTCCAAAATCGCATTATTAGGCGAAAGTAAGTTACAATTCAGTACCCTATCCTAAAGCTTGCTGTTAGGAGGGAATCTGCAGCTTGCAGTGAAAGCGCTTTCAGAGGGGAGTCTAATGAAGGCAAACATTTGATGGTAGCAGCTTCCCTGCGGGAGATGCTCCCTTTTCCAAAATCGCATTATTAGGCGAAAGTAAGTTACAATTCAGTACCCTATCCTCAAGCTTGCAGTTAGGAGGGAATCTGCAGCTTGCAGTGAAAGCGCTTCCAGAGGGGAGTCTAATGAGGGCAAACATTTGATGGTAGCAGCTTCCCTGCGGGAGATATTCTCTTTGCCAAAATCGCCTTATTAGCCGCAGTTAAGTTACAATTCAGTACCCTATCCTAAAGCTTGCAGTTAGGAGGGAATCTGCAGCTTGCAGTGAAAGCGCTTCCAGAGGGGAGTCTAATGAGGGCAAACATTTGATGGTAGCAGCTTCCCTGCGGGAGATGCTCCCTTTGCCAAAATCGCATTATTAGGCGAAAGTAAGTTACAATTCAGTACCCTATCCTAAAGCTTGCTGTTAGGAGGGAATCTGCAGCTTGCAGTGAAGGCGCTTCCAGAGGGGAGTCTAATGAGGGCAAACATTTGATGGTAGCAGCTTCCCTGCGGGAGATACTCTCTTTGCCAAAATCGCATTATTAGGCGAAAGTAAGTTACAATTCAGTACCCTATCCTAAAGCTTGCTGTTAGGAGGGAATGTGCAGCTTGCAGTGAAAGCGCTTCCAGAGGGGAGTCTAATGACGGCAAATAATTGATGGTAGCAGCTTCCCTGCGGGAGATATTCTCTTTGCCAAAATCGCCTTATTAGGCGAAAGTGAGTTACAATTCAGTACCCTATCCTAAAGCTTGCTGTTAGGAGGGAATCTGGAGCTTGCAGTGAAAGCGCTTCCAGAGGGGAGTCTAATGAGGGCAAACATTTGATGGTAGCTGCTTCCCTGCGGGAGATATTCTCTTTGCCAAAATCGCATTATTAGGCGAAAGTAAGTTCCAATTCAGTACCCTATCCTAAAGCTTGCTGTTAGGAGGGAATCTGCAGCTTGCAGTGAAAGCGCTTCCAGAGGGGAGTCTAATGAGGGCAAACATTTGATGGTAGCAGCTTCCCTGCGGGAGATACTCTCTTTGCCAAAATCGCATTATTAGGCGAAAGTAAGTTACAATTCAGTACCCTATCCTAAAGCTTGCTGTTAGGAGGGAATCTGCGGCTTGCAGTGAAAGCGCTTCCAGAGGGGAGTCTAATGAAGGCAAAGATTTGATGGTAGCAGCTTCCCTGCGGGAGATGCTCCCTTTTCCAAAATCGCATTATTAGGCGAAAGTAAGTTACAATTCAGTACCCTATCCTAAAGCTTGCTGTTAGGAGGGAATCTGCAGCTTGCAGTGAAAGCGCTTTCAGAGGGGAGTCTAATGAAGGCAAACATTTGATGGTAGCAGCTTCCCTGCGGGAGATATTCTCTTTGCCAAAATCGCATTATTAGCCGCAGTTAAGTTACAATTCAGTACCCTATCCTAAAGCTTGCTGTTAGGAGGGAATCTGCAGCTTGCAGTGAAAGCGCTTCCAGAGGGGAGTCTAATGAAGGCAAACATTTGATGGTAGCAGCTTCCCTGCGCGAGATACTCTCTTTGCCAAAATCGCCTTATTAGGCGAAAGTAAGTTACAATTCAGTACCCTATCCTCAAGCTTGCTGTTAGGAGGGAATCTGCAGCTTGCAGTGAAAGCGCTTCCAGAGGGGAGTCTAATGAGGGCAAACATTTGATGGTAGCAGCTTCCCTGCGGGAGATATTCTCTTTGCCAAAATCGCCTTATTAGCCGCACTTAAGTTACAATTCAGTACCCTATCCTAAAGCTTGCAGTTAGGAGGGAATCTGCAGCTTGCAGTGAAAGCGCTTCCAGAGGGGAGTCTAATGAGGGCAAACATTTGATGGTAGCAGCTTCCCTGCGGGAGATATTCTCTTTGCCAAAATCCCATTATTAGGCGAAAGTAAGTTACAATTCAGTACCCTATCCTTAAGCTTGCAGTTAGGAGGTAATCTGCAGCTTGCAGTGAAAGCGCTTCCAGAGGGGAGTCTAATGAGGGCAAAGATTTGATGGTAGCAGCTTCCCTGCGGGAGATACTCTCTTTGCCAAAATCGCCTTATTAGGCGAAAGTGAGTTACAATTCAGTACCCTATCCTAAAGCTTGCTGTTAGGAGGGAATCTGCGGCTTGCAGTGAAAGCGCTTCCAGAGGGGAGTCTAATGAGGGCAAACATTTGATGGTAGCAGCTTCCCTGCGGGAGATACTCTCTTTGCCAAAATCGCATTATAAGGCGAAAGTAAGTTACAATTCAGTACCCTATCCTAAAGCTTGCTGTTAGGAGGGAATCTGCAGCTTGCAGTGAAAGCGCTTCCAGAGGGGAGTCTAATGACGGCAAATAATTGATGGTAGCAGCTTCCCTGCGGGAGATATTCTCTTTGCCAAAATCGCCTTATTAGCCGCAGTTAAGTTACAATTCAGTACCCTATCCTAAAGCTTGCTGTTAGGAGGGAATGTGCAGCTTGCAGTGAAAGCGCTTCCAGAGGGGAGTCTAATGAGGGCAAACATTTGATGGTAGCAGCTTCCCTGCGGGAGATACTCTCTTTGCCAAAATCGCATTATTAGGCGAAAGTAAGTTACAATTCAGTACCCTATCCTAAAGCTTGCTGTTAGGAGGGAATCTGCAGCTTGCAGTGAAAGCGCTTCCAGAGGGGAGTCTAATGAGGGCAAACATTTGATGGTAGCAGCTTCCCTGCGGGAGATATTCTCTTTGCCAAAATCGCCTTATTAGCCGCAGTTAAGTTACAATTCAGTACCCTATCCTAAAGCTTGCTGTTAGGAGGGAATCTGCAGCTTGCAGTGAAAGCGCTTCCAGAGGGGAGTCTAATGAGGGCAAACATTTGATGGTAGCAGCTTCCCTGCGGGAGATACTCTCTTTGCCAAAATCGCATTATTAGGCGAAAGTGAGTTACAATTCAGTACCCTATCCTAAAGCTTGCTGTTAGGAGGGAATCTGCAGCTTGCAGTGAAAGCGCTTCCAGAGGGGAGTCTAATGAGGGCAAACATTTGATGGTAGCAGCTTCCCTGCAGGAGATACTCTCTTTGCCAAAATCGCATTATTAGGCGAAAGTAAGTTACAATTCAGTACCCTATCCTAAAGCTTGCTCTTAGGAGGGAATCTGCAGCTTGCAGTGAAAGCGCTTCCAGAGGGGAGTCTAATGAGGGCAAACATTTGATGGTAGCAGCTTCCCTGCGGGAGATACTCTCTTTTCCAAAATCGCATTATTAGCCGCAGTTAAGTTACAATTCAGTACCCTATCCTAAAGCTTGCTGTTAGGAGGGAATCTGCAGCTTGCAGTGAAAGCGCTTCCAGAGGGGAGTCTAATGAGGGCAAAGATTTGATGGTAGCAGCTTCCCTGCGGGAGATACTCTCTTTGCCAAAATCGCCTTATTAGGCGAAAGTGAGTTACAATTCAGTACCCTATCCTAAAGCTTGCTGTTAGGAGGGAATCTGCGGCTTGCAGTGAAAGCGCTTCCAGAGGGGAGTCTAATGAGGGCAAACATTTGATGGTAGCAGCTTCCCTGCGGGAGATACTCTCTTTGCCAAAATCGCATTATTAGGCGAAAGTAAGTTACAATTCAGTACCCTATCCTAAAGCTTGCTGTTAGGAGGGAATCTGCAGCTTGCAGTGAAAGCGCTTCCAGAGGGGAGTCTAATGACGGCAAATAATTGATGGTAGCAGCTTCCCTGCGGGAGATATTCTCTTTGCCAAAATCGCCTTATTAGCCGCAGTTAAGTTACAATTCAGTACCCTATCCTAAAGCTTGCTGTTAGGAGGGAATGTGCAGCTTGCAGTGAAAGCGCTTCCAGAGGGGAGTCTAATGAGGGCAAACATTTGATGGTAGCAGCTTCCCTGCGGGAGATACTCTCTTTGCCAAAATCGCATTATAAGGCGAAAGTAAGTTACAATTCAGTACCCTATCCTAAAGCTTGCTGTTAGGAGGGAATCTGCAGCTTGCAGTGAAAGCGCTTCCAGAGGGGAGTCTAATGAGGGCAAACATTTGATGGTAGCAGCTTCCCTGCGGGAGATATTCTCTTTGCCAAAATCGCCTTATTAGC
The DNA here is from genome assembly GCF_032191515.1 of Phaenicophaeus curvirostris. Taxonomy (NCBI): domain Eukaryota; kingdom Metazoa; phylum Chordata; class Aves; order Cuculiformes; family Cuculidae; genus Phaenicophaeus; species Phaenicophaeus curvirostris. Next base: position 319,292 of record NW_027206790.1, on the reverse strand, counting down.
CGCAGTTAAGTTACAATTCAGTACCCTATCCTAAAGCTTGCTGTTAGGAGGGAATCTGCAGCTTGCAGTGAAAGCGCTTCCAGAGGGGAGTCTAATGAGGGCAAACATTTGATGGTAGCAGCTTCCCTGCAGGAGATACTCTCTTTGCCAAATTCGCATTATTAGGCGAAAGTAAGTTACAATTCAGTACCCTATCCTAAAGCTTGCTGTTAGGAGGGAATCTGCAGCTTGCAGTGAAAGCGCTTCCAGAGGGGAGTCTAATGAGGGCAAACATTTGATGGTAGCAGCTTCCCTGCGGGAGATACTCTCTTTTCCAAAATCGCATTATTAGATGCAGTTAAGTTACAATTCAGTACCCTATCCTAAAGCTTGCTGTTAGGAGGGAATCTGCAGCTTGCAGTGAAAGCGCTTCCGGAGGGGAGTCTAATGAGGGCAAACATTTGATGGTAGCAGCTTCCCTGCGGGAGATGCTCCCTTTGCCAAAATCGCATTATTAGGCGAAAGTAAGTTACAATTCAGTACCCTATCCTAAAGCTTGCTGTTAGGAGGGAATCTGCAGCTTGCAGTGAAAGCGCTTCCAGAGGGGAGTCTAATGAGGGCAAACATTTGATGATATCAGCTTCCCTGCGGAAGATGCTCCCTTTGCCAAAATCGCATTATTAGGCGAAAGTAAGTTACAATTCAGTACCCTATCCTAAAGCTTGCTGTTAGGAGGGAATCTGCGGCTTGCAGTGAAAGCGCTTCCAGAGGGGAGTCTAATGAGGGCAAACATTTGATGATATCAGCTTCCCTGCGGAAGATGCTCCCTTTGCCAAAATCGCATTATTAGGCGAAAGTAAGTTACAATTCAGTACCCTATCCTAAAGCTTGCTGTTAGGAGGGAATCTGCAGCTTGCAGTGAAAGCGCTTCCAGAGGGGAGTCTAATGACGGCAAATAATTGATGGTAGCAGCTTCCCTGCGGGAGATATTCTCTTTGCCAAAATCGCCTTATTAGCCGCAGTTAAGTTACAATTCAGTACCCTATCCTAAAGCTTGCTGTTAGGAGGGAATGTGCAGCTTGCAGTGAAAGCGCTTCCAGAGGGAAGTCTAATGAGGGCAAACATTTGATGGTAGCAGCTTCCCTGCGGGAGATACTCTCTTTGCCAAAATCGCATTATTAGGCGAAAGTAACTTACAATTCAGTACCCTATCCTAAAGCTTGCTGTTAGGAGGGAATCTGCAGCTTGCAGTGAAAGCGCTTCCAGAGGGGAGTCTAATGAGGGCAAACATTTGATGGTAGCAGCTTCCCTGCGGGAGATACTCTCTTTGCCAAAATCGCATTATTAGGCGAAAGTAAGTTACAATTCAGTACCCTATCCTCAAGCTTGCAGTTAGGAGGGAATCTGCAGCTTGCAGTGAAAGCGCTTCCAGAGGGGAGTCTAATGAGGGCAAACATTTGATGGTAGCAGCTTCCCTGCGGGAGATATTCTCTTTGCCAAAATCGCCTTATTAGCCGCAGTTAAGTTACAATTCAGTACCCTATCCTAAAGCTTGCTGTTAGGAGGGAATCTGCAGCTTGCAGTGAAAGCGCTTCCAGAGGGGAGTCTAATGAGGGCAAAGATTTGATGGTAGCAGCTTCCCTGCGGGAGATACTCTCTTTGCCAAAATCGCATTATTAGGCGAAAGTGAGTTACAATTCAGTACCCTATCCTAAAGCTTGCTGTTAGGAGGGAATCTGCAGCTTGCAGTGAAAGCGCTTCCAGAGGGGAGTCTAATGAAGGCAAACATTTGATGGTAGCAGCTTCCCTGCAGGAGATACTCTCTTTGCCAAAATCGCATTATTAGGCGAAACTAAGTTACAATTCAGTACCCTATCCTAAAGCTTGCTCTTAGGAGGGAATCTGCAGCTTGCAGTGAAAGCGCTTCCGGAGGGGAGTCTAATGAGGGCAAACATTTGATGGTAGCAGCTTCCCTGCGGGAGATACTCTCTTTTCCAAAATCGCATTATTAGCCGCAGTTAAGTTACAATTCAGTACCCTATCCTAAAGCTTGCTGTTAGGAGGGAATCTGCAGCTTGCAGTGAAAGCGCTTCCAGAGGGGAGTCTAATGAGGGCAAACATTTGATGATATCAGCTTCCCTGCGGAAGATGCTCCCTTTGCCAAAATCGCATTATTAGGCGAAAGTAAGTTACAATTCAGTACCCTATCCTAAAGCTTGCTGTTAGGAGGGAATCTGCGGCTTGCAGTGAAAGCGCTTCCAGAGGGGAGTCTAATGAGGGCAAACATTTGATCGTAGCAGCTTCCCTGCGGGAGATACTCCCTTTGCCAAAATCGCATTATTAGGCGAAAGTAAGTTCCAATTCAGTACCCTATCCTAAAGCTTGCAGTTAGGAGGGAATCTGCAGCTTGCAGTGAAAGCGCTTCCAGAGGGGAGTCTAATGAGGGCAAACATTTGATGGTAGCAGCTTCCCTGCGGGAGATGCTCCCTTTGCCAAAATCGCATTATTAGGCGAAAGTAAGTTACAATTTAGTACCCTATCCTAAAGCTTGCTGTTAGGAGGGAATCTGCAGCTTGCAGTGAAAGCGCTTCCAGAGGGGAGTCTAATGAGGGCAAACATTTGATGGTAGCAGCTTCCCTGCGGGAGATACTCTCTTTGCCAAAATCGCATTATTAGGCGAAACTAAGTTACAATTCAGTACCCTATCCTAAAGCTTGCTGTTAGGAGGGAATCTGAAGCTTGCAGTGAAAGCGCTTCCAGAGGGGAGTCTAATGAGGGCAAACATTTGATGGTAGCAGCTTCCCTGCGGGAGATACTCTCTTTGCCAAAATCGCATTATTAGGCGAAAGTAAGTTACAATTCAGTACCCTATCCTCAAGCTTGCTGTTAGGAGGGAATCTGCAGCTTGCAGTGAAAGCGCTTCCAGAGGGGAGTCTAATGAGGGCAAACATTTGATGGTAGCTGCTTCCCTGCGGGAGATATTCTCTTTGCCAAAATCGCCTTATTAGCCGCAGTTAAGTTACAATTCAGTACCCTATCCTCAAGCTTGCTGTTAGGAGGGAATCTGCAGCTTGCAGTGAAAGCGCTTCCAGAGGGGAGTCTAATGAGGACAAACATTTGATGGTAGCAGCTTCCCTGCGGGAGATACTCTCTTTGCCAAAATCGCATTATTAGGCGAAAGTAAGTTACAATTCAGTACCCTATCCTAAAGCTTGCTGTTAGGAGGGAATCTGTGGCTTGCAGTGAAAGCGCTTCCAGAGGGGAGTCTAATGAGGGCAAAGATTTGATGGTAGCAGCTTCCCTGCGGGAGATACTCTCTTTGCCAAAATCGCCTTATTAGGCGAAAGTAAGTTACAATTCAGTACCCTATCCTAAAGCTTGCTGTTAGGAGGGAATCTGCGGCTTGCAGTGAAAGCGCTTCCAGAGGGGAGTCTAATGAGGGCAAACATTTGATGGTAGCAGCTTCCCTGCGGGAGATACTCTCTTTGCCAAAATCGCATTATTAGGCGAAAGTAAGTTACAATTCAGTACCCTATCCTAAAGCTTGCTGTTAGGAGGGAATCTGCAGCTTGCAGTGAAAGCGCTTCCAGAGGGGAGTCTAATGACGGCAAATAATTGATGGTAGCAGCTTCCCTGCGGGAGATATTCTCTTTGCCAAAATCGCCTTATTAGCCGCAGTTAAGTTACAATTCAGTACCCTATCCTAAAGCTTGCTGTTAGGAGGGAATGTGCAGCTTGCAGTGAAAGCGCTTCCAGAGGGGAGTCTAATGAGGGCAAACATTTGATGGTAGCAGCTTCCCTGCGGGAGATATTCTCTTTGCCAAAATCGCCTTATTAGCCGCAGTTAAGTTACAATTCAGTACCCTATCCTAAAGCTTGCAGTTAGGAGGGAATCTGCAGCTTGCAGTGAAAGCGCTTCCAGAGGGGAGTCTAATGAGGGCAAACATTTGATGGTAGCAGCTTCCCTGCGGGAGATATTCTCTTTGCCACAATCGCATTATTAGGCGAAAGTAAGTTACAATTCAGTACCCTATCCTCAAGCTTGCAGTTAGGAGGGAATCTGCAGCTTGCAGTGAAAGCGCTTCCAGAGGGGAGTCTAATGAGGGCAAAGATTTGATGGTAGCAGCTTCCCTGCGGGAGATACTCTCTTTGCCAAAATCGCCTTATTAGGCGAAAGTGAGTTACAATTCAGTACCCTATCCTAAAGCTTGCTGTTAGGAGGGAATCTGCGGCTTGTAGTGAAAGCGCTTCCAGAGGGGAGTCTAATGAGGGCAAACATTTGATGGTAGCAGCTTCCCTGCGGGAGATACTCTCTTTGCCAAAATCGCATTATAAGGCGAAAGTAAGTTACAATTCAGTACCCTATCCTAAAGCTTGCTGTTAGGAGGGAATCTGCAGCTTGCAGTGAAAGCGCTTCCAGAGGGGAGTCTAATGACGGCAAATAATTGATGGTAGCAGCTTCCCTGCGGGAGATATTCTCTTTGCCAAAATCGCCTTTTTAGCCGCAGTTAAGTACCAATTCAGTACCCTATCCTAAAGCTTGCTGTTATGAGGGAATGTGCAGCTTGCAGTGAAAGCGCTTCCAGAGGGGAGTCTAATGAGGGCAAACATTTGATGGTAGCAGCTTCCCTGCGGGAGATATTCTCTTTGCCAAAATCGCCTTATTAGCCGCAGTTAAGTTACAATTCAGTACCCTATCCTAAAGCTTGCAGTTAGGAGGGAATCTGCAGCTTGCAGTGAAAGCGCTTCCAGAGGGGAGTCTAATGAGGGCAAACATTTGATGGTAGCAGCTTCCCTGCGGGAGATATTCTCTTTGCCAAAATCGCCTTATTAGCCGCAGTTAAGTTACAATTCAGTACCCTATCCTAAAGCTTGCAGTTAGGAGGGAATCTGCAGCTTGCAGTGAAAGCGCTTCCAGAGGGGAGTCTAATGAGGGCAAACATTTGATGGTAGCAGCTTCCCTGCGGGAGATACTCTCTTTGCCAAAATCGCATTATTAGGCGAAAGTAAGTTCCAATTCAGTACCCTATCCTCAAGCTTGCAGTTAGGAGGGAATCTGCAGCTTGCAGTGAAAGCGCTTCCAGAGGGGAGTCTAATGAGGGCAAACATTTGATGGTAGCAGCTTCCCTGCGGGAGATACTCTCTTTGCCAAAATCGCATTATTAGGCGAAAGTGAGTTACAATTCAGTACCCTATCCTAAAGCTTGCTGTTAGGAGGGAATCTGCAGCTTGCAGTGAAAGCGCTTCCAGAGGGGAGTCTAATGAGGGTAAATATTTGATGGTAGCAGCTTCCCTGCAGGAGATACTCTCTTTGCCAAAATCGCATTATTAGGCGAAAGTAAGTTACAATTCAGTACCCTATCCTCAAGCTTGCTGTTAGGAGGGAATCTGCAGCTTGCAGTGAAAGCGCTTCCAGAGGGGAGTCTAATGAGGGCAAACATTTGATGGTAGCAGCTTCCCTGCGGGAGATACTCTCTTTGCCAAAATCGCATTATTAGGCGAAAGTAAGTTACAATTCAGTACCCTATCCTAAAGCTTGCTGTTAGGAGGGAATCTGCAGCTTGCAGTGAAAGCGCTTCCAGAGGGGAGTCTAATGAGGGCAAACATTTGATCGTAGCAGCTTCCCTGCGGGAGATACTCCCTTTGCCAAAATCGCATTATTAGGCGAAAGTAAGTTCCAATTCAGTACCCTATCCTAAAGCTTGCAGTTAGGAGGGAATCTGCAGCTTGCAGTGAAAGCGCTTCCAGAGGGGAGTCTAATGAGGGCAAACATTTGATGGTAGCTGCTTCCCTGCGGGAGATGCTCCCTTTGCCAAAATCGCATTATTAGGCGAAAGTAAGTTACAATTTAGTACCCTATCCTAAAGCTTGCTGTTAGGAGGGAATCTGCAGCTTGCAGTGAAAGCGCTTCCAGAGGGGAGTCTAATGAGGGCAAACATTTGATGGTAGCAGCTTCCCTGCGGGAGATACTCTCTTTGCCAAAATCGCATTATTAGGCGAAACTAAGTTACAATTCAGTACCCTATCCTAAAGCTTGCTGTTAGGAGGGAATCTGCAGCTTGCAGTGAAAGCGCTTCCAGAGGGGAGTCTAATGAGGGCAAACATTTGATGGTAGCAGCTTCCCTGCGGGAGATACTCTCTTTGCCAAAATCGCATTATTAGGCGAAAGTAAGTTACAATTCAGTACCCTATCCTCAAGCTTGCTGTTAGGAGGGAATCTGCAGCTTGCAGTGAAAGCGCTTCCAGAGGGGAGTCTAATGAGGGCAAACATTTGATGGTAGCAGCTTCCCTGCGGGAGACACTCCCTTTGCCAAAATCGCATTATTAGGCGAAAGTAAGTTCCAATTCAGTACCCTATCCTAAAGCTTGCAGTTAGGAGGGAATCTGCAGCTTGCAGTGAAAGCGCTTCCAGAGGGGAGTCTAATGAGGGCAAACATTTGATGGTAGCTGCTTCCCTGCGGGAGATATTCTCTTTGCCAAAATCGCCTTATTAGCCGCAGTTAAGTTACAATTCAGTACCCTATCCTCAAGCTTGCTGTTAGGAGGGAATCTGCAGCTTGCAGTGAAAGCGCTTCCAGAGGGGAGTCTAATGAGGACAAACATTTGATGGTAGCAGCTTCCCTGCGGGAGATACTCTCTTTGCCAAAATCGCATTATTAGGCGAAAGTAAGTTACAATTCAGTACCCTATCCTAAAGCTTGCTGTTAGGAGGGAATCTGTGGCTTGCAGTGAAAGCGCTTCCAGAGGGGAGTCTAATGAGGGCAAAGATTTGATGGTAGCAGCTTCCCTGCGGGAGATACTCTCTTTGCCAAAATCGCACTATTAGGCGAAAGTGAGTTACAATTCAGTACCCTATCCTAAAGCTTGCTGTTAGGAGGGAATCTGCAGCTTGCAGTGAAAGCGCTTCCAGAGGGGAGTCTAATGAGGGCAAACATTTGATGGTAGCAGCTTCCCTGCGGGAGATACTCTCTTTACCAAAATCGCATTATAAGGCGAAAGTAAGTTACAATTCAGTACCCTATCCTAAAGCTTGCTGTTAGGAGGGAATCTGCAGCTTGCAGTGAAAGCGCTTCCAGAGGGGAGTGTAATGACGGCAAATAATTGATGGTAGCAGCTTCCCTGCGGGAGATATTCTCTTTGCCAAAATCGCATTAATAGCCGCAGTTAAGTTACAATTCAGTACCCTATCCTAAAGCTTGCTGTTAGGAGGGAATCTGCAGCTTGCAGTGAAAGCGCTTCCAGAGGGGAGTCTAATGAGGGCAAACATTTGATGGTAGCAGCTTCCCTGCGGGAGATATTCTCTTTGCCAAAATCGCCTTATTAGCCGCAGTTAAGTTACAATTCAGTACCCTATCCTAAAGCTTGCAGTTAGGAGGGAATCTGCAGCTTGCAGTGAAAGCGCTTCCAGAGGGGAGTCTAATGAGGGCAAACATTTGATGGTAGCAGCTTCCCTGCGGGAGATACTCTCTTTGCCAAAATCGCATTATTAGGCGAAAGTAAGTTACAATTCAGTACCCTATCCTCAAGCTTGCAGTTAGGAGGGAATCTGCAGCTTGCAGTGAAAGCGCTTCCAGAGGGGAGTCTAATGAGGGCAAAGATTTGATGGTAGCAGCTTCCCTGCGGGAGATACTCTCTTTGCCAAAATCGCATTATTAGGCGAAAGTAAGTTACAATTCAGTACCCTATCCTAAAGCTTGCTGTTAGGAGGGAATGTGCAGCTTGCAGTGAAAGCGCTTCCAGAGGGGAGTCTAATGAGGGCAAACATTTGATGGTAGCAGCTTCCCTGCGGGAGATATTCTCTTTGCCAAAATCGCCTTATTAGCCGCAGTTAAGTTACAATTCAGTACCCTATCCTAAAGCTTGCTGTTAGGAGGGAATCTGCAGCTTGCAGTGAAAGCGCTTCCAGAGGGGAGTCTAATGAGGGCAAAGATTTGATGGTAGCAGCTTCCCTGCGGGAGATACTCTCTTTGCCAAAATCGCATTATTAGGCGAAAGTAAGTTACAATTCAGTACCCTATCCTCAAGCTTGCAGTTAGGAGGTAATCTGCAGCTTGCAGTGAAAGCGCTTCCAGAGGGGAGTCTAATGAGGGCAAACATTTGATGGTAGCAGCTTCCCTGCGGGAGATACTCTCTTTGCCAAAATCGCATTATTAGGCGAAAGTAAGTTACAATTCAGTACCCTATCCTAAAGCTTGCTGTTAGGAGGGAATCTGCAGCTTGCAGTGAAAGCGCTTCCAGAGGGGAGTCTAATGAGGGCAAACATTTGATGGTAGCTGCTTCCCTGCGGGAGATACTCTCTTTGCCAAAATCGCATTATTAGGCGAAAGTAAGTTACAATTCAGTACCCTATCCTCAAGCTTGCAGTTAGGAGGGAATCTGGAGCTTGCAGTGAAAGCGCTTCCAGAGGGGAGTCTAATGAGGGCAAACATTTGATGGTAGCAGCTTCCCTGCGGGAGATACTCTCTTTGCCAAAATCGCATTATTAGGCGAAAGTGAGTTACAATTCAGTACCCTATCCTAAAGCTTGCTGTTAGGAGGGAATCTGCAGCTTGCAGTGAAAGCGCTTCCAGAGGGGAGTCTAATGAGGGCAAACATTTGATGGTAGCAGCTTCCCTGCAGGAGATACTCTCTTTGCCAAAATCGCATTATCAGGCGAAAGTAAGTTACAATTCAGTACCCTATCCTCAAGCTTGCTGTTAGGAGGGAATCTGCAGCTTGCAGTGAAAGCGCTTCCAGAGGGGAGTCTAATGAGGGCAAACATTTGATGGTAGCAGCTTCCCTGCGGGAGATACTCTCTTTGCCAAAATCGCATTATTAGGCGAAAGTAAGTTCCAATTCAGTACCCTATCCTAAAGCTTGCTGTTAGGAGGGAATCTGCAGCTTGCAGTGAAAGCGCTTCCAGAGGGGAGTCTAATGAGGGCAAACATTTGATGGTAGCAGCTTCCCTGCGGGAGATGCTCCCTTTGCCAAAATCGCATTATTAGGCGAAAGTAAGTTACAATTCAGTACCCTATCCTAAAGCTTGCTGTTAGGAGGGAATCTGCAGCTTGCAGTGAAAGCGCTTCCAGAGGGGAGTCTAATGAGGGCAAACATTTGATGATAGCAGCTTCCCTGCGGGAGATGCTCCCTTTGCCATAATCGCATTATTAGGCGAAAGTAAGTTACAATTCAGTACCCTATCCTAAAGCTTGCTGTTAGGAGGGAATCTGCGGCTTGCAGTGAAAGCGCTTCCATAGGGGAGTCTAATGAGGGCAAACATTTGATGGTAGCAGCTTCCCTGCGGGAGATACTCTCTTTGCCAAAATCGCATTATTAGGCGAAAGTAAGTTACAATTCAGTACCCTATCCTAAAGCTTGCAGTTAGGAGGGAATCTGCAGCTTGCAGTGAAAGCGCTTCCAGAGGGGAGTCTAATGAGGGCAAACATTTGATGGTAGCAGCTTCCCTGCGGGAGATGCTCCCTTTGCCAAAATCGCATTATTAGGCGAAAGTAAGTTACAATTTAGTACCCTATCCTAAAGCTTGCTGTTAGGAGGGAATCTGCAGCTTGCAGTGAAAGCGCTTCCAGAGGGGAGTCTAATGAGGGCAAACATTTGATGGTAGCAGCTTCCCTGCGGGAGATACTCTCTTTGCCAAAATCGCATTATTAGGCGAAAGTAAGTTACAATTCAGTACCCTATCCTAAAGCTTGCTGTTAGGAGGGAATCTGCAGCTTGCAGTGAAAGCGCTTCCAGAGGGGAGTCTAATGAGGGCAAACATTTGATGATAGCAGCTTCCCTGCGGGAGATGCTCCCTTTGCCATAATCGCATTATTAGGCGAAAGTAAGTTACAATTCAGTACCCTATCCTAAAGCTTGCTGTTAGGAGGGAATCTGCGGCTTGCAGTGAAAGCGCTTCCATAGGGGAGTCTAATGAGGGCAAACATTTGATGGTAGCAGCTTCCCTGCGGGAGATACTCTCTTTGCCAAAATCGCATTATTAGGCGAAAGTAAGTTACAATTCAGTACCCTATCCTAAAGCTTGCAGTTAGGAGGGAATCTGCAGCTTGCAGTGAAAGCGCTTCCAGAGGGGAGTCTAATGAGGGCAAACATTTGATGGTAGCAGCTTCCCTGCGGGAGATGCTCCCTTTGCCAAAATCGCATTATTAGGCGAAAGTAAGTTACAATTTAGTACCCTATCCTAAAGCTTGCTGTTAGGAGGGAATCTGCAGCTTGCAGTGAAAGCGCTTCCAGAGGGGAGTCTAATGAGGGCAAACATTTGATGGTAGCAGCTTCCCTGCGGGAGATACTCTCTTTGCCAAAATCGCATTATTAGGCGAAAGTAAGTTCCAATTCAGTACCCTATCCTCAAGCTTGCTGTTAGGAGGGAATCTGCAGCTTGCAGTGAAAGCGCTTCCAGAGGGGAGTCTAATGAGGGCAAACATTTGATGGTAGCAGCTTCCGTGCGGGAGATACTCCCTTTGCCAAAATCGCATTATTAGGCGAAAGTAAGTTCCAATTCAGTACCCTATCCTAAAGCTTGCTGTTAGGAGGGAATCTGCAGCTTGCAGTGAAAGCGCTTCCAGAGGGGAGTCTAATGAGGGCAAACATTTGATGGTAGCAGCTTCCCTGCGGGAGATATTCTCTTTGCCATAATCGCCTTATTAGCCGCAGTTAAGTTACAATTCAGTACCCTTTCCTAAAGCTTGCTGTTAGGAGGGAATCTGCAGCTTGCAGTAAAGCGCTTCCAGAGGGGAGTCTAATGAGGGCAAACATTTGATGGTAGCTGCTTCCCTGCGGGAGATATTCTCTTTGCCAAAATCGCCTTATTAGCCGCAGTTAAGTTACAATTCAGTACCCTATCCTCAAGCTTGCAGTTAGGAGGGAATCTGCAGCTTGCAGTGAAAGCGCTTCCAGAGGGGAGTCTAATGAGGGCAAACATTTGATGGTAGCAGCTTCCCTGCGGGAGATACTCTCTTTGCCAAAATCGCATTATTAGGCGAAAGTAAGTTCCAATTCAGTACCCTATCCTAAAACTTGCTGTTAGGAGGGAATCTGTGGCTTGCAGTGAAAGCGCTTCCAGAGGGGAGTCTAATGAGGGCAAACATTTGATGGTAGCAGCTTCCCTGCGGGAGATACCCTCTTTGCCAAAATCGCACTATTAGGCGAAAGTGAGATACAATTCAGTACCCTATCCTAAAGCTTGCTGTTAGGAGGGAATCTGCAGCTTGCAGTGAAAGCGCTTCCAGAGGGGAGTCTAATGAGGGCAAACATTTGATGGTAGCAGCTTCCCTGCGGGAGATACTCTCTTTGCCAAAATCGCATTATTAGGCGAAAGTAAGTTACAATTCAGTACCCTATCCTAAAGCTTGCTGTTAGGAGGGAATCTGCAGCTTGCAGTGAAAGCGCTTCCAGAGGGGAGTCTAATGAGGGCAAACATTTGATGATAGCAGCTTCCCTGCGGGAGATGCTCCCTTTGCCATAATCGCATTATTAGGCGAAAGTAAGTTACAATTCAGTACCCTATCCTAAAGCTTGCTGTTAGGAGGGAATCTGCGGCTTGCAGTGAAAGCGCTTCCATAGGGGAGTCTAATGAGGGCAAACATTTGATGGTAGCAGCTTCCCTGCGGGAGATACTCTCTTTGCCAAAATCGCATTATTAGGCGAAAGTAAGTTACAATTCAGTACCCTATCCTAAAGCTTGCAGTTAGGAGGGAATCTGCAGCTTGCAGTGAAAGCGCTTCCAGAGGGGAGTCTAATGAGGGCAAACATTTGATGGTAGCAGCTTCCCTGCGGGAGATGCTCCCTTTGCCAAAATCGCATTATTAGGCGAAAGTAAGTTACAATTTAGTACCCTATCCTAAAGCTTGCTGTTAGGAGGGAATCTGCAGCTTGCAGTGAAAGCGCTTCCAGAGGGGAGTCTAATGAGGGCAAACATTTGATGGTAGCAGCTTCCCTGCGGGAGATACTCTCTTTGCCAAAATCGCATTATTAGGCGAAAGTAAGTTCCAATTCAGTACCCTATCCTCAAGCTTGCTGTTAGGAGGGAATCTGCAGCTTGCAGTGAAAGCGCTTCCAGAGGGGAGTCTAATGAGGGCAAACATTTGATGGTAGCAGCTTCCGTGCGGGAGATACTCCCTTTGCCAAAATCGCATTATTAGGCGAAAGTAAGTTCCAATTCAGTACCCTATCCTAAAGCTTGCTGTTAGGAGGGAATCTGCAGCTTGCAGTGAAAGCGCTTCCAGAGGGGAGTCTAATGAGGGCAAACATTTGATGGTAGCAGCTTCCCTGCGGGAGATATTCTCTTTGCCATAATCGCCTTATTAGCCGCAGTTAAGTTACAATTCAGTACCCTATCCTAAAGCTTGCTGTTAGGAGGGAATCTGCAGCTTGCAGTAAAGCGCTTCCAGAGGGGAGTCTAATGAGGGCAAACATTTGATGGTAGCTGCTTCCCTGCGGGAGATATTCTCTTTGCCAAAATCGCCTTATTAGCCGCAGTTAAGTTACAATTCAGTACCCTATCCTCAAGCTTGCAGTTAGGAGGGAATCTGCAGCTTGCAGTGAAAGCGCTTCCAGAGGGGAGTCTAATGAGGGCAAACATTTGATGGTAGCAGCTTCCCTGCGGGAGATACTCTCTTTGCCAAAATCGCATTATTAGGCGAAAGTAAGTTCCAATTCAGTACCCTATCCTAAAACTTGCTGTTAGGAGGGAATCTGTGGCTTGCAGTGAAAGCGCTTCCAGAGGGGAGTCTAATGAGGGCAAACATTTGATGGTAGCAGCTTCCCTGCGGGAGATACCCTCTTTGCCAAAATCGCACTATTAGGCGAAAGTGAGATACAATTCAGTACCCTATCCTAAAGCTTGCTGTTAGGAGGGAATCTGCAGCTTGCAGTGAAAGCGCTTCCAGAGGGGAGTCTAATGAGGGCAAACATTTGATGGTAGCAGCTTCCCTGCGGGAGATACTCTCTTTGCCAAAATCGCATTATTAGGCGAAAGTAAGTTACAATTCAGTACCCTATCCTAAAGCTTGCTGTTAGGAGGGAATCTGCAGCTTGCAGTGAAAGCGCTTCCAGAGGGGAGTCTAATGACGGGAAATAATTGATGGTAGCAGCTTCCCTGCGGGAGATATTCTCTTTGCCAAAATCGCCTTATTAGCCGCAGTTAAGTTACAATTCAGTACCCTATCCTCAAGCTTGCAGTTAGGAGGGAATCTGCAGCTTGCAGTGAAAGCGCTTCCAGAGGGGAGTCTAATGAGGGCAAACATTTGATGGTAGCAGCTTCCCTGCGGGAGATATTCTCTTTGCCAAAATCGCCTTATTAGCCGCAGTTAAGTTACAATTCAGTACCCTATCCTAAAGCTTGCAGTTAGGAGGGAATCTGCAGCTTGCAGTGAAAGCGCTTCCAGAGGGGAGTCTAATGAGGGCAAACATTTGATGGTAGCAGCTTCCCTGCGGGAGATACTCTCTTTGCCAAAATCGCATTATTAGGCGAAAGTAAGTTACAATTCAGTACCCTATCCTCAAGCTTGCAGTTAGGAGGGAATCTGCAGCTTGCAGTGAAAGCGCTTCCAGAGGGGAGTCTAATGAGGGCAAACATTTGATGGTAGCAGCTTCCCTGCGGGAGATACTCTCTTTGCCAAAATCGCATTATAAGGCGAAAGTAAGTTACAATTCAGTACCCTTTCCTAAAGCTTGCAGTTAGGAGGGAATCTGCAGCTTGCAGTGAAAGCGCTTCCAGAGGGGAGTCTAATGAGGGCAAACATTTGATGGTAGCAGCTTCCCTGCGGGAGATATTGTCTTTGCCAAAATCGCCTTTTTAGCCGCAGTTAAGTTACAATTCAGTACCCTATCCTAAAGCTTGCAGTTAGGAGGGAATCTGCAGCTTGCAGTGAAAGCGCTTCCAGAGGGGAGTCTAATGAGGGCAAACATTTGATGGTAGCAGCTTCCCTGCGGGAGATACTCTCTTTGCCAAAATCGCATTATTAGGCGAAAGTAAGTTACAATTCAGTACCCTATCCTCAAGCTTGCAGTTAGGAGGGAATCTGCAGCTTGCAGTGAAAGCGCTTCCAGAGGGGAGTCTAATGAGGGTTAACATTTGATGGTAGCAGCTTCCCTGCGGGAGATACTCTCTTTGCCAAAATCGCATTATTAGGCGAAAGTGAGTTACAATTCAGTACCCTATCCTAAAGCTTGCTGTTAGGAGGGAATCTGCAGCTTGCAGTGAAAGCGCTTCCAGAGGGGAGTCTAATGAGGGCAAACATTTGATGGTAGCAGCTTCCCTGCGGGAGATACTCTCTTTGCCAAAATCGCATTATTAGGCGAAAGTGAGTTACAATTCAGTACCCTATCCTAAAGCTTGCTGTTAGGAGGGAATCTGCAGCTTGCAGTGAAAGCGCTTCCAGAGGGGAGTCTAATGAGGGCAAACATTTGATGGTAGCAGCTTCCCTGCGGGAGATACTCTCTTTGCCAAAATCGCATTATTAGGCGAAAGTAAGTTCCAATTCAGTACCCTATCCTAAAACTTGCTGTTAGGAGGGAATCTGTGGCTTGCAGTGAAAGCGCTTCCAGAGGGGAGTCTAATGAGGGCAAACATTTGATGGTAGCAGCTTCCCTGCGGGAGATACCCTCTTTGCCAAAATCGCACTATTAGGCGAAAGTGAGATACAATTCAGTACCCTATCCTAAAGCTTGCTGTTAGGAGGGAATCTGAAGCTTGCAGTGAAAGCGCTTCCAGAGGGGAGTCTAATGAGGGCAAACATTTGATGGTAGCAGCTTCCCTGCGGGAGATACTCTCTTTGCCAAAATCGCATTATTAGGCGAAAGTAAGTTACAATTCAGTACCCTATCCTAAAGCTTGCTGTTAGGAGGGAATCTGCAGCTTGCAGTGAAAGCGCTTCCAGAGGGGAGTCTAATGACGGGAAATAATTGATGGTAGCAGCTTCCCTGCGGGAGATATTCTCTTTGCCAAAATCGCCTTATTAGCCGCAGTTAAGTTACAATTCAGTACCCTATCCTCAAGCTTGCAGTTAGGAGGGAATCTGCAGCTTGCAGTGAAAGCGCTTCCAGAGGGGAGTCTAATGAGGGCAAACATTTGATGGTAGCAGCTTCCCTGCGGGAGATATTCTCTTTGCCAAAATCGCCTTATTAGCCGCAGTTAAGTTACAATTCAGTACCCTATCCTAAAGCTTGCAGTTAGGAGGGAATCTGCAGCTTGCAGTGAAAGCGCTTCCAGAGGGGAGTCTAATGAGGGCAAACATTTGATGGTAGCAGCTTCCCTGCGGGAGATACTCTCTTTGCCAAAATCGCATTATTAGGCGAAAGTAAGTTACAATTCAGTACCCTATCCTCAAGCTTGCAGTTAGGAGGGAATCTGCAGCTTGCAGTGAAAGCGCTTCCAGAGGGGAGTCTAATGAGGGCAAACATTTGATGGTAGCAGCTTCCCTGCGGAAGATGCTCCCTTTGCCAAAATCGCATTATTAGGCGAAAGTAAGTTACAATTCAGTACCCTATCCTAAAGCTTGCAGTTAGGAGGGAATCTGCAGCTTGCAGTGAAAGCGCTTCCAGAGGGGAGTCTAATGAGGGCAAACATTTGATGGTAGCAGCTTCCCTGCGGGAGATATTGTCTTTGCCAAAATCGCCTTTTTAGCCGCAGTTAAGTTACAATTCAGTACCCTATCCTAAAGCTTGCAGTTAGGAGGGAATCTGCAGCTTGCAGTGAAAGCGCTTCCAGAGGGGAGTCTAATGAGGGCAAACATTGGATGGTAGCAGCTTCCCTGCGGGAGATACTCTCTTTGCCAAAATCGCATTATTAGGCGAAAGTAAGTTACAATTCAGTACCCTATCCTCAAGCTTGCAGTTAGGAGGGAATCTGCAGCTTGCAGTGAAAGCGCTTCCAGAGGGGAGTCTAATGAGGGTTAACATTTGATGGTAGCAGCTTCCCTGCGGGAGATACTCTCTTTGCCAAAATCGCATTATTGGGCGAAAGTGAGTTACAATTCAGTACCCTATCCTAAAGCTTGCTGTTAGGAGGGAATCTGCAGCTTGCAGTGAAAGCGCTTCCAGAGGGGAGTCTAATGAGGGCAAACATTTGATGGTAGCAGCTTCCCTGCGGGAGATACTCTCTTTGCCAAAATCGCATTATTAGGCGAAAGTGAGTTACAATTCAGTACCCTATCCTAAAGCTTGCTGTTAGGAGGGAATCTGCGGCTTGCAGTGAAAGCGCTTCCAGAGGGGAGTCTAATGAGGGCAAACATTTGATGGTAGCAGCTTCCCTGCGGGAGATATTCTCTTTGCCAAAATCGCCTTTTTAGCCGCAGTTAAGTTACAATTCAGTACCCTATCCTAAAGCTTGCAGTTAGGAGGGAATCTGCAGCTTGCAGTGAAAGCGCTTCCAGAGGGGAGTCTAATGAGGGCAAACATTTGATGGTAGCAGCTTCCCTGCGGGAGATACTCTCTTTGCCAAAATCGCATTATTAGGCGAAAGTAAGTTACAATTCAGTACCCTATCCTCAAGCTTGCAGTTAGGAGGGAATCTGCAGCTTGCAGTGAAAGCGCTTCCAGAGGGGAGTCTAATGAGGGCAAACATTTGATGGTAGCAGCTTCCCTGCGGGAGATACTCTCTTTGCCAAAATCGCATTATTAGGCGAAAGTGAGTTACAATTCAGTACCCTATCCTAAAGCTTGCTGTTAGGAGGGAATCTGCAGCTTGCAGTGAAAGCGCTTCCAGAGGGGAGTCTAATGAGGGCAAACATTTGATGGTAGCAGCTTCCCTGCGGGAGATACTCTCTTTGCCAAAATCGTATTATTAGGCGAAAGTGAGTTACAATTCAGTACCCTATCCTAAAGCTTGCTGTTAGGAGGGAATCTGCAGCTTGCAGTGAAAGCGCTTCCAGAGGGGAGTCTAATGAGGGCAAACATTTGATGGTAACAGCTTCCCTGATGGAGATACTCTCTTTGCCAAAATCGCATTATTAGGCGAAAGTAAGTTACAATTCAGTACCCTATCCTAAAGCTTGCTGTTAGGAGGGAATCTGCAGCTTGCAGTGAAAGCGCTTCCAGAGGGGAGTCTAATGAGGGCAAACATTTGATGGTAGCAGCTTCCCTGCGGGAGATGCTCCCTTTGCCAAAATCGCATTATTAGGCGAAAGTAAGTTACAATTCAGTACCCTATCCTAAAGCTTGCTGTTAGGAGGGAATCTGCAGCTTGCAGTGAAAGCGCTTCCAGAGGGGAGTCTAATGAGGGCAAACATTTGATGGTAGCAGCTTCCCTGCGGGAGATACTCTCTTTGCCAAAATCGCATTATTAGGCGAAAGTAAGTTACAATTCAGTACCCTATCCTAAAGCTTGCTGTTAGGAGGGAATGTGCAGCTTGCAGTGAAAGCGCTTCCAGATGGGAGTCTAATGACGGCAAATAATTGATGGTAGCAGCTTCCCTGCGGGAGATATTCTCTTTGCCAAAATCGCCTTATTAGGCGAAAGTGAGTTACAATTCAGTACCCTATCCTAAAGCTTGCTGTTAGGAGGGAATCTGGAGCTTGCAGTGAAAGCGCTTCCAGAGGGGAGTCTAATGAGGGCAAACATTTGATGGTAGCAGCTTCCCTGCGGGAGATACTCTCTTTGCCAAAATCGCATTATTAGGCGAAAGTAAGTTACAATTCAGTACCCTATCCTAAAGCTTGCTGTTAGGAGGGAATCTGCAGCTTGCAGTGAAAGCGCTTCCAGAGGGGAGTCTAATGAGGGCAAACATTTGATGGTAGCAGCTTCCCTGCGGGAGATACTCTCTTTGCCAAAATCGCATTATTAGGCGAAAGTAAGTTACAATTCAGTACCCTATCCTAAAGCTTGCTGTTAGGAGGGAATCTGCAGCTTGCAGTGAAAGCGCTTCCAGAGGGGAGTCTAATGAGGGCAAACATTTGATGGTAGCTGCTTCCCTGCGGGAGATATTCTCTTTGCCAAAATCGCATTATTAGGCGAAAGTAAGTTCCAATTCAGTACCCTATCCTAAAGCTTGCTGTTAGGAGGGAATCTGCAGCTTGCAGTGAAAGCGCTTCCAGAGGGGAGTCTAATGAGGGCAAACATTTGATGGTAGCAGCTTCCCTGCGGGAGATACTCTCTTTGCCAAAATCGCATTATTAGGCGAAAGTAAGTTACAATTCAGTACCCTATCCTAAAGCTTGCTGTTAGGAGGGAATCTGTGGCTTGCAGTAAAGCGCTTCCAGAGGGGAGTCTAATGAGGGCAAACATTTGATGGTAGCAGCTTCCCTGCGGGAGATACTCTCTTTGCCAAAATCGCCTTATTAGCCGCAGTTAAGTTACAATTCAGTACCCTATCCTAAAGCTTGCAGTTAGGAGGGAATCTGCAGCTTGCAGTGAAAGCGCTTCCAGAGGGGAGTCTAATGAGGGCAAACATTTGATGGTAGCAGCTTCCCTGCGGGAGATACTCTCTTTGCCAAAATCGCATTATTAGGCGAAAGTAAGTTACAATTCAGTACCCTATCCTCAAGCTTGCAGTTAGGAGGGAATCTGCAGCTTGCAGTGAAAGCGCTTCCAGAGGGGAGTCTAATGAGGGCAAACATTTGATGGTAGCAGCTTCCCTGCGGGAGATACTCTCTTTGCCAAAATCGCATTATTAGGCGAAAGTGAGTTACAATTCAGTACCCTATCCTAAAGCTTGCTGTTAGGAGGGAATCTGCAGCTTGCAGTGAAAGCGCTTCCAGAGGGGAGTCTAATGAGGGCAAACATTTGATGGTAGCAGCTTCCCTGCGGGAGATACTCTCTTTGCCAAAATCGCCTTATTAGGCGAAAGTGAGTTACAATTCAGTACCCTATCCTAAAGCTTGCTGTTAGGAGGGAATCTGCAGCTTGCAGTGAAAGCGCTTCCAGAGGGGAGTCTAATGAGGGCAAACATTTGATGGTAACAGCTTCCCTGCGGGAGATACTCTCTTTGCCAAAATCGCATTATTAGGCGAAAGTAAGTTACAATTCAGTACCCTATCCTAAAGCTTGCTGTTAGGAGGGAATGTGCAGCTTGCAGTGAAAGCGCTTCCAGAGGGGAGTCTAATGAGGGCAAACATTTGATGGTAGCAGCTTCCCTGCGGGAGATGCTCCCTTTGCCAAAATCGCATTATTAGGCGAAAGTAAGTTACAATTCAGTACCCTATCCTAAAGCTTGCTGTTAGGAGGGAATCTGCAGCTTGCAGTGAAAGCGCTTCCAGAGGGGAGTCTAATGAGGGCAAACATTTGATGGTAGCAGCTTCCCTGCGGGAGATACTCTCTTTGCCAAAATCGCATTATTAGGCGAAAGTAAGTTACAATTCAGTACCCTATCCTAAAGCTTGCTGTTAGGAGGGAATGTGCAGCTTGCAGTGAAAGCGCTTCCAGATGGGAGTCTAATGACGGCAAATAATTGATGGTAGCAGCTTCCCTGCGGGAGATATTCTCTTTGCCAAAATCGCCTTATTAGGCGAAAGTGAGTTACAATTCAGTACCCTATCCTAAAGCTTGCTGTTATGAGGGAATCTGGAGCTTGCAGTGAAAGCGCTTCCAGAGGGGAGTCTAATGAGGGCAAACATTTGATGGTAGCAGCTTCCCTGCGGGAGATACTCTCTTTGCCAAAATCGCATTATTAGGCGAAAGTAAGTTACAATTCAGTACCCTATCCTAAAGCTTGCAGTTAGGAGGGAATCTGCAGCTTGCAGTGAAAGCGCTTCCAGAGGGGAGTCTAATGAGGGCAAAGATTTGATGGTAGCAGCTTCCCTGCGGGAGATACTCTCTTTGCCAAAATCGCATTATTAGGCGAAAGTAAGTTCCAATTCAGTACCCTATCCTCAAGCTTGCTGTTAGGAGGGAATCTGCAGCTTGCAGTGAAAGCGCTTCCAGAGGGGAGTCTAATGAGGGCAAACATTTGATGGTAGCTGCTTCCCTGCGGGAGATATTCTCTTTGCCAAAATCGCATTATTAGGCGAAAGTAAGTTCCAATTCAGTACCCTATCCTAAAGCTTGCTGTTAGGAGGGAATCTGCAGCTTGCAGTGAAAGCGCTTCCAGAGGGGAGTCTAATGAGGGCAAACATTTGATGGTAGCAGCTTCCCTGCGGGAGATACTCTCTTTGCCAAAATCGCATTATTAGGCGAAAGTAAGTTACAATTCAGTACCCTATCCTAAAGCTTGCTGTTAGGAGGGAATCTGCGGCTTGCAGTGAAAACGCTTCCAGAGGGGAGTCTAATGAAGGCAAAGATTTGATGGTAGCAGCTTCCCTGCGGGAGATGCTCCCTTTTCCAAAATCGCATTATTAGGCGAAAGTAAGTTACAATTCAGTACCCTATCCTAAAGCTTGCTGTTAGGAGGGAATCTGCAGCTTGCAGTGAAAGCGCTTTCAGAGGGGAGTCTAATGAAGGCAAACATTTGATGGTAGCAGCTTCCCTGCGGGAGATGCTCCCTTTTCCAAAATCGCATTATTAGGCGAAAGTAAGTTACAATTCAGTACCCTATCCTAAAGCTTGCTGTTAGGAGGGAATCTGCAGCTTGCAGTGAAAGCGCTTCCAGAGGGGAGTCTAATGAAGGCAAACATTTGATGGTAGCAGCTTCCCTGCGCGAGATACTCTCTTTGCCAAAATCGCCTTATTAGGCGAAAGTAAGTTACAATTCAGTACCCTATCCTCAAGCTTGCTGTTAGGAGGGAATCTGCAGCTTGCAGTGAAAGCGCTTCCAGAGGGGAGTCTAATGAGGGCAAACATTTGATGGTAGCAGCTTCCCTGCGGGAGATACTCTCTTTGCCAAAATCGCATTATTAGGCGAAAGTGAGTTACAATTCAGTACCCTATCCTCAAGCTTGCTGTTAGGAGGGAATCTGCGGCTTGCAGTGAAAGCGCTTCCAGAGGGGAGTCTAATGAGGGCAAACATTTGATGGTAGCAGCTTCCCTGCGGGAGATACTCTCTTTGCCAAAATCGCATTATTAGGCGAAAGTAAGTTACAATTCAGTACCCTATCCTAAAGCTTGCTGTTAGGAGGGAATCTGCAGCTTGCAGTGAAAGCGCTTCCAGATTGGAGTCTAATGACGGCAAATAATTGATGGTAGCAGCTTCCCTGCGGGAGATATTCTCTTTGCCAAAATCGCCTTATTAGCCGCAGTTAAGTTACAATTCAGTACCCTATCCTAAAGCTTGCAGTTAGGAGGGAATGTGCAGCTTGCAGTGAAAGCGCTTCCAGAGGGGAGTCTAATGAGGGCAAACATTTGATGGTAGCAGCTTCCCTGCGGGAGATACTCTCTTTGCCAAAATCGCATTATTAGGCGAAAGTAAGTTACAATTCAGTACCCTATCCTTAAGCTTGCAGTTAGGAGGTAATCTGCAGCTTGCAGTGAAAGCGCTTCCAGAGGGGAGTCTAATGAGGGCAAAGATTTGATGGTAGCAGCTTCCCTGCGGGAGATACTCTCTTTGCCAAAATCGCCTTATTAGGCGAAAGTGAGTTACAATTCAGTACCCTATCCTAAAGCTTGCTGTTAGGAGGGAATCTGCGGCTTGCAGTGAAAGCGCTTCCAGAGGGGAGTCTAATGAGGGCAAACATTTGATGGTAGCAGCTTCCCTGCGGGAGATACTCTCTTTGCCAAAATCGCATTATAAGGCGAAAGTAAGTTACAATTCAGTACCCTATCCTAAAGCTTGCTGTTAGGAGGGAATCTGCAGCTTGCAGTGAAAGCGCTTCCAGAGGGGAGTCTAATGACGGCAAATAATTGATGGTAGCAGCTTCCCTGCGGGAGATATTCTCTTTGCCAAAATCGCCTTATTAGCCGCAGTTAAGTTACAATTCAGTACCCTATCCTAAAGCTTGCTGTTAGGAGGGAATGTGCAGCTTGCAGTGAAAGCGCTTCCAGAGGGGAGTCTAATGAGGGCAAACATTTGATGGTAGCAGCTTCCCTGCGGGAGATACTCTCTTTGCCAAAATCGCATTATTAGGCGAAAGTAACTTACAATTCAGTACCCTATCCTAAAGCTTGCTGTTAGGAGGGAATCTGCAGCTTGCAGTGAAAGCGCTTCCAGAGGGGAGTCTAATGAGGGCAAACATTTGATGGTAGCAGCTTCCCTGCGGGAGATACTCTCTTTGCCAAAATCGCATTATTAGGCGAAAGTAAGTTACAATTCAGTACCCTATCCTCAAGCTTGCAGTTAGGAGGGAATCTGCAGCTTGCAGTGAAAGCGCTTCCAGAGGGGAGTCTAATGAGGGCAAACATTTGATGGTAGCAGCTTCCCTGCGGGAGATATTCTCTTTGCCAAAATCGCCTTATTAGCCGCAGTTAAGTTACAATTCAGTACCCTATCCTAAAGCTTGCTGTTAGGAGGGAATCTGCAGCTTGCAGTGAAAGCGCTTCCAGAGGGGAGTCTAATGAGGGCAAACATTTGATGGTAGCAGCTTCCCTGCGGGAGATATTCTCTTTGCCAAAATCGCCTTATTAGGCGAAAGTAAGTTCCAATTCAGTACCCTATCCTAAAGCTTGCAGTTAGGAGGTAATCTGCAGCTTGCAGTGAAAGCGCTTCCAGAGGGGAGTCTAATGAGGGCAAACATTTGATGGTAGCAGCTTCCCTGCGGGAGATACTCTCTTTGCCAAAATCGCATTATTAGGCGAAAGTAAGTTACAATTCAGTACCCTATCCTAAAGCTTGCAGTTAGGAGGGAATCTGCAGCTTG
Source organism: Phaenicophaeus curvirostris (assembly GCF_032191515.1). Taxonomy (NCBI): domain Eukaryota; kingdom Metazoa; phylum Chordata; class Aves; order Cuculiformes; family Cuculidae; genus Phaenicophaeus; species Phaenicophaeus curvirostris. The sequence continues at coordinate 296,654 of NW_027206790.1, read as the reverse complement.
CAGTGAAAGCGCTTCCAGAGGGGAGTCTAATGAGGGCAAACATTTGATGGTAGCAGCTTCCCTGCGGGAGATATTCTCTTTGCCAAAATCGCCTTATTAGCCGCAGTTAAGTTACAATTCAGTACCCTATCCTAAAGCTTGCAGTTAGGAGGGAATCTGCAGCTTGCAGTGAAAGCGCTTCCAGAGGGGAGTCTAATGAGGGCAAACATTTGATGGTAGCAGCTTCCCTGCGGGAGATACTCTCTTTGCCAAAATCGCATTATTAGGCGAAAGTAAGTTACAATTCAGTACCCTATCCTCAAGCTTGCAGTTAGGAGGGAATCTGCAGCTTGCAGTGAAAGCGCTTCCAGAGGGGAGTCTAATGAGGGCAAACATTTGATGGTAGCAGCTTCCCTGCGGGAGATACTCTCTTTGCCAAAATCGCATTATTAGGCGAAAGTGAGTTACAATTCAGTACCCTATCCTAAAGCTTGCTGTTAGGAGGGAATCTGCAGCTTGCAGTGAAAGCGCTTCCAGAGGGGAGTCTAATGAGGGCAAACATTTGATGGTAGCAGCTTCCCTGCGGGAGATACTCTCTTTGCCAAAATCGCATTATTAGGCGAAAGTAAGTTACAATTCAGTACCCTATCCTAAAGCTTGCAGTTAGGAGGGAATCTGCAGCTTGCAGTGAAAGCGCTTCCAGAGGGGAGTCTAATGAGGGCAAACATTTGATGGTAGCAGCTTCCCTGCGGGAGATATTCTCTTTGCCAAAATCGCCTTATTAGCCGCAGTTAAGTTACAATTCAGTACCCTATCCTAAAGCTTGCAGTTAGGAGAGAATGTGCAGCTTGCAGTGAAAGCGCTTCCAGAGGGGAGTCTAATGAGGGCAAACATTTGATGGTAGCAGCTTCCCTGCGGGAGATACTCTCTTTGCCAAAATCGCATTATTAGGCGAAAGTAAGTTACAATTCAGTACCCTATCCTCAAGCTTGCAGTTAGGAGGGAATCTGCAGCTTGCAGTGAAAGCGCTTCCAGAGGGGAGTCTAATGAGGGCAAACATTTGATGGTAGCAGCTTCCCTGCGGGAGATACTCTCTTTGCCAAAATCGCATTATTAGGCGAAAGTGAGTTACAATTCAGTACCCTATCCTAAAGCTTGCTGTTAGGAGGGAATCTGCAGCTTGCAGTGAAAGCGCTTCCAGAGGGGAGTCTAATGAGGGCAAACATTTGATGGTAGCAGCTTCCCTGCAGGAGATACTCTCTTTGCCAAAATCGCATTATTAGGCGAAAGTAAGTTACAATTCAGTACCCTATCCTAAAGCTTGCTGTTAGGAGGGAATCTGCAGCTTGCAGTGAAAGCGCTTCCAGAGGGGAGTCTAATGAGGGCAAACATTTGATGGTAGCAGCTTCCCTGCGGGAGATACTCTCTTTGCCAAAATCGCATTATTAGGCGAAAGTAAGTTACAATTCAGTACCCTATCCTAAAGCTTGCTGTTAGGAGGGAATCTGCAGCTTGCAGTGAAAGCGCTTCCAGAGGGGAGTCTAATGATGGCAAACATTTGATGGTAGCAGCTTCCCTGCGGGAGATGCTCCCTTTGCCAAAATCGCATTATTAGGCGAAAGTAAGTTACAATTCAGTACCCTATCCTAAAGCTTGCTGTTAGGAGGGAATCTGCAGCTTGCAGTGAAAGCGCTTCCAGAGGGGAGTCTAATGAGGGCAAACATTTGATGATATCAGCTTCCCTGCGGGAGATGCTCCCTTTGCCAAAATCGCATTATTAGGCGAAAGTAAGTTACAATTCAGTACCCTATCCTAAAGCTTGCTGTTAGGAGGGAATCTGCGGCTTGCAGTGAAAGCGCTTCCAGAGGGGAGTCTAATGAGGGCAAACATTTGATCGTAGCAGCTTCCCTGCGGGAGATACTCCCTTTGCCAAAATCGCATTATTAGGCGAAAGTAAGTTCCAATTCAGTACCCTATCCTAAAGCTTGCAGTTAGGAGGGAATCTGCAGCTTGCAGTGAAAGCGCTTCCAGAGGGGAGTCTAATGAGGGCAAACATTTGATGGTAGCAGCTTCCCTGCGGGAGATGCTCCCTTTGCCAAAATCGCATTATTAGGCGAAAGTAAGTTACAATTCAGTACCCTATCCTAAAGCTTGCTGTTAGGAGGGAATCTGCAGCTTGCAGTGAAAGCGCTTCCAGAGGGGAGTCTAATGAGGGCAAACATTTGATGGTAGCAGCTTCCCTGCGGGAGATACTCTCTTTGCCAAAATCGCATTATTAGGCGAAAGTAAGTTACAATTCAGTACCCTATCCTAAAGCTTGCTGTTAGGAGGGAATCTGCAGCTTGCAGTGAAAGCGCTTCCAGAGGGGAGTCTAATGAGGGCAAAGATTTGATGGTAGCAGCTTCCCTGCGGGAGATACTCTCTTTGCCAAAATCGCATTATTAGGCGAAAGTAAGTTACAATTCAGTACCCTATCCTAAAGCTTGCTGTTAGGAGGGAATCTGCAGCTTGCAGTGAAAGCGCTTCCAGAGGGGAGTCTAATTGGTGCAAACATTTGATGGTAGCAGCTTCCGTGCGGGAGATTCTCCCTTTGCCAAAATCGCATTATTAGGCGAAAGTAAGTTACAATTCAGTACCCTATCCTAAAGCTTGCATTCAGGAGGGAATCTGCAGCTTGCAGTGAAAGCGCTTCCAGAGGGGAGTCTAATGAGGGCAAACATTTGATGGTAGCTGCTTCCCTGCGGGAGATATTCTCTTTGCCAAAATCGCCTTATTAGCCGCAGTTAAGTTACAATTCAGTACCCTATCCTCAAGCTTGCTGTTAGGAGGGAATCTGCAGCTTGCAGTGAAAGCGCTTCCAGAGGGGAGTCTAATGAGGACAAACATTTGATGGTAGCAGCTTCCCTGCGGGAGATACTCTCTTTGCCAAAATCGCATTATTAGGCGAAAGTAAGTTACAATTCAGTACCCTATCCTAAAGCTTGCTGTTAGGAGGGAATCTGTGGCTTGCAGTGAAAGCGCTTCCAGAGGGGAGTCTAATGAGGGCAAAGATTTGATGGTAGCAGCTTCCCTGCGGGAGATACTCTCTTTGCCAAAATCGCACTATTAGGCGAAAGTGAGTTACAATTCAGTACCCTATCCTAAAGCTTGCTGTTAGGAGGGAATCTGCAGCTTGCAGTGAAAGCGCTTCCAGAGGGGAGTCTAATGAGGGCAAACATTTGAAGGTAGCAGCTTCCCTGCGGGAGATACTCTCTTTACCAAAATCGCATTATAAGGCGAAAGTAAGTTACAATTCAGTACCCTATCCTAAAGCTTGCTGTTAGGAGGGAATCTGCAGCTTGCAGTGAAAGCGCTTCCAGAGGGGAGTCTAATGAGGGCAAATAATTGATGGTAGCAGCTTCCCTGCGGGAGATATTCTCTTTGCCAAAATCGCCTTATTAGCCGCAGTTAAGATACAATTCAGTACCCTATCCTAAAGCTTGCTGTTAGGAGGGAATGTGCAGCTTGCAGTGAAAGCGCTTCCAGAGGGGAGTCTAATGAGGGCAAACATTTGATGGTAGCAGCTTCCCTGCGGGAGATATTCTCTTTGCCAAAATCGCCTTATTAGCCGCAGTTAAGTTACAATTCAGTACCCTATCCTAAAGCTTGCAGTTAGGAGGGAATCTGCAGCTTGCAGTGAAAGCGCTTCCAGAGGGGAGTCTAATGAGGGCAAACATTTGATGGTAGCAGCTTCCCTGCGGGAGATATTCTCTTTGCCAAAATCGCATTATTAGGCGAAAGTAAGTTCCAATTCAGTACCCTATCCTCAAGCTTGCAGTTAGGAGGTAATCTGCAGCTTGCAGTGAAAGCGCTTCCAGAGGGGAGTCTAATGAGGGCAAAGATTTGATGGTAGCAGCTTCCCTGCGGGAGATACTCTCTTTGCCAAAATCGCATTATTAGGCGAAAGTAAGTTACAATTCAGTACCCTATCCTAAAGCTTGCTGTTAGGAGGGAATGTGCAGCTTGCAGTGAAAGCGCTTCCAGAGGGGAGTCTAATGAGGGCAAACATTTGATGGTAGCAGCTTCCCTGTGGGAGATATTCTCTTTGCCAAAATCGCCTTATTAGCCGCAGTTAAGTTACAATTCAGTACCCTATCCTCAAGCTTGCAGTTAGGAGGGAATCTGCAGCTTGCAGTGAAAGCGCTTCCAGAGGGGAGTCTAATGAGGGCAAAGATTTGATGGTAGCAGCTTCCCTGCGGGAGATACTCTCTTTGCCAAAATCGCATTATTAGGCGAAAGTAAGTTCCAATTCAGTACCCTATCCTAAAGCTTGCAGTTAGGAGGTAATCTGCAGCTTGCAGTGAAAGCGCTTCCAGAGGGGAGTCTAATGAGGGCAAACATTTGATGGTAGCAGCTTCCCTGCGGGAGATACTCTCTTTGCCAAAATCGCATTATAAGGCGAAAGTAAGTTACAATTCAGTACCCTATCCTAAAGCTTGCAGTTAGGAGGGAATCTGCAGCTTGCAGTGAAAGCGCTTCCAGAGGGGAGTCTAATGAGGGCAAACATTTGATGGTAGCAGCTTCCCTGCGGGAGATACTCTCTTTGCCAAAATCGCATTATTAAGCGAAAGTAAGTTACAATTCAGTACCCTATCCTCAAGCTTGCAGTTAGGACGGAATCTGCAGCTTGCAGTGAAAGCGCTTCCAGAGGGGAGTCTAATGAGGGCAAACATTTGATGGTAGCAGCTTCCCTGCGGGAGATACTCTCTTTGCCAAAATCGCATTATTAGGCGAAAGTGAGTTACAATTCAGTACCCTATCCTAAAGCTTGCTGTTAGGAGGGAATCTGCAGCTTGCAGTGAAAGCGCTTCCAGAGGGGAGTCTAATGAGGGCAAACATTTGATGGTAGCAGCTTCCCTGCGGGAGATACTCTCTTTGCCAAAATCGCATTATTAGGCGAAAGTAAGTTACAATTCAGTACCCTATCCTAAAGCTTGCAGTTAGGAGGGAATCTGCAGCTTGCAGTGAAAGCGCTTCCAGAGGGGAGTCTAATGAGGGCAAAGATTTGATGGTAGCAGCTTCCCTGCGGGAGATACTCTCTTTGCCAAAATCGCATTATTAGGCGAAAGTAAGTTACAATTCAGTACCCTATCCTAAAGCTTGCTGTTAGGAGGGAATCTGCAGCTTGCAGTGAAAGCGCTTCCAGAGGGGAGTCTAATGAGGGCAAACATTTGATGGTAGCAGCTTCCCTGCGGGAGATGCTCCCTTTGCCACAATCGCATTATTAGGCGAAAGTAAGTTACAATTCAGTACCCTATCCTAAAGCTTGCTGTTAGGAGGGAATCTGCAGCTTGCAGTGAAAGCGCTTCCAGAGGGGAGTCTAATGAGGGCAAACATTTGATGATAGCAGCTTCCCTGCGGGAGATGCTCCCTTTGCCAAAATCGCATTATTAGGCGAAAGTAAGTTACAATTCAGTACCCTATCCTAAAGCTTGCTGTTAGGAGGGAATCTGCGGCTTGCAGTGAAAGCGCTTCCAGAGGGGAGTCTAATGAGGGCAAACATTTGATGGTAGCAGCTTCCCTGCGGGAGATACTCTCTTTGCCAAAATCGCATTATTAGGCGAAAGTAAGTTACAATTCAGTACCCTATCCTAAAGCTTGCAGTTAGGAGGGAATCTGCAGCTTGCAGTGAAAGCGCTTCCAGAGGGGAGTCTAATGAGGGCAAACATTTGATGGTAGCAGCTTCCCTGCGGGAGATGCTCCCTTTGCCAAAATCGCATTATTAGGCGAAAGTAAGTTACAATTCAGTACCCTATCCTAAAGCTTGCTGTTAGGAGGGAATCTGCAGCTTGCAGTGAAAGCGCTTCCAGAGGGGAGTCTAATGAGGGCAAAGATTTGATGGTAGCAGCTTCCCTGCGGGAGATACTCTCTTTGCCAAAATCGCATTATTAGCCGCAGTTAAGTTACAATTCAGTACCCTATCCTAAAGCTTGCTGTTAGGAGGGAATCTGCAGCTTGCAGTGAAAGCGCTTCCAGAGGGGAGTCTAATGAGGGCAAGCATTTGATGGTAGCAGCTTCCCTGCGGGAGATACTCTCTTTGCCAAAATCGCATTATTAGGCGAAAGTAAGTTCCAATTCAGTACCCTATCCTCAAGCTTGCTGTTAGGAGGGAATCTGCAGCTTGCAGTGAAAGCGCTTCCAGAGGGGAGTCTAATGAGGGCAAACATTTGATGGTAGCAGCTTCCGTGCGGGAGATACTCCCTTTGCCAAAATCGCATTATTAGGCGAAAGTAAGTTCCAATTCAGTACCCTATCCTAAAGCTTGCAGTTAGGAGGGAATGTGCAGCTTGCAGTGAAAGCGCTTCCAGAGGGGAGTCTAATGAGGGCAAACATTTGATGGTAGCAGCTTCCCTGCGGGAGATATTCTCTTTGCCATAATCGCCTTATTAGCCGCAGTTAAGTTACAATTCAGTACCCTATCCTAAAGCTTGCTGTTAGGAGGGAATCTGCAGCTTGCAGTAAAGCGCTTCCAGAGGGGAGTCTAATGAGGGCAAACATTTGATGGTAGCAGCTTCCCTGCGGGAGATATTCTCTTTGCCAAAATCGCCTTATTAGCCGCAGTTAAGTTACAATTCAGTACCCTATCCTCAAGCTTGCAGTTAGGAGGGAATCTGCAGCTTGCAGTGAAAGCGCTTCCAGAGGGGAGTCTAATGAGGGCAAACATTTGATGGTAGCAGCTTCCCTGCGGGAGATACTCTCTTTGCCAAAATCGCATTATTAGGCGAAAGTAAGTTACAATTCAGTACCCTATCCTAAAGCTTGCTGTTAGGAGGGAATCTGTGGCTTGCAGTGAAAGCGCTTCCAGAGGGGAGTCTAATGAGGGCAAACATTTGATGGTAGCAGCTTCCCTGCGGGAGATACCCTCTTTGCCAAAATCGCACTATTAGGCGAAAGTGAGATACAATTCAGTACCCTATCCTAAAGCTTGCTGTTAGGAGGGAATCTGCAGCTTGCAGTGAAAGCGCTTCCAGAGGGGAGTCTAATGAGGGCAAACATTTGATGGTAGCAGCTTCCCTGCGGGAGATACTCTCTTTGCCAAAATCGCATTATAAGGCGAAAGTAAGTTACAATTCAGTACCCTATCCTAAAGCTTGCTGTTAGGAGGGAATCTGCAGCTTGCAGTGAAAGCGCTTCCAGAGGGGAGTCTAATGACGGGAAATAATTGATGGTAGCAGCTTCCCTGCGGGAGATATTCTCTTTGCCAAAATCGCCTTATTAGCCGCAGTTAAGTTACAATTCAGTACCCTATCCTAAAGCTTGCTGTTAGGAGGGAATCTGCAGCTTGCAGTGAAAGCGCTTCCAGAGGGGAGTCTAATGAGGGCAAACATTTGATGGTAGCAGCTTCCGTGCGGGAGATACTCCCTTTGCCAAAATCGCATTATTAGGCGAAAGTAAGTTACAATTCAGTACCCTATCCTAAAGCTTGCAGTTAGGAGGGAATCTGCAGCTTGCAGTGAAAGCGCTTCCAGAGGGGAGTCTAATGAGGGCAAACATTTGATGGTAGCTGCTTCCCTGCGGGAGATATTCTCTTTGCCAAAATCGCCTTATTAGCCGCAGTTAAGTTACAATTCAGTACCCTATCCTCAAGCTTGCTGTTAGGAGGGAATCTGCAGCTTGCAGTGAAAGCGCTTCCAGAGGGGAGTCTAATGAGGGCAAACATTTGATGGTAGCTGCTTCCCTGCGGGAGATACTCTCTTTGCCAAAATCGCCTTATTAGCCGCAGTTAAGTTACAATTCAGTACCCTATCCTCAAGCTTGCTGTTAGGAGGGAATCTGCAGCTTGCAGTGAAAGCGCTTCCAGAGGGGAGTCTAATGAGGGCAAACATTTGATGGTAGCAGCTTCCCTGCGGGAGATATTCTCTTTGCCAAAATCGCCTTATTAGCCGCAGTTAAGTTACAATTCAGTACCCTATCCTAAAGCTTGCTGTTAGGAGGGAATGTGCAGCTTGCAGTGAAAGCGTTCCAGATGGGAGTCTAATGAGGGCAAACATTTGATGGTAGCAGCTTCCCTGCGGGAGATATTCTCTTTGCCAAAATCGCCTTATTAGCCGCAGTTAAGTTACAATTCAGTACCCTATCCTAAAGCTTGCAGTTAGGAGGGAATCTGCAGCTTGCAGTGAAAGCGCTTCCAGAGGGGAGTCTAATGAGGGCAAACATTTGATGGTAGCAGCTTCCCTGCGGGAGATATTCTCTTTGCCAAAATCGCATTATTAGGCGAAAGTAAGTTACAATTCAGTACCCTATCCTCAAGCTTGCAGTTAGGAGGTAATCTGCAGCTTGCAGTGAAAGCGCTTCCAGAGGGGAGTCTAATGAGGGCAAAGATTTGATGGTAGCAGCTTCCCTGCGGGAGATACTCTCTTTGCCAAAATCGCATTATTAGGCGAAAGTAAGTTACAATTCAGTACCCTATCCTCAAGCTTGCAGTTAGGAGGGAATCTGCAGCTTGCAGTGAAAGCGCTTCCAGAGGGGAGTCTAATGAGGGCAAACATTTGATGGTAGCAGCTTCCCTGCGGGAGATACTCTCTTTGCCAAAATCGCATTATTAGGCGAAAGTGAGTTACAATTCAGTACCCTATCCTAAAGCTTGCTGTTAGGAGGGAATCTGCAGCTTGCAGTGAAAGCGCTTCCAGAGGGGAGTCTAATGAGGGCAAAGATTTGATGGTAGCAGCTTCCCTGCGGGAGATACTCTCTTTGCCAAAATCGCATTATTAGGCGAAAGTAAGTTCCAATTCAGTACCCTATCCTAAAGCTTGCTGTTAGGAGGGAATCTGCAGCTTGCAGTGAAAGCGCTTCCAGAGGGGAGTCTAATGAGGGCAAACATTTGATGGTAGCAGCTTCCCTGCGGGAGATGCTCCCTTTGCCACAATCGCATTATTAGGCGAAAGTAAGTTACAATTCAGTACCCTATCCTAAAGCTTGCTGTTAGGAGGGAATCTGCAGCTTGCAGTGAAAGCGCTTCCAGAGGGGAGTCTAATGAGGGCAAACATTTGATGATAGCAGCTTCCCTGCGGGAGATGCTCCCTTTGCCAAAATCGCATTATTAGGCGAAAGTAAGTTACAATTCAGTACCCTATCCTAAAGCTTGCTGTTAGGAGGGAATCTGCGGCTTGCAGTGAAAGCGCTTCCAGAGGGGAGTCTAATGAGGGCAAACATTTGATGGTAGCAGCTTCCCTGCGGGAGATACTCTCTTTGCCAAAATCGCATTATTAGGCGAAAGTAAGTTACAATTCAGTACCCTATCCTAAAGCTTGCAGTTAGGAGGGAATCTGCAGCTTGCAGTGAAAGCGCTTCCAGAGGGGAGTCTAATGAGGGCAAACATTTGATGGTAGCAGCTTCCCTGCGGGAGATGCTCCCTTTGCCAAAATCGCATTATTAGGCGAAAGTAAGTTACAATTCAGTACCCTATCCTAAAGCTTGCTGTTAGGAGGGAATCTGCAGCTTGCAGTGAAAGCGCTTCCAGAGGGGAGTCTAATGAGGGCAAAGATTTGATGGTAGCAGCTTCCCTGCGGGAGATACTCTCTTTGCCAAAATCGCATTATTAGCCGCAGTTAAGTTACAATTCAGTACCCTATCCTAAAGCTTGCTGTTAGGAGGGAATCTGCAGCTTGCAGTGAAAGCGCTTCCAGAGGGGAGTCTAATGAGGGCAAGCATTTGATGGTAGCAGCTTCCCTGCGGGAGATACTCTCTTTGCCAAAATCGCATTATTAGGCGAAAGTAAGTTCCAATTCAGTACCCTATCCTCAAGCTTGCTGTTAGGAGGGAATCTGCAGCTTGCAGTGAAAGCGCTTCCAGAGGGGAGTCTAATGAGGGCAAACATTTGATGGTAGCAGCTTCCGTGCGGGAGATACTCCCTTTGCCAAAATCGCATTATTAGGCGAAAGTAAGTTCCAATTCAGTACCCTATCCTAAAGCTTGCAGTTAGGAGGGAATGTGCAGCTTGCAGTGAAAGCGCTTCCAGAGGGGAGTCTAATGAGGGCAAACATTTGATGGTAGCAGCTTCCCTGCGGGAGATATTCTCTTTGCCATAATCGCCTTATTAGCCGCAGTTAAGTTACAATTCAGTACCCTATCCTAAAGCTTGCTGTTAGGAGGGAATCTGCAGCTTGCAGTAAAGCGCTTCCAGAGGGGAGTCTAATGAGGGCAAACATTTGATGGTAGCAGCTTCCCTGCGGGAGATATTCTCTTTGCCAAAATCGCCTTATTAGCCGCAGTTAAGTTACAATTCAGTACCCTATCCTCAAGCTTGCAGTTAGGAGGGAATCTGCAGCTTGCAGTGAAAGCGCTTCCAGAGGGGAGTCTAATGAGGGCAAACATTTGATGGTAGCAGCTTCCCTGCGGGAGATACTCTCTTTGCCAAAATCGCATTATTAGGCGAAAGTAAGTTACAATTCAGTACCCTATCCTAAAGCTTGCTGTTAGGAGGGAATCTGTGGCTTGCAGTGAAAGCGCTTCCAGAGGGGAGTCTAATGAGGGCAAACATTTGATGGTAGCAGCTTCCCTGCGGGAGATACCCTCTTTGCCAAAATCGCACTATTAGGCGAAAGTGAGATACAATTCAGTACCCTATCCTAAAGCTTGCTGTTAGGAGGGAATCTGCAGCTTGCAGTGAAAGCGCTTCCAGAGGGGAGTCTAATGAGGGCAAACATTTGATGGTAGCAGCTTCCCTGCGGGAGATACTCTCTTTGCCAAAATCGCATTATAAGGCGAAAGTAAGTTACAATTCAGTACCCTATCCTAAAGCTTGCTGTTAGGAGGGAATCTGCAGCTTGCAGTGAAAGCGCTTCCAGAGGGGAGTCTAATGACGGGAAATAATTGATGGTAGCAGCTTCCCTGCGGGAGATATTCTCTTTGCCAAAATCGCCTTATTAGCCGCAGTTAAGTTACAATTCAGTACCCTATCCTAAAGCTTGCTGTTAGGAGGGAATCTGCAGCTTGCAGTGAAAGCGCTTCCAGAGGGGAGTCTAATGAGGGCAAACATTTGATGGTAGCAGCTTCCGTGCGGGAGATACTCCCTTTGCCAAAATCGCATTATTAGGCGAAAGTAAGTTACAATTCAGTACCCTATCCTAAAGCTTGCAGTTAGGAGGGAATCTGCAGCTTGCAGTGAAAGCGCTTCCAGAGGGGAGTCTAATGAGGGCAAACATTTGATGGTAGCTGCTTCCCTGCGGGAGATATTCTCTTTGCCAAAATCGCCTTATTAGCCGCAGTTAAGTTACAATTCAGTACCCTATCCTCAAGCTTGCTGTTAGGAGGGAATCTGCAGCTTGCAGTGAAAGCGCTTCCAGAGGGGAGTCTAATGAGGGCAAACATTTGATGGTAGCTGCTTCCCTGCGGGAGATACTCTCTTTGCCAAAATCGCCTTATTAGCCGCAGTTAAGTTACAATTCAGTACCCTATCCTCAAGCTTGCTGTTAGGAGGGAATCTGCAGCTTGCAGTGAAAGCGCTTCCAGAGGGGAGTCTAATGAGGGCAAACATTTGATGGTAGCAGCTTCCCTGCGGGAGATATTCTCTTTGCCAAAATCGCCTTATTAGCCGCAGTTAAGTTACAATTCAGTACCCTATCCTAAAGCTTGCTGTTAGGAGGGAATGTGCAGCTTGCAGTGAAAGCGTTCCAGATGGGAGTCTAATGAGGGCAAACATTTGATGGTAGCAGCTTCCCTGCGGGAGATATTCTCTTTGCCAAAATCGCCTTATTAGCCGCAGTTAAGTTACAATTCAGTACCCTATCCTAAAGCTTGCAGTTAGGAGGGAATCTGCAGCTTGCAGTGAAAGCGCTTCCAGAGGGGAGTCTAATGAGGGCAAACATTTGATGGTAGCAGCTTCCCTGCGGGAGATATTCTCTTTGCCAAAATCGCATTATTAGGCGAAAGTAAGTTACAATTCAGTACCCTATCCTCAAGCTTGCAGTTAGGAGGTAATCTGCAGCTTGCAGTGAAAGCGCTTCCAGAGGGGAGTCTAATGAGGGCAAAGATTTGATGGTAGCAGCTTCCCTGCGGGAGATACTCTCTTTGCCAAAATCGCATTATTAGGCGAAAGTAAGTTACAATTCAGTACCCTATCCTCAAGCTTGCAGTTAGGAGGGAATCTGCAGCTTGCAGTGAAAGCGCTTCCAGAGGGGAGTCTAATGAGGGCAAACATTTGATGGTAGCAGCTTCCCTGCGGGAGATACTCTCTTTGCCAAAATCGCATTATTAGGCGAAAGTGAGTTACAATTCAGTACCCTATCCTAAAGCTTGCTGTTAGGAGGGAATCTGCAGCTTGCAGTGAAAGCGCTTCCAGAGGGGAGTCTAATGAGGGCAAAGATTTGATGGTAGCAGCTTCCCTGCGGGAGATACTCTCTTTGCCAAAATCGCATTATTAGGCGAAAGTAAGTTCCAATTCAGTACCCTATCCTAAAGCTTGCTGTTAGGAGGGAATCTGCAGCTTGCAGTGAAAGCGCTTCCAGAGGGGAGTCTAATGAGGGCAAACATTTGATGGTAGCAGCTTCCCTGCGGGAGATGCTCCCTTTGCCACAATCGCATTATTAGGCGAAAGTAAGTTACAATTCAGTACCCTATCCTAAAGCTTGCTGTTAGGAGGGAATCTGCAGCTTGCAGTGAAAGCGCTTCCAGAGGGGAGTCTAATGAGGGCAAACATTTGATGATAGCAGCTTCCCTGCGGGAGATGCTCCCTTTGCCAAAATCGCATTATTAGGCGAAAGTAAGTTACAATTCAGTACCCTATCCTAAAGCTTGCTGTTAGGAGGGAATCTGCGGCTTGCAGTGAAAGCGCTTCCAGAGGGGAGTCTAATGAGGGCAAACATTTGATGGTAGCAGCTTCCCTGCGGGAGATACTCTCTTTGCCAAAATCGCATTATTAGGCGAAAGTAAGTTACAATTCAGTACCCTATCCTAAAGCTTGCAGTTAGGAGGGAATCTGCAGCTTGCAGTGAAAGCGCTTCCAGAGGGGAGTCTAATGAGGGCAAACATTTGATGGTAGCAGCTTCCCTGCGGGAGATGCTCCCTTTGCCAAAATCGCATTATTAGGCGAAAGTAAGTTACAATTCAGTACCCTATCCTAAAGCTTGCTGTTAGGAGGGAATCTGCAGCTTGCAGTGAAAGCGCTTCCAGAGGGGAGTCTAATGAGGGCAAACATTTGATGGTAGCAGCTTCCCTGCGGGAGATACTCTCTTTGCCAAAATCGCATTATTAGCCGCAGTTAAGTTACAATTCAGTACCCTATCCTAAAGCTTGCTGTTAGGAGGGAATCTGCAGCTTGCAGTGAAAGCGCTTCCAGAGGGGAGTCTAATGAGGGCAAACATTTGATGGTAGCAGCTTCCCTGCGGGAGATACTCTCTTTGCCAAAATCGCATTATTAGGCGAAAGTAAGTTCCAATTCAGTACCCTATCCTCAAGCTTGCTGTTAGGAGGGAATCTGCAGCTTGCAGTGAAAGCGCTTCCAGAGGGGAGTCTAATGAGGGCAAACATTTGATGGTAGCAGCTTCCGTGCGGGAGATACTCCCTTTGCCAAAATCGCATTATTAGGCGAAAGTAAGTTCCAATTCAGTACCCTATCCTAAAGCTTGCAGTTAGGAGGGAATCTGCAGCTTGCAGTGAAAGCGCTTCCAGAGGGGAGTCTAATGAGGGCAAACATTTGATGGTAGCAGCTTCCCTGCGGGAGATATTCTCTTTGCCATAATCGCCTTATTAGCCGCAGTTAAGTTTCAATTCAGTACCCTATCCTAAAGCTTGCTGTTAGGAGGGAATCTGCAGCTTGCAGTAAAGCGCTTCCAGAGGGGAGTCTAATGAGGGCAAACATTTGATGGTAGCTGCTTCCCTGCGGGAGATATTCTCTTTGCCAAAATCGCCTTATTAGCCGCAGTTAAGTTACAATTCAGTACCCTATCCTCAAGCTTGCAGTTAGGAGGGAATCTGCAGCTTGCAGTGAAAGCGCTTCCAGAGGGGAGTCTAATGAGGGCAAACATTTGATGGTAGCAGCTTCCCTGCGGGAGATACTCTCTTTGCCAAAATCGCATTATTAGGCGAAAGTAAGTTCCAATTCAGTACCCTATCCTAAAGCTTGCTGTTAGGAGGGAATCTGCAGCTTGCAGTGAAAGCGCTTCCAGAGGGGAGTCTAATGAGGGCAAACATTTGATGGTAGCAGCTTCCCTGCGGGAGATACCCTCTTTGCCAAAATCGCACTATTAGGCGAAAGTGAGATACAATTCAGTACCCTATCCTAAAGCTTGCTGTTAGGAGGGAATCTGCAGCTTGCAGTGAAAGCGCTTCCAGAGGGGAGTCTAATGAGGGCAAACATTTGATGGTAGCAGCTTCCCTGCGGGAGATACTCTCTTTGCCAAAATCGCATTATAAGGCGAAAGTAAGTTACAATTCAGTACCCTATCCTAAAGCTTGCTGTTAGGAGGGAATCTGCAGCTTGCAGTGAAAGCGCTTCCAGAGGGGAGTCTAATGACGGCAAATAATTGATGGTAGCAGCTTCCCTGCGGGAGATATTCTCTTTGCCAAAATCGCCTTATTAGCCGCAGTTAAGTTACAATTCAGTACCCTATCCTCAAGCTTGCAGTTAGGAGGGAATCTGCAGCTTGCAGTGAAAGCGCTTCCAGAGGGGAGTCTAATGAGGGCAAACATTTGATGGTAGCAGCTTCCCTGCGGGAGATATTCTCTTTGCCAATATCGCCTTATTAGCCGCAGTTAAGTTACAATTCAGTACCCTATCCTAAAGCTTGCAGTTAGGAGGGAATCTGCAGCTTGCAGTGAAAGCGCTTCCAGAGGGGAGTCTAATAAGGGCAAAGATTTGATGGTAGCACCTTCCCTGCGGGAGATACTCTCTTTGCCAAAATCGCATTATTAGGTGAAAGTAAGTTACAATTCAGTACCCTATCCTCAAGCTTGCAGTTAGGAGGGAATCTGCAGCTTGCAGTGAAAGCGCTTCCAGAGGGGAGTCTAATGAGGGCAAACATTTGATGGTAGCAGCTTCCCTGCGGGAGATACTCTCTTTGCCAAAATCGCATTATTAGGCGAAAGTAAGTTACAATTCAGTACCCTATCCTAAAGCTTGCAGTTAGGAGGGAATCTGCAGCTTGCAGTGAAAGCGCTTCCAGAGGGGAGTCTAATGAGGGCAAACATTTGATGGTAGCAGCTTCCCTGCGGGAGATACTCTCTTTGCCAAAATCGCATTATTAGGCGAAAGTGAGTTACAATTCAGTACCCTATCCTAAAGCTTGCTGTTAGGAGGGAATCTGCAGCTTGCAGTGAAAGCGCTTCCAGAGGGGAGTCTAATGAGGGCAAACATTTGATGGTAGCAGCTTCCCTGCGGGAGATACTCTCTTTGCCAAAATCGCATTATTAGGCGAAAGTAAGTTACAATTCAGTACCCTATCCTAAAGCTTGCTGTTAGGAGGGAATCTGCAGCTTGCAGTGAAAGCGCTTCCAGAGGGGAGTCTAATGAGGGCAAACATTTGATGGTAGCAGCTTCCCTGCGGGAGATACTCTCTTTGCCAAAATCGCATTATTAGGCGAAAGTAAGTTACAATTCAGTACCCTATCCTAAAGCTTGCTGTTAGGAGGGAATCTGCAGCTTGCAGTGAAAGCGCTTCCAGAGGGGAGTCTAATGAGGGCAAACATTTGATGGTAGCAGCTTCCCTGCGGGAGATGCTCCCTTTGCCACAATCGCATTATTAGGCGAAAGTAAGTTACAATTCAGTACCCTATCCTAAAGCTTGCTGTTAGGAGGGAATCTGCAGCTTGCAGTGAAAGCGCTTCCAGAGGGGAGTCTAATGAGGGCAAACATTTGATGATAGCAGCTTCCCTGCGGGAGATGCTCCCTTTGCCAAAATCGCATTATTAGGCGAAAGTAAGTTACAATTCAGTACCCTATCCTAAAGCTTGCTGTTAGGAGGGAATCTGCGGCTTGCAGTGAAAGCGCTTCCAGAGGGGAGTCTAATGAGGGCAAACATTTGATGGTAGCAGCTTCCCTGCGGGAGATACTCTCTTTGCCAAAATCGCATTATTAGGCGAAAGTAAGTTACAATTCAGTACCCTATCCTAAAGCTTGCAGTTAGGAGGGAATCTGCAGCTTGCAGTGAAAGCGCTTCCAGAGGGGAGTCTAATGAGGGCAAACATTTGATGGTAGCAGCTTCCCTGCGGAAGATGCTCCCTTTGCCAAAATCGCATTATTAGGCGAAAGTAAGTTACAATTCAGTACCCTATCCTAAAGCTTGCTGTTAGGAGGGAATCTGCAGCTTGCAGTGAAAGCGCTTCCAGAGGGGAGTCTAATGAGGGCAAACATTTGATGGTAGCAGCTTCCCTGCGGGAGATACTCTCTTTGCCAAAATCGCATTATTAGCCGCAGTTAAGTTACAATTCAGTACCCTATCCTAAAGCTTGCTGTTAGGAGGGAATCTGCAGCTTGCAGTGAAAGCGCTTCCAGAGGGGAGTCTAATGAGGGCAAACATTTGATGGTAGCAGCTTCCCTGCGGGAGATACTCTCTTTGCCAAAATCGCATTATTAGGCGAAAGTAAGTTCCAATTCAGTACCCTATCCTAAAGCTTGCTGTTAGGAGGGAATCTGCAGCTTGCAGTGAAAGCGCTTCCAGAGGGGAGTCTAATGAGGGCAAACATTTGATGGTAGCAGCTTCCGTGCGGGAGATACTCCCTTTGCCAAAATCGCATTATTAGGCGAAAGTAAGTTCCAATTCAGTACCCTATCCTAAAGCTTGCAGTTAGGAGGGAATCTGCAGCTTGCAGTGAAAGCGCTTCCAGAGGGGAGTCTAATGAGGGCAAACATTTGATGGTAGCAGCTTCCCTGCGGGAGATAATCTCTTTGCCATAATCGCCTTATTAGCCGCAGTTAAGTTACAATTCAGTACCCTATCCTAAAGCTTGCTGTTAGGAGGGAATCTGCAGCTTGCAGTAAAGCGCTTCCAGAGGGGAGTCTAATGAGGGCAAACATTTGATGGTAGCTGCTTCCCTGCGGGAGATATTCTCTTTGCCAAAATCGCCTTATTAGCCGCAGTTAAGTTACAATTCAGTACCCTATCCTCAAGCTTGCAGTTAGGAGGGAATCTGCAGCTTGCAGTGAAAGCGCTTCCAGAGGGGAGTCTAATGAGGGCAAACATTTGATGGTAGCAGCTTCCCTGCGGGAGATACTCTCTTTGCCAAAATCGCATTATTAGGCGAAAGTAAGTTCCAATTCAGTAACCTATCCTAAAGCTTGCTGTTAGGAGGGAATCTGTGGCTTGCAGTGAAAGCGCTTCCAGAGGGGAGTCTAATGAGGGCAAACATTTGATGGTAGCAGCTTCCCTGCGGGAGATACCCTCTTTGCCAAAATCGCACTATTAGGCGAAAGTGAGATACAATTCAGTACCCTATCCTAAAGCTTGCTGTTAGGAGGGAATCTGCAGCTTGCAGTGAAAGCGCTTCCAGAGGGGAGTCTAATGAGGGCAAACATTTGATGGTAGCAGCTTCCCTGCGGGAGATACTCTCTTTGCCAAAATCGCATTATAAGGCGAAAGTAAGTTACAATTCAGTACCCTATCCTAAAGCTTGCTGTTAGGAGGGAATCTGCAGCTTGCAGTGAAAGCGCTTCCAGAGGGGAGTCTAATGACGGCAAATAATTGATGGTAGCAGCTTCCCTGCGGGAGATATTCTCTTTGCCAAAATCGCCTTATTAGCCGCAGTTAAGTTACAATTCAGTACCCTATCCTAAAGCTTGCTGTTAGGAGGGAATCTGCAGCTTGCAGTGAAAGCGCTTCCAGAGGGGAGTCTAATGAGGGCAAAGATTTGATGGTAGCAGCTTCCCTGCGGGAGATACTCTCTTTGCCAAAATCGCATTATTAGGCGAAAGTAAGTTACAATTCAGTACCCTATCCTCAAGCTTGCAGTTAGGAGGGAATCTGCAGCTTGCAGTGAAAGCGCTTCCAGAGGGGAGTCTAATGAGGGCAAACATTTGATGGTAGCAGCTTCCCTGCGGGAGATACTCTCTTTGCCAAAATCGCATTATTAGGCGAAAGTAAGTTACAATTCAGTACCCTATCCTAAAGCTTGCAGTTAGGAGGGAATCTGCAGCTTGCAGTGAAAGCGCTTCCAGAGGGGAGTCTAATGAGGGCAAACATTTGATGGTAGCAGCTTCCCTGCGGGAGATATTCTCTTTGCCAAAATCGCCTTTTTAGCCGCAGTTAAGTTACAATTCAGTACCCTATCCTAAAGCTTGCAGTTAGGAGGGAATCTGCAGCTTGCAGTGAAAGCGCTTCCAGAGGGGAGTCTAATGAGGGCAAACATTTGATGGTAGCAGCTTCCCTGCGGGAGATACTCTCTTTGCCAAAATCGCATTATTAGGCGAAAGTAAGTTACAATTCAGTACCCTATCCTCAAGCTTGCAGTTAGGAGGGAATCTGCAGCTTGCAGTGAAAGCGCTTCCAGAGGGGAGTCTAATGAGGGCAAACATTTGATGGTAGCAGCTTCCCTGCGGGAGATACTCTCTTTGCCAAAATCGCATTATTAGGCGAAAGTGAGTTACAATTCAGTACCCTATCCTAAAGCTTGCTGTTAGGAGGGAATCTGCAGCTTGCAGTGAAAGCGCTTCCAGAGGGGAGTCTAATGAGGGCAAACATTTGATGGTAGCAGCTTCCCTGCGGGAGATACTCTCTTTGCCAAAATCGCATTATTAGGCGAAAGTGAGTTACAATTCAGTACCCTATCCTAAAGCTTGCTGTTAGGAGGGAATCTGCAGCTTGCAGTGAAAGCGCTTCCAGAGGGGAGTCTAATGAGGGCAAACATTTGATGGTAACAGCTTCCCTGCGGGAGATACTCTCTTTGCCAAAATCGCATTATTAGGCGAAAGTAAGTTACAATTCAGTACCCTATCCTAAAGCTTGCTGTTAGGAGGGAATCTGCAGCTTGCAGTGAAAGCGCTTCCAGAGGGGAGTCTAATGAGGGCAAACATTTGATGGTAGCAGCTTCCCTGCGGGAGATGCTCCCTTTGCCAAAATCGCATTATTAGGCGAAAGTAAGTTCCAATTCAGTACCCTATCCTAAAGCTTGCTGTTAGGAGGGAATCTGCAGCTTGCAGTGAAAGCGCTTCCAGAGGGGAGTCTAATGAGGGCAAACATTTGATGGTAGCAGCTTCCCTGCGGGAGATACTCTCTTTGCCAAAATCGCATTATTAGGCGAAAGTAAGTTACAATTCAGTACCCTATCCTAAAGCTTGCTGTTAGGAGGGAATGTGCAGCTTGCAGTGAAAGCGCTTCCAGATGGGAGTCTAATGACGGCAAATAATTGATGGTAGCAGCTTCCCTGCGCGAGATATTCTCTTTGCCAAAATCGCCTTATTAGGCGAAAGTGAGTTACAATTCAGTACCCTATCCTAAAGCTTGCTGTTAGGAGGGAATCTGGAGCTTGCAGTGAAAGCGCTTCCAGAGGGGAGTCTAATGAGGGCAAACATTTGATGGTAGCAGCTTCCCTGCGGGAGATACTCTCTTTGCCAAAATCGCATTATTAGGCGAAAGTAAGTTACAATTCAGTACCCTATCCTAAAGCTTGCTGTTAGGAGGGAATCTGCAGCTTGCAGTGAAAGCGCTTCCAGAGGGGAGTCTAATGAGGGCAAACATTTGATGGTAGCAGCTTCCCTGCGGGAGATGCTCCCTTTTCCAAAATCGCATTATTAGGCGAAAGTAAGTTACAATTCAGTACCCTATCCTAAAGCTTGCTGTTAGGAGGGAATCTGCAGCTTGCAGTGAAAGCGCTTTCAGAGGGGAGTCTAATGAAGGCAAACATTTGATGGTAGCAGCTTCCCTGCGGGAGATGCTCCCTTTTCCAAAATCGCATTATTAGGCGAAAGTAAGTTACAATTCAGTACCCTATCCTCAAGCTTGCAGTTAGGAGGGAATCTGCAGCTTGCAGTGAAAGCGCTTCCAGAGGGGAGTCTAATGAGGGCAAACATTTGATGGTAGCAGCTTCCCTGCGGGAGATATTCTCTTTGCCAAAATCGCCTTATTAGCCGCAGTTAAGTTACAATTCAGTACCCTATCCTAAAGCTTGCAGTTAGGAGGGAATCTGCAGCTTGCAGTGAAAGCGCTTCCAGAGGGGAGTCTAATGAGGGCAAACATTTGATGGTAGCAGCTTCCCTGCGGGAGATACTCTCTTTGCCAAAATCGCATTATTAGGCGAAAGTAAGTTACAATTCAGTACCCTATCCTCAAGCTTGCAGTTAGGAGGGAATCTGCAGCTTGCAGTGAAAGCGCTTCCAGAGGGGAGTCTAATGAGGGCAAACATTTGATGGTAGCAGCTTCCCTGCGGGAGATACTCTCTTTGCCAAAATCGCATTATTAGGCGAAAGTGAGTTACAATTCAGTACCCTATCCTAAAGCTTGCTGTTAGGAGGGAATCTGCAGCTTGCAGTGAAAGCGCTTCCAGAGGGGAGTCTAATGAGGGCAAACATTTGATGGTAGCAGCTTCCCTGCGGGAGATACTCTCTTTGCCAAAATCGCATTATTAGGCGAAAGTGAGTTACAATTCAGTACCCTATCCTAAAGCTTGCTGTTAGGAGGGAATCTGCAGCTTGCAGTGAAAGCGCTTCCAGAGGGGAGTCTAATGAGGGCAAACATTTGATGGTAACAGCTTCCCTGCGGGAGATACTCTCTTTGCCAAAATCGCATTATTAGGCGAAAGTAAGTTCCAATTCAGTACCCTATCCTAAAGCTTGCTGTTAGGAGGGAATCTGCAGCTTGCAGTGAAAGCGCTTCCAGAGGGGAGTCTAATGAAGGCAAACATTTGATGGTAGCAGCTTCCCTGCGGGAGATGCTCTCTTTGCCTAAATCGCCTTATTAGGCGAAAGTAAGATACAATTCAGTACCCTATCCTCAAGCTTGCTGTTAGGAGGGAATCTGCAGCTTGCAGTGAAAGCGCTTCCAGAGGGGAGTCTAATGAGGGCAAACATTTGATGGTAGCAGCTTCCCTGCGGGAGATACTCTCTTTGCCAAAATCGCATTATTAGGCGAAAGTAAGTTACAATTCAGTACCCTATCCTCAAGCTTGCTGTTAGGAGGGAATCTGCGGCTTGCAGTGAAAGCGCTTCCAGAGGGGAGTCTAATGAGGGCAAACATTTGATGGTAGCAGCTTCCCTGCGGGAGATACTCTCTTTGCCAAAATCGCATTATTAGGCGAAAGTAAGTTACAATTCAGTACCCTATCCTAAAGCTTGCAGTTAGGAGGGAATCTGCAGCTTGCAGTGAAAGCGCTTCCAGATTGGAGTCTAATGACGGCAAATAATTGATGGTAGCAGCTTCCCTGCGGGAGATATTCTCTTTGCCAAAATCGCCTTATTAGGCGAAAGTGAGTTACAATTCAGTACCCTATCCTCAAGCTTGCTGTTAGGAGGGAATCTGCAGCTTGCAGTGAAAGCGCTTCCAGAGGGGAGTCTAATGAGGGCAAACATTTGATGGTAGCAGCTTCCCTGCGGGAGATACTCTCTTTGCCAAAATCGCATTATTAGGCGAAAGTAAGTTACAATTCAGTACCCTATCCTAAAGCTTGCTGTTAGGAGGGAATCTGCAGCTTGCAGTGAAAGCGCTTCCAGTGGGAAGTCTAATGAGGGCAAACATTTGATGGTAGCAGCTTCCCTGCGGGAGATACTCTCTTTGCCAAAATCGCCTTATTAGGCGAAAGTAAGTTACAATTCAGTACCCTATCCTAAAGCTTGCTGTTAGGAGGGAATGTGCAGCTTGCAGTGAAAGCGCTTCCAGAGGGGAGTCTAATGAGGGCAAAGATTTGTTGGTAGCAGCTTCCCTGCGGGAGATACTCTCTTTGCCAAAATCGCATTATTAGGCGAAAGTAAGTTACAATTCAGTACCCTATCCTAAAGCTTGCTGTTAGGAGGGAATGTGCAGCTTGCAGTGAAAGCGCTTCCAGAGGGGAGTCTAATGAGGGCAAACATTTGATGGTAGCAGCTTCCCTGCGGGAGATACTCTCTTTGCCAAAATCGCCTTATTAGGCGAAAGTAAGTTCCAATTCAGTACCCTATCCTAAAGCTTGCAGTTAGGAGGGAATATGCAGCTTGCAGTGAAAGCGCTTCCAGAGGGGAGTCTAATGAGGGCAAACATTTGATGGTAGCAGCTTCCCTGCGGGAGATGCTCCCTTTGCTAAAATCGCATTATTAGGCGAAAGTAAGTTACAATTCAGTACCCTATCCTAAAGCTTACTGTTAGGAGGGAATCTGCAGCTTGCAGTGAAAGCGCTTCCAGAGGGGAGTCTAATGAGGGCAAACATTTGATGGTAGCAGCTTCCCTGCGGGAGATACTCTCTTTGCCAAAATCGCATTATTAGGCGAAAGTAAGTTACAATTCAGTACCCTATCCTCAAGCTTGCTGTTAGGAGGGAATCTGCCGCTTGCAGTGAAAGCGCTTACAGAGGGGAGTCTAATGAGGGCAAACATTTGATGGTAGCAGCTTCCCTGCGGGAGATACTCTCTTTGCCAATATCGCATTATTAGGCGAAAGTAAGTTACAATTCAGTACCCTATCCTAAAGCTTGCTGTTAGGAGGGAATCTGCGGCTTGCAGTGAAAGCGCTTCCAGAGGGGAGTCTAATGAGGGCAAACATTTGATGGTAGCAGCTTCCCTGCGGGAGATACTCTCTTTGCCAAAATCGCATTATTAGGCGAAAGTAAGTTACAATTCAGTACCCTATCCTAAAGCTTGCTGTTAGGAGGGAATCTGCAGCTTGCAGTGAAAGCGCTTCCAGATGGGAGTCTAATGACGGCAAATAATTGATGGTAGCAGCTTCCCTGCGGGAGATATTCTCTTTGCCAAAATCGCCTTATTAGGCGAAAGTGAGTTACAATTCAGTACCCTATCCTAAAGCTTGCTGTTAGGAGGGAATCTGCAGCTTGCAGTGAAAGCGCTTCCAGAGGGGAGTCTAATGAGGGCAAATATTTGATGGTAGCAGCTTCCCTGCGGGAGATATTCTCTTTGCCAAAATCGCATTATTAGCTGCAGTTAAGTTCCAATTCAGTACCCTATCCTAAAGCTTGCTCTTAGGAGGGAATCTGCAGCTTGCAGTGAAAGTGCTTCCAGAGGGGAGTCTAATGAGGGCAAACATTTGATGGTAGCAGCTTCCCTGCGGGAGTTACTCCCTTTGCCAAAATCGCATTATTAGGCGAAAGTAAGTTACAATTCAGTACCCTATCCTAAAGCTTGCTGTTAGGAGGGAATCTGCAGCTTGCAGTGAAAGCGCTTCCAGAGGGGAGTCTAATGAGGGCAAAGATTTGATGGTAGCAGCTTCCCTGCGGGAGATACTCTCTTTGCCAAAATCGCATTATTAGGCGAAAGTAAGTTACAATTCAGTACCCTATCCTAAAGCTTGCTGTTAGGAGGGAATCTGCAGCTTGCAGTAAAAGCGCTTCCAGAGGGGAGTCTAATGAGGGCAAACATTTGATGGTAGCAGCTTCCCTGCGGGAGATACTCCCTTTGCCAAAATCGCATTATTAGGCGAAAGTAAGTTACAATTCAGTACCCTATCCTAAAGCTTGCTGTTAGGAGGGAATCTGCAGCTTGCAGTGAAAGCGCTTCCAGAGGGGAGTCTAATGAGGGCAAAGATTTGTTGGTAGCAGCTTCCCTGCGGGAGATACTCTCTTTGCCAAAATCGCATTATTAGGCGAAAGTAAGTTACAATTCAGTACCCTATCCTAAAGCTTGCTGTTAGGAGGGAATCTGCAGCTTGCAGTGAAAGCGCTTCCAGAGGGGAGTCTAATGAGGGCAAACATTTGATGGTAGCAGCTTCCCTGCGGGAGATGCTCCCTTTGCCAAAATCGCATTATTAGGCGAAAGTAAGTTACAATTCAGTACCCTATCCTAAAGCTTGCTGTTAGGAGGGAATCTGCAGCTTGCAGTGAAAGCGCTTCCAGAGGGGAGTCTAATGAGGGCAAACATTTGATGGTAGCAGCTTCCCTGCGGGAGATACTCTCTTTGCCAAAATCGCATTATTAGGCGAAAGTAAGTTACAATTCAGTACCCTATCCTCAAGCTTGCTGTTAGGAGGGAATCTGCGGCTTGCAGTGAAAGCGCTTCCAGAGGGGAGTCTAATGAGGGCAAACATTTGATGGTAGCAGCTTCCCTGCGGGAGATACTCTCTTTGCCAAAATCGCATTATTAGGCGAAAGTAAGTTACAATTCAGTACCCTATCCTAAAGCTTGCAGTTAGGAGGGAATCTGCAGCTTGCAGTGAAAGCGCTTCCAGATTGGAGTCTAATGACGGCAAATAATTGATGGTAGCAGCTTCCCTGCGGGAGATATTCTCTTTGCCAAAATCGCCTTATTAGGCGAAAGTGAGTTACAATTCAGTACCCTATCCTCAAGCTTGCTGTTAGGAGGGAATCTGCAGCTTGCAGTGAAAGCGCTTCCAGAGGGGAGTCTAATGAGGGCAAACATTTGATGGTAGCAGCTTCCCTGCGGGAGATACTCTCTTTGCCAAAATCGCATTATTAGGCGAAAGTAAGTTACAATTCAGTACCCTATCCTAAAGCTTGCTGTTAGGAGGGAATCTGCAGCTTGCAGTGAAAGCGCTTCCAGTGGGAAGTCTAATGAGGGCAAACATTTGATGGTAGCAGCTTCCCTGCGGGAGATACTCTCTTTGCCAAAATCGCATTATTAGGCGAAAGTAAGTTACAATTCAGTACCCTATCCTAAAGCTTGCTGTTAGGAGGGAATGTGCAGCTTGCAGTGAAAGCGCTTCCAGAGGGGAGTCTAATGAGGGCAAAGATTTGTTGGTAGCAGCTTCCCTGCGGGAGATACTCTCTTTGCCAAAATCGCATTATTAGGCGAAAGTAAGTTACAATTCAGTACCCTATCCTAAAGCTTGCTGTTAGGAGGGAATCTGCAGCTTGCAGTGAAAGCGCTTCCAGAGGGGAGTCTAATGAGGGCAAACATTTGATGGTAGCAGCTTCCCTGCGGGAGATACTCCCTTTGCCAAAATCGCATTATTAGGCGAAAGTAAGTTCCAATTCAGTACCCTATCCTAAAGCTTGCAGTTAGGAGGGAATCTGCAGCTTGCAGTGAAAGCGCTTCCAGAGGGGAGTCTAATGAGGGCAAACATTTGATGGTAGCAGCTTCCCTGCGGGAGATGCTCCCTTTGCTAAAATCGCATTATTAGGCGAAAGTAAGTTACAATTCAGTACCCTATCCTAAAGCTTACTGTTAGGAGGGAATCTGCAGCTTGCAGTGAAAGCGCTTCCAGAGGGGAGTCTAATGAGGGCAAACATTTGATGGTAGCAGCTTCCCTGCGGGAGATACTCTCTTTGCCAAAATCGCATTATTAGGCGAAAGTAAGTTACAATTCAGTACCCTATCCTCAAGCTTGCTGTTAGGAGGGAATCTGCCGCTTGCAGTGAAAGCGCTTACAGAGGGGAGTCTAATGAGGGCAAACATTTGATGGTAGCAGCTTCCCTGCGGGAGATACTCTCTTTGCCAATATCGCATTATTAGGCGAAAGTAAGTTACAATTCAGTACCCTATCCTAAAGCTTGCTGTTAGGAGGGAATCTGCGGCTTGCAGTGAAAGCGCTTCCAGAGGGGAGTCTAATGAGGGCAAACATTTGATGGTAGCAGCTTCCCTGCGGGAGATACTCTCTTTGCCAAAATCGCATTATTAGGCGAAAGTAAGTTACAATTCAGTACCCTATCCTAAAGCTTGCTGTTAGGAGGGAATCTGCAGCTTGCAGTGAAAGCGCTTCCAGATGGGAGTCTAATGACGGCAAATAATTGATGGTAGCAGCTTCCCTGCGGGAGATATTCTCTTTGCCAAAATCGCCTTATTAGGCGAAAGTGAGTTACAATTCAGTACCCTATCCTAAAGCTTGCTGTTAGGAGGGAATCTGCAGCTTGCAGTGAAAGCGCTTCCAGAGGGGAGTCTAATGAGGGCAAACATTTGATGGTAGCAGCTTCCCTGCGGGAGATATTCTCTTTGCCAAAATCGCATTATTAGCTGCAGTTAAGTTCCAATTCAGTACCCTATCCTAAAGCTTGCTCTTAGGAGGGAATCTGCAGCTTGCAGTGAAAGTGCTTCCAGAGGGGAGTCTAATGAGGGCAAACATTTGATGGTAGCAGCTTCCCTGCGGGAGATACTCCCTTTGCCAAAATCGCATTATTAGGCGAAAGTAAGTTACAATTCAGTACCCTATCCTAAAGCTTGCTGTTAGGAGGGAATCTGCAGCTTGCAGTGAAAGCGCTTCCAGAGGGGAGTCTAATGAGGGCAAAGATTTGATGGTAGCAGCTTCCCTGCGGGAGATATTCTCTTTGCCAAAATCGCCTTATTAGCCGCAGTTAAGTTACAATTCAGTACCCTATCCTAAAGCTTGCTGTTAGGAGGGAATCTGCAGCTTGCAGTGAAAGCGCTTCCAGAGGGGAGTCTAATGAGGGCAAACATTTGATGGTAGCAGCTTCCCTGCGGGAGATACTCCCTTTGCCAAAATCGCATTATTAGGCGAAAGTAAGTTACAATTCAGTACCCTATCCTAAAGCTTGCTGTTAGGAGGGAATCTGCAGCTTGCAGTGAAAGCGCTTCCAGAGGGGAGTCTAATGAGGGCAAAGATTTGTTGGTAGCAGCTTCCCTGCGGGAGATACTCTCTTTGCCAAAATCGCATTATTAGGCGAAAGTAAGTTACAATTCAGTACCCTATCCTAAAGCTTGCTGTTAGGAGGGAATCTGCAGCTTGCAGTGAAAGCGCTTCCAGAGGGGAGTCTAATGAGGGCAAACATTTGATGGTAGCAGCTTCCCTGCGGGAGATGCTCCCTTTGCCAAAATCGCATTATTAGGCGAAAGTAAGTTACAATTCAGTACCCTATCCTAAAGCTTGCTGTTAGGAGGGAATCTGCAGCTTGCAGTGAAAGCGCTTCCAGAGGGGAGTCTAATGAGGGCAAACATTTGATGGTAGCAGCTTCCCTGCGGGAGATACTCTCTTTGCCAAAATCGCATTATTAGGCGAAAGTAAGTTACAATTCAGTACCCTATCCTAAAGCTTGCTGTTAGGAGGGAATCTGCGGCTTGCAGTGAAAGCGCTTCCAGAGGGGAGTCTAATGAGGGCAAACATTTGATGGTAGCAGCTTCCCTGCGGGAGATACTCTCTTTGCCAAAATCGCATTATTAGGCGAAAGTAAGTTACAATTCAGTACCCTATCCTAAAGCTTGCTGTTAGGAGGGAATCTGCAGCTTGCAGTGAAAGCGCTTCCAGATGGGAGTCTAATGACGGCAAATAATTGATGGTAGCAGCTTCCCTGCGGGAGATATTCTCTTTGCCAAAATCGCCTTATTAGGCGAAAGTGAGTTACAATTCAGTACCCTATCCTAAAGCTTGCTGTTAGGAGGGAATCTGCAGCTTGCAGTGAAAGCGCTTCCAGAGGGGAGTCTAATGAGGGCAAACATTTGATGGTAGCAGCTTCCCTGCGGGAGATATTCTCTTTGCCAAAATCGCATTATTAGCCGCAGTTAAGTTCCAATTCAGTACCCTATCCTAAAGCTTGCTCTTAGGAGGGAATCTGCAGCTTGCAGTGAAAGTGCTTCCAGAGGGGAGTCTAATGAGGGCAAACATTTGATGGTAGCAGCTTCCCTGCGGGAGATACTCTCTTTGCCAAAATCGCATTATTAGGCGAAAGTAAGTTCCAATTCAGTACCCTATCCTAAAGCTTGCTGTTAGGAGGGAATCTGCAGCTTGCAGTGAAAGCGCTTCCAGAGGGGAGTCTAATGAGGGCAAACATTTGATGGTAGCAGCTTCCCTGCGGGAGATACTCCCTTTGCCAAAATCGCATTATTAGGCGAAAGTAAGTTACAATTCAGTACCCTATCCTAAAGCTTGCAGTTAGGAGGGAATCTGCAGCTTGCAGTGAAAGCGCTTCCAGAGGGGAGTCTAATGAGGGCAAACATTTGATGGTAGCAGCTTCCCTGCGGGAGATGCTCCCTTTGCCAAAATCGCATTATTAGGCGAAAGTAAGTTACAATTCAGTACCCTATCCTAAAGCTTGCAGTTAGGAGGGAATCTGCAGCTTGCAGTGAAAGCGCTTCCAGAGGGGAGTCTAATGAGGGCAAACATTTGATGGTAGCAGCTTCCCTGCGGGAGATACTCTCTTTGCCATAATCGCATTATTAGGCGAAAGTAAGTTACAATTCAGTACCCTATCCTAAAGCTTGCTGTTAGGAGGGAATCTGCAGCTTGCAGTGAAAGCGCTTCCAGATGGGAGTCTAATGACGGCAAATAATTGATGGTAGCAGCTTCCCTGCGGGAGATATTCTCTTTGCCAAAATCGCCTTATTAGGCGAAAGTGAGTTACAATTCAGTACCCTATCCTCAAGCTTGCTGTTAGGAGGGAATCTGCAGCTTGCAGTGAAAGCGCTTCCAGAGGGGAGTCTAATGAGGGCAAACATTTGATGGTAGCAGCTTCCCTGCGGGAGATATTCTCTTTGCCAAAATCGCATTATTAGCCGCAGTTAAGTACTATTCAGTACCCTATCCTAAAGCTTGCTGTTAGGAGGGAATCTGCAGCTTGCAGTGAAAGCGCTTCCAGAGGGGAGTCTAATGAGGGCAAACATTTGATGGTAGCAGCTTCCCTGCGGGAGATACTCTCTTTGCCAAAATCGCATTATTAGGCGAAAGTAAGTTACAATTCAGTACCCTATCCTAAAGCTTGCTGTTAGGAGGGAATCTGCAGCTTGCAGTGAAAGCGCTTCCAGAGGGGAGTCTAATGAGGGCAAACATTTGATGGTAGCAGCTTCCCTGCGGGAGATACTCCCTTTGCCAAAATCGCATTATTAGGCGAAAGTAAGTTACAATTCAGTACCCTATCCTAAAGCTTGCAGTTAGGAGGGAATCTGCAGCTTGCAGTGAAAGCGCTTCCAGAGGGGAGTCTAATGAGGGCAAACATTTGATGGTAGCAGCTTCCCTGCGGGAGATACTCCCTTTGCCAAAATCGCATTATTAGGCGAAAGTAAGTTACAATTCAGTACCCTATCCTAAAGCTTGCTGTTAGGAGGGAATCTGCAGCTTGCAGTGAAAGCGCTTCCAGAGGGGAGTCTAATGAAGGCAAACATTTGATGGTAGCAGCTTCCCTGCGGGAGATGCTCCCTTTGCCAAAATCGCATTATTAGGCGAAAGTAAGTTACAATTCAGTACCCTATCCTAAAGCTTGCAGTTAGGAGGGAATCTGCAGCTTGCAGTGAAAGCGCTTCCAGAGGGGAGTCTAATGAGGGCAAACATTTGATGGTAGCAGCTTCCCTGCGGGAGATACTCTCTTTGCCATAATCGCATTATTAGGCGAAAGTAAGTTACAATTCAGTACCCTATCCTAAAGCTTGCTGTTAGGAGGGAATCTGCAGCTTGCAGTGAAAGCGCTTCCAGATGGGAGTCTAATGACGGCAAATAATTGATGGTAGCAGCTTCCCTGCGGGAGATATTCTCTTTGCCAAAATCGCCTTATTAGGCGAAAGTGAGTTACAATTCAGTACCCTATCCTCAAGCTTGCTGTTAGGAGGGAATCTGCAGCTTGCAGTGAAAGCGCTTCCAGAGGGGAGTCTAATGAGGGCAAACATTTGATGGTAGCAGCTTCCCTGCGGGAGATACTCTCTTTGCCAAAATCGCATTATTAGGCGAAAGTAAGTTACAATTCAGTACCCTATCCTAAAGCTTGCTGTTAGGAGGGAATCTGCAGCTTGCAGTGAAAGCGCTTCCAGAGGGGAGTCTAATGAGGGCAAACATTTGATGGTAGCAGCTTCCCTGCGGGAGATACTCTTTTTGCCAAAATCGCATTATTAGGCGAAAGTAAGTTACAATTCAGTACCCTATCCTAAAGCTTGCTGTTAGGAGGGAATCTGCAGCTTGCAGTGAAAGCGCTTCCAGAGGGGAGTCTAATGAGGGCAAAGATTTGTTGGTAGCAGCTTCCCTGCGGGAGATACTCTCTTTGCCAAAATCGCATTATTAGGCGAAAGTAAGTTACAATTCAGTACCCTATCCTAAAGCTTGCTGTTAGGAGGGAATCTGCAGCTTGCAGTGAAAGTGCTTCCAGAGGGGAGTCTAATGAGGGCAAACATTTGATGGTAGCAGCTTCCCTGCGGGAGATACTCTCTTTGCCAATATCGCATTATTAGGCGAAAGTAAGTTGCTATTCAGTACCCTATCCTAAAGCTTGCTGTTAGGAGGGAATCTGCAGCTTGCAGTGAAAGCGCTTCCAGAGGGGAGTCTAATGAGGGCAAACATTTGATGGTAGCAGCTTCCCTGCGGGAGATACTCTCTTTGCCAAAATCGCATTATTAGGCGAAAGTAAGTTACAATTCAGTACCCTATCCTAAAGCTTGCTGTTAGGAGGGAATCTGCAGCTTGCAGTGAAAGCGCTTCCAGAGGGGAGTCTAATGACGGCAAATAATTGATGGTAGCAGCTTCCCTGCGGGAGATATTCTCTTTGCCATAATCGCCTTATTAGGTGAAAGTGAGTTACAATTCAGTACCCTATCCTAAAGCTTGCTGTTAGGAGGGAATCTGCAGCTTGCAGTGAAAGCGCTTCCAGAGGGGAGTCTAATGAGGGCAAACATTTGTTGGTAGCAGCTTCCCTGCGGGAGATACTCTCTTTGCCAAAATCGCATTATTAGGCGAAAGTAAGTTACAATTCAGTACCCTATCCTAAAGCTTGCTGTTAGGAGGGAATCTGCAGCTTGCAGTGAAAGCGCTTCCAGAGGGGAGTCTAATGAGGGCAAACATTTGATGGTAGCAGCTTCCCTGCGGGAGATACTCTCTTTGCCAAAATCGCATTATTAGGCGAAAGTAAGTTACAATTCAGTACCCTATCCTAAAGCTTGCTGTTAGGAGGGAATCTGCGGCTTGCAGTGAAAGCGCTTCCAGAGGGGAGTCTAATGAGGGCAAACATTTGATGGTAGCAGCTTCCCTGCGGGAGATACTCTCTTTGCCAGAATCGCATTATTAGGCGAAAGTAAGTTACAATTCAGTACCCTATCCTAAAGCTTGCTGTTAGGAGGGAATCTGCAGCTTGCAGTGAAAGCGCTTCCAGATGGGAGTCTAATGACGGCAAATAATTGATGGTAGCAGCTTCCCTGCGGGAGATATTGTCTTTGCCAAAATCGCATTATTAGGCGAAAGTAAGTTACAATTCAGTACCCTATCCTAAAGCTTGCTGTTAGGAGGGAATCTGCAGCTTGCAGTGAAAGCGCTTCCAGAGGGGAGTCTAATGAGGGCAAACATTTGATGGTAGCAGCTTCCCTGCGGGAGATATTCTCTTTGCCAAAATCGCATTATTAGCCGCAGTTAAGTTGCAATTCAGTACCCTATCCTAAAGCTTGCTGTTAGGAGGGAATCTGCAGCTTGCAGTGAAAGCGCTTCCAGAGGGGAGTCTAATGAGGGCAAACATTTGATGGTAGCAGCTTCCCTGCGGGAGATACTCTCTTTGCTAAAATCGCATTATTAGGCGAAAGTAAGTTACAATTCAGTACCCTATCCTAAAGCTTGCTGTTAGGAGGGAATGTGCAGCTTGCAGTGAAAGCGCTTCCAGAGGGGAGTCTAATGACGGCAAATAATTGATGGTAGCAGCTTCCCTGCGGGAGATATTCTCTTTGCCAAAATCGCATTATTAGGCGAAAGTGAGTTACAATTCAGTACCCTATCCTAAAGCTTGCTGTTAGGAGGGAATCTGCAGCTTGCAGTGAAAGCGCTTCCAGAGGGGAGTCTAATGAGGGCAAACATTTGTTGGTAGCAGCTTCCCTGCGGGAGATACTCTCTTTGCCAAAATCGCATTATTAGGCGAAAGTAAGTTACAATTCAGTACCCTATCCTAAAGCTTGCTGTTAGGAGGGAATGTGCAGCTTGCAGTGAAAGCGCTTCCAGAGGGGAGTCTAATGAGGGCAAACATTTGATGGTAGCAGCTTCCGTGCGGGAGATACTCCCTTTGCCAAAATCGCATTATTAGGCGAAAGTAAGTTCCAATTCAGTACCCTATCCTAAAGCTTGCTGTTAGGAGGGAATCTGCAGCTTGCAGTGAAAGCGCTTCCAGAGGGGAGTCTAATGAGGGCAAACATTTGATGGTAGCAGCTTCCCTGCGGGAGATGCTCCCTTTGCCAAAATCGCATTATTAGGCGAAAGTAAGTTCCAATTCAGTACCCTATCCTAAAGCTTGCTGTTAGGAGGGAATCTGCAGCTTGCAGTGAAAGCGCTTCCAGAGGGGAGTCTAATGAGGGCAAACATTTGATGGTAGCAGCTTCCCTGCGGGAGATACTCTCTTTGCCAAAATCGCATTATTAGGCGAAAGTAAGTTACAATTCAGTACCCTATCCTAAAGCTTGCTGTTAGGAGGGAATCTGCAGCTTGCAGTGAAAGCGCTTCCAGAGGGGAGTCTAATGAGGGCAAACATTTGATGGTAGCAGCTTCCCTGCGGGAGATACTCTCTTTGCCAAAATCGCATTATTAGGCGAAAGTAAGTTACAATTCAGTACCCTATCCTAAAGCTTGCTGTTAGGAGGGAATCTGCGGCTTGCAGTGAAAGCGCTTCCAGAGGGGAGTCTAATGAGGGCAAACATTTGATGGTAGCAGCTTCCCTGCGGGAGATACTCTCTTTGCCAGAATCGCATTATTAGGCGAAAGTATGTTACAATTCAGTACCCTATCCTAAAGCTTGCTGTTAGGAGGGAATCTGCAGCTTGCAGTGAAAGCGCTTCCAGATGGGAGTCTAATGACGGCAAATAATTGATGGTAGCAGCTTCCCTGCGGGAGATATTCTCTTTGCCAAAATCGCATTATTAGGCGAAAGTAAGTTCCAATTCAGTACCCTATCCTCAAGCTTGCTGTTAGGAGGGAATCTGCAGCTTGCAGTGAAAGCGCTTCCAGAGGGGAGTCTAATGAGGGCAAACATTTGATGGTAGCAGCTTCCCTGCGGGAGATATTCTCTTTGCCAAAATCGCATTATTAGCCGCAGTTAAGTTGCAATTCAGTACCCTATCCTAAAGCTTGCTGTTAGGAGGGAATCTGCAGCTTGCAGTGAAAGCGCTTCCAGAGGGGAGTCTAATGAGGGCAAACATTTGATGGTAGCAGCTTCCCTGCGGGAGATACTCTCTTTGCTAAAATCGCATTATTAGGCGAAAGTAAGTTACAATTCAGTACCCTATCCTAAAGCTTGCTGTTAGGAGGGAATCTGCAGCTTGCAGTGAAAGCGCTTCCAGAGGGGAGTCTAATGACGGCAAATAATTGATGGTAGCAGCTTCCCTGCGGGAGATATTCTCTTTGCCAAAATCGCATTATTAGGCGAAAGTGAGTTACAATTCAGTACCCTATCCTAAAGCTTGCTGTTAGGAGGGAATCTGCAGCTTGCAGTGAAAGCGCTTCCAGAGGGGAGTCTAATGAGGGCAAACATTTGTTGGTAGCAGCTTCCCTGCGGGAGATACTCTCTTTGCCAAAATCGCATTATTAGGCGAAAGTAAGTTACAATTCAGTACCCTATCCTAAAGCTTGCTGTTAGGAGGGAATGTGCAGCTTGCAGTGAAAGCGCTTCCAGAGGGGAGTCTAATGAGGGCAAACATTTGATGGTAGCAGCTTCCGTGCGGGAGATACTCCCTTTGCCAAAATCGCATTATTAGGCGAAAGTAAGTTCCAATTCAGTACCCTATCCTAAAGCTTGCAGTTAGGAGGGAATCTGCAGCTTGCAGTGAAAGCGCTTCCAGAGGGGAGTCTAATGAGGGCAAACATTTGATGGTAGCAGCTTCCCTGCGGAAGATGCTCCCTTTGCCAAAATCGCATTATTAGGCGAAAGTAAGTTACAATTCAGTACCCTATCCTAAAGCTTGCTGTTAGGAGGGAATCTGCGGCTTGCAGTGAAAGCGCTTCCAGAGGGGAGTCTAATGAGGGCAAACATTTGATGGTAGCAGCTTCCCTGCGGGAGATACTCTCTTTGCCAGAATCGCATTATTAGGCGAAAGTAAGTTCCAATTCAGTACCCTATCCTAAAGCTTGCTGTTAGGAGGGAATCTGCAGCTTGCAGTGAAAGCGCTTCCAGAGGGGAGTCTAATGAGGGCAAAGATTTGATGGTAGCAGCTTCCCTGCGGGAGATATTCTCTTTGCCAAAATCGCATTATTAGGCGAAAGTAAGTTCCAATTCAGTACCCTATCCTAAAGCTTGCTGTTAGGAGGGAATCTGCAGCTTGCAGTGAAAGCGCTTCCAGAGGGGAGTCTAATGAGGGCAAACATTTGATGGTAGTAGCTTCCCTGCGGGAGATACTCTCTTTGCCAAAATCGCATTATTAGATGAAATTGAGTTACAATTCAGTACCCTATCCTAAAGCTTGCAGTTAGGAGGGAATCTGCAGCTTGCAGTGAAAGCGCTTCCAGAGGGGAGTCTAATGAGGGCAAACATTTGATGGTAGCAGCTTCCCTGCGGGAGATACTCTCTTTGCCAAAATCGCATTATTAGGCGAAAGTAAGTTACAATTCAGTACCCTATCCTAAAGCTTGCTGTTAGGAGGGAATCTGCAGCTTGCAGTGAAAGCGCTTCCAGATGGGAGTCTAATGACGGCAAATAATTGATGGTAGCAGCTTCCCTGCGGGAGATATTCTCTTTGCCAAAATCGCCTTATTTGGCGAAAGTAAGTTCCAATTCAGTACCCTATCCTAAAGCTTGCTGTTAGGAGGGAATCTGCAGCTTGCAGTGAAAGCGCTTCCAGAGGGGAGTCTAATGAGGGCAAACATTTGATGGTAGCAGCTTCCCTGCGGGAGATATTCTCTTTGCCAAAATCGCATTATTAGCCGCAGTTAAGTTGCAATTCAGTACCCTATCCTAAAGCTTGCTGTTAGGAGGGAATCTGCAGCTTGCAGTGAAAGCGCTTCCAGAGGGGAGTCTAATGAGGGCAAACATTTGATGGTAGCAGCTTCCCTGCGGGAGATACTCTCTTTGCCAAAATCGCATTATTAGGCGAAAGTAAGTTACAATTCAGTACCCTATCCTAAAGCTTGCTGTTAGGAGGGAATCTGCAGCTTGCAGTGAAAGCGCTTCCAGAGGGGAGTCTAATGACGGCAAATAATTGATGGTAGCAGCTTCCCTGCGGGAGATATTCTCTTTGCCAAAATCGCCTTATTAGCCGCAGTTAAGTTACAATTCAGTACCCTATCCTAAAGCTTGCTGTTAGGAGGGAATCTGCGGCTTGCAGTGAAAGCGCTTCCAGAGGGGAGTCTAATGAGGGCAAACATTTGATGGTAGCAGCTTCCTTGCGGGAGATACTCCCTTTGCCAAAATCGCATTATTAGGCGAAAGTAAGTTCCAATTCAGTACCCTATCCTAAAGCTTGCTGTTAGGAGGGAATGTGCAGCTTGCAGTGAAAGCGCTTCCAGAGGGGAGTCTAATGAGGGCAAACATTTGATGGTAGCAGCTTCCCTGCGGGAGATACTCCCTTTGCCAAAATCGCATTATTAGGCGAAAGTAAGTTCCAATTCAGTACCCTATCCTAAAGCTTGCAGTTAGGAGGGAATCTGCAGCTTGCAGTGAAAGCGCTTCCAGATGGGAGTCTAATGACGGCAAATAATTGATGGTAGCAGCTTCCCTGCGGGAGATATTCTCTTTGCCAAAATCGCATTATTAGGCGAAAGTAAGTTCCAATTCAGTACCCTATCCTCAAGCTTGCTGTTAGGAGGGAATCTGCAGCTTGCAGTGAAAGCGCTTCCAGAGGGGAGTCTAATGAGGGCAAACATTTGATGGTAGCAGCTTCCCTGCGGGAGATATTCTCTTTGCCAAAATCGCATTATTAGCCGCAGTTAAGTTGCAATTCAGTACCCTATCCTAAAGCTTGCTGTTAGGAGGGAATCTGCAGCTTGCAGTGAAAGCGCTTCCAGAGGGGAGTCTAATGAGGGCAAACATTTGATGGTAGCAGCTTCCCTGCGGGAGATACTCTCTTTGCCAAAATCGCATTATTAGGCGAAAGTAAGTTACAATTCAGTACCCTATCCTAAAGCTTGCTGTTAGGAGGGAATCTGCAGCTTGCAGTGAAAGCGCTTCCAGAGGGGAGTCTAATGAGGGCAAACATTTGTTGGTAGCAGCTTCCCTGCGGGAGATACTCTCTTTGCCAAAATCGCATTATTAGGCGAAAGTAAGTTACAATTCAGTACCCTATCCTAAAGCTTGCTGTTAGGAGGGAATGTGCAGCTTGCAGTGAAAGCGCTTCCAGAGGGGAGTCTAATGAGGGCAAACATTTGATGGTAGCAGCTTCCGTGCGGGAGATACTCCCTTTGCCAAAATCGCATTATTAGGCGAAAGTAAGTTCCAATTCAGTACCCTATCCTAAAGCTTGCTGTTAGGAGGGAATCTGCAGCTTGCAGTGAAAGCGCTTCCAGAGGGGAGTCTAATGAGGGCAAACATTTGATGGTAGCAGCTTCCCTGCGGGAGATGCTCCCTTTGCCAAAATCGCATTATTAGGCGAAAGTAAGTTCCAATTCAGTACCCTATCCTAAAGCTTGCTGTTAGGAGGGAATCTGCAGCTTGCAGTGAAAGCGCTTCCAGAGGGGAGTCTAATGAGGGCAAACATTTGATGGTAGCAGCTTCCCTGCGGGAGATACTCTCTTTGCCAAAATCGCATTATTAGGCGAAAGTAAGTTACAATTCAGTACCCTATCCTAAAGCTTGCTGTTAGGAGGGAATCTGCAGCTTGCAGTGAAAGCGCTTCCAGAGGGGAGTCTAATGAGGGCAAACATTTGATGGTAGCAGCTTCCCTGCGGGAGATACTCTCTTTGCCAAAATCGCATTATTAGGCGAAAGTAAGTTACAATTCAGTACCCTATCCTAAAGCTTGCTGTTAGGAGGGAATCTGCGGCTTGCAGTGAAAGCGCTTCCAGAGGGGAGTCTAATGAGGGCAAACATTTGATGGTAGCAGCTTCCCTGCGGGAGATACTCTCTTTGCCAGAATCGCATTATTAGGCGAAAGTAAGTTACAATTCAGTACCCTATCCTAAAGCTTGCTGTTAGGAGGGAATCTGCAGCTTGCAGTGAAAGCGCTTCCAGATGGGAGTCTAATGACGGCAAATAATTGATGATATCAGCTTCCCTGCGGGAGATATTCTCTTTGCCAAAATCGCATTATTAGGCGAAAGTAAGTTCCAATTCAGTACCCTATCCTCAAGCTTGCTGTTAGGAGGGAATCTGCAGCTTGCAGTGAAAGCGCTTCCAGAGGGGAGTCTAATGAGGGCAAACATTTGATGGTAGCAGCTTCCCTGCGGGAGATATTCTCTTTGCCAAAATCGCATTATTAGCCGCAGTTAAGTTGCAATTCAGTACCCTATCCTAAAGCTTGCTGTTAGGAGGGAATCTGCAGCTTGCAGTGAAAGCGCTTCCAGAGGGGAGTCTAATGAGGGCAAACATTTGATGGTAGCAGCTTCCCTGCGGGAGATACTCTCTTTGCTAAAATCGCATTATTAGGCGAAAGTAAGTTACAATTCAGTACCCTATCCTAAAGCTTGCTGTTAGGAGGGAATCTGCAGCTTGCAGTGAAAGCGCTTCCAGAGGGGAGTCTAATGACGGCAAATAATTGATGGTAGCAGCTTCCCTGCGGGAGATATTCTCTTTGCCAAAATCGCATTATTAGGCGAAAGTGAGTTACAATTCAGTACCCTATCCTAAAGCTTGCTGTTAGGAGGGAATCTGCAGCTTGCAGTGAAAGCGCTTCCAGAGGGGAGTCTAATGAGGGCAAACATTTGTTGGTAGCAGCTTCCCTGCGGGAGATACTCTCTTTGCCAAAATCGCATTATTAGGCGAAAGTAAGTTACAATTCAGTACCCTATCCTAAAGCTTGCTGTTAGGAGGGAATGTGCAGCTTGCAGTGAAAGCGCTTCCAGAGGGGAGTCTAATGAGGGCAAACATTTGATGGTAGCAGCTTCCGTGCGGGAGATACTCCCTTTGCCAAAATCGCATTATTAGGCGAAAGTAAGTTCCAATTCAGTACCCTATCCTAAAGCTTGCAGTTAGGAGGGAATCTGCAGCTTGCAGTGAAAGCGCTTCCAGAGGGGAGTCTAATGAGGGCAAACATTTGATGGTAGCAGCTTCCCTGCGGAAGATGCTCCCTTTGCCAAAATCGCATTATTAGGCGAAAGTAAGTTACAATTCAGTACCCTATCCTAAAGCTTGCTGTTAGGAGGGAATCTGCAGCTTGCAGTGAAAGCGCTTCCAGAGGGGAGTCTAATGAGGGCAAACATTTGATGGTAGCAGCTTCCCTGCGGGAGATACTCTCTTTGCCAAAATCGCATTATTAGGCGAAAGTAAGTTACAATTCAGTACCCTATCCTAAAGCTTGCTGTTAGGAGGGAATCTGCGGCTTGCAGTGAAAGCGCTTCCAGAGGGGAGTCTAATGAGGGCAAACATTTGATGGTAGCAGCTTCCCTGCGGGAGATACTCTCTTTGCCAGAATCGCATTATTAGGCGAAAGTAAGTTCCAATTCAGTACCCTATCCTAAAGCTTGCTGTTAGGAGGGAATGTGCAGCTTGCAGTGAAAGCGCTTCCAGAGGGGAGTCTAATGAGGGCAAACATTTGATGGTAGCAGCTTCCCTGCGGGAGATACTCCCTTTGCCAAAATCGCATTATTAGGCGAAAGTAAGTTCCAATTCAGTACCCTATCCTAAAGCTTGCAGTTAGGAGGGAATCTGCAGCTTGCAGTGAAAGCGCTTCCAGATGGGAGTCTAATGACGGCAAATAATTGATGGTAGCAGCTTCCCTGCGGGAGATATTCTCTTTGCCAAAATCGCATTATTAGGCGAAAGTAAGTTCCAATTCAGTACCCTATCCTCAAGCTTGCTGTTAGGAGGGAATCTGCAGCTTGCAGTGAAAGCGCTTCCAGAGGGGAGTCTAATGAGGGCAAACATTTGATGGTAGCAGCTTCCCTGCGGGAGATATTCTCTTTGCCAAAATCGCATTATTAGCCGCAGTTAAGTTGCAATTCAGTACCCTATCCTAAAGCTTGCTGTTAGGAGGGAATCTGCAGCTTGCAGTGAAAGCGCTTCCAGAGGGGAGTCTAATGAGGGCAAACATTTGATGGTAGCAGCTTCCCTGCGGGAGATACTCTCTTTGCTAAAATCGCATTATTAGGCGAAAGTAAGTTACAATTCAGTACCCTATCCTAAAGCTTGCTGTTAGGAGGGAATCTGCAGCTTGCAGTGAAAGCGCTTCCAGAGGGGAGTCTAATGACGGCAAATAATTGATGGTAGCAGCTTCCCTGCGGGAGATATTCTCTTTGCCAAAATCGCATTATTAGGCGAAAGTGAGTTACAATTCAGTACCCTATCCTAAAGCTTGCTGTTAGGAGGGAATCTGCAGCTTGCAGTGAAAGCGCTTCCAGAGGGGAGTCTAATGAGGGCAAACATTTGTTGGTAGCAGCTTCCCTGCGGGAGATACTCTCTTTGCCAAAATCGCATTATTAGGCGAAAGTAAGTTACAATTCAGTACCCTATCCTAAAGCTTGCTGTTAGGAGGGAATGTGCAGCTTGCAGTGAAAGCGCTTCCAGAGGGGAGTCTAATGAGGGCAAACATTTGATGGTAGCAGCTTCCCTGCGGGAGATACTCCCTTTGCCAAAATCGCATTATTAGGCGAAAGTAAGTTCCAATTCAGTACCCTATCCTAAAGCTTGCAGTTAGGAGGGAATCTGCAGCTTGCAGTGAAAGCGCTTCCAGAGGGGAGTCTAATGAGGGCAAACATTTGATGGTAGCAGCTTCCCTGCGGGAGATGCTCCCTTTGCCAAAATCGCATTATTAGGCGAAAGTAAGTTACAATTCAGTACCCTATCCTAAAGCTTGCTGTTAGGAGGGAATCTGCAGCTTGCAGTGAAAGCGCTTCCAGAGGGGAGTCTAATGAGGGCAAACATTTGATGGTAGCAGCTTCCCTGCGGGAGATACTCTCTTTGCCAAAATCGCATTATTAGGCGAAAGTAAGTTACAATTCAGTACCCTATCCTAAAGCTTGCTGTTAGGAGGGAATCTGCGGCTTGCAGTGAAAGCGCTTCCAGAGGGGAGTCTAATGAGGGCAAACATTTGATGGTAGCAGCTTCCCTGCGGGAGATACTCTCTTTGCCAGAATCGCATTATTAGGCGAAAGTAAGTTACAATTCAGTACCCTATCCTAAAGCTTGCTGTTAGGAGGGAATCTGCAGCTTGCAGTGAAAGCGCTTCCAGAGGGGAGTCTAATGAGGGCAAAGATTTGATGGTAGCAGCTTCCCTGCGGGAGATATTCTCTTTGCCAAAATCGCATTATTAGGCGAAAGTAAGTTCCAATTCAGTACCCTATCCTAAAGCTTGCTGTTAGGAGGGAATCTGCAGCTTGCAGTGAAAGCGCTTCCAGAGGGGA
The DNA here is from genome assembly GCF_032191515.1 of Phaenicophaeus curvirostris. Classification (NCBI taxonomy): domain Eukaryota; kingdom Metazoa; phylum Chordata; class Aves; order Cuculiformes; family Cuculidae; genus Phaenicophaeus; species Phaenicophaeus curvirostris. Next base: position 256,299 of record NW_027206790.1, on the reverse strand, counting down.
GTCTAATGAGGGCAAACATTTGATGGTAGTAGCTTCCCTGCGGGAGATACTCTCTTTGCCAAAATCGCATTATTAGATGAAATTGAGTTACAATTCAGTACCCTATCCTAAAGCTTGCAGTTAGGAGGGAATCTGCAGCTTGCAGTGAAAGCGCTTCCAGAGGGGAGTCTAATGAGGGCAAACATTTGATGGTAGCAGCTTCCCTGCGGGAGATACTCTCTTTGCCAAAATCGCATTATTAGGCGAAAGTAAGTTACAATTCAGTACCCTATCCTAAAGCTTGCTGTTAGGAGGGAATCTGCAGCTTGCAGTGAAAGCGCTTCCAGATGGGAGTCTAATGACGGCAAATAATTGATGGTAGCAGCTTCCCTGCGGGAGATATTCTCTTTGCCAAAATCGCCTTATTTGGCGAAAGTAAGTTCCAATTCAGTACCCTATCCTAAAGCTTGCTGTTAGGAGGGAATCTGCAGCTTGCAGTGAAAGCGCTTCCAGAGGGGAGTCTAATGAGGGCAAACATTTGATGGTAGCAGCTTCCCTGCGGGAGATATTCTCTTTGCCAAAATCGCCTTATTAGCCGCAGTTAAGTTACAATTCAGTACCCTATCCTAAAGCTTGCTGTTAGGAGGGAATCTGCAGCTTGCAGTGAAAGCGCTTCCAGAGGGGAGTCTAATGAGGGCAAACATTTGATGGTAGCAGCTTCCCTGCGGGAGATACTCTCTTTGCCAAAATCGCATTATTAGGCGAAAGTAAGTTACAATTCAGTACCCTATCCTAAAGCTTGCTGTTAGGAGGGAATCTGCAGCTTGCAGTGAAAGCGCTTCCAGAGGGGAGTCTAATGAGGGCAAACATTTGATGGTAGCAGCTTCCCTGCGGGAGATACTCTCTTTTCCAAAATCGCATTATTAGCCGCAGTTAAGTTACAATTCAGTACCCTATCCTAAAGCTTGCTCTTAGGAGGGAATCTGCAGCTTGCAGTGAAAGCGCTTCCAGAGGGGAGTCTAATGAGGGCAAACATTTGATGGTAGCAGCTTCCCTGCGGGAGATGCTCCTTTTGCCAAAATCGCATTATTAGGCGAAAGTAAGTTACAATTCAGTACCCTATCCTAAAGCTTGCTGTTAGGAGGGAATCTGCAGCTTGCAGTGAAAGCGCTTCCAGAGGGGAGTCTAATGAGGGCAAACATTTGATGGTAGCAGCTTCCCTGCGGGAGATACTCTCTTTGCCAAAATCGCATTATTAGGCGAAGGTAAGTTACAATTCAGTACCCTATCCTAAAGCTTGCTGTTAGGAGGGAATCTGCAGCTTGCAGTGAAAGCGCTTCCAGAGGGGAGTCTAATGAGGGCAAACATTTGATGGTAGCAGCTTCCCTGCGGGAGATACTCTCTTTTCCAAAATCGCCTTATCAGCCGCAGTTAAGTTACAATTCGGTACCCTATCCTAAAGCTGGCTGTTAGGAGGGAATCTGCAGCTTGCAGTGAAAGCGCTTCCAGAGGGGAGTCTAATGAGGGCAAACATTTGATGGTAGCAGCTTCCCTGCGGGAGATACTCTCTTTGCCATAATCGCCTTATTAGGCGAAAGTAAGTTACAATTCAGTACCCTATCCTAAAGCTTGCTGTTAGGAGGGAATCTGCAGCTTGCAGTGAAAGCGCTTCCAGAGGGGAGTCTAATGAGGGCAAACATTTGATGGTAGCAGCTTCCCTGCGGGAGATACTCTCTTTGCCAAAATCGCATTATTAGGCGAAAGTGAGTTACAATTCAGTACCCTATCCTAAAGCTTGCTGTTAGGAGGGAATCTGCGGCTTGCAGTGAAAGCGCTTCCAGAGGGGAGTCTAATGAGGGCAAACATTTGATGGTAGCAGCTTCCCTGCGGGAGATGCTCCCTTTGCCAAAATCGCCTTATTAGCCGCAGTTAAGTTACAATTCAGTACCCTATCCTCAAGCTTGCTGTTAGGAGGGAATCTGCAGCTTGCAGTGAAAGCGCTTCCAGAGGGGAGTCTAATGAGGGCAAACATTTGATGGTAGCAGCTTCCCTGCGGGAGATACTCTCTTTGCCAAAATCGCATTATTAGGCGAAAGTAAGTTCCAATTCAGTACCCTATCCTAAAGCTTGCTGTTAGGAGGGAATCTGCGGCTTGCAGTGAAAGCGCTTCCAGAGGGGAGGCTAATGAGGGCAAACATTTGATGGTAGCAGCTTCCCTGCGGGAGATATTCTCTTTGCCAAAATCGCCTTATTAGGCGAAAGTGAGTTACAATTCAGTACCCTATCCTAAAGCTTGCAGTTAGGAGGGAATCTGCAGCTTGCAGTGAAAGCGCTTCCAGAGGGGAGTCTAATGAGGGCAAACATTTGATGGTAGCAGCTTCCCTGCGGGAGATTCTCCCTTTGCCAAAATCGCATTATTAGGCGAAAGTAAGTTACAATTCAGTACCCTATCCTAAAGCTTGCTGTTAGGAGGGAATCTGCAGCTTGCAGTGAAAGCGCTTCCAGAGGGGAGTCTAATAAAGGCAAACATTTGATGGTAGCAGCTTCCCTGCGGGAGATACTCTCTTTGCCAAAATCGCCTTATTAGCCGCAGTTAAGTTACAATTCAGTACCCTATCCTAAAGCTTGCTGTTAGGAGGGAATCTGCAGCTTGCAGTGAAAGCGCTTCCAGAGGGGAGTCTAATGAGGGCAAACATTTGATGGTAGCAGCTTCCCTGCGGGAGATGCTCCTTTTGCCAAAATCGCATTATTAGGCGAAAGTAAGTTACAATTCAGTACCCTATCCTAAAGCTTGCTGTTAGGAGGGAATCTGCAGCTTGCAGTGAAAGCGCTTCCAGAGGGGAGTCTAATGAGGGCAAACATTTGATGGTAGCAGCTTCCCTGCGGGAGATACTCTCTTTGCCAAAATCGCATTATTAGGCGAAGGTAAGTTACAATTCAGTACCCTATCCTAAAGCTTGCTGTTAGGAGGGAATCTGCAGCTTGCAGTGAAAGCGCTTCCAGAGGGGAGTCTAATGAGGGCAAACATTTGATGGTAGCAGCTTCCCTGCGGGAGATACTCTCTTTGCCAAAATCGCATTATTAGGCGAAAGTAAGTTACAAGTCAGTACCCTATCCTAAAGCTTGCTGTTAGGAGGGAATCTGCAGCTTGCAGTGAAAGCGCTTCCAGAGGGGAGTCTAATGAGGGCAAACATTTGATGGTAGCAGCTTCCCTGCGGGAGATATTCTCTTTGCCAAAATCGCCTTATTAGCCGCAGTTAAGTTACAATTCGGTACCCTATCCTAAAGCTGGCTGTTAGGAGGGAATCTGCAGCTTGCAGTGAAAGCGCTTCCAGAGGGGAGTCTAATGAGGGCAAACATTTGATGGTAGCAGCTTCCCTGCGGGAGATACTCTCTTTGCCATAATCGCCTTATTAGGCGAAAGTAAGTTACAATTCAGTACCCTATCCTAAAGCTTGCTGTTAGGAGGGAATCTGCAGCTTGCAGTGAAAGCGCTTCCAGAGGGGAGTCTAATGAGGGCAAACATTTGATGGTAGCAGCTTCCCTGCGGGAGATACTCTCTTTGCCAAAATCGCATTATTAGGCGAAAGTGAGTTACAATTCAGTACCCTATCCTAAAGCTTGCTGTTAGGAGGGAATCTGCGGCTTGCAGTGAAAGCGCTTCCAGAGGGGAGTCTAATGAGGGCAAACATTTGATGGTAGCAGCTTCCCTGCGGGAGATGCTCCCTTTGCCAAAATCGCCTTATTAGCCGCAGTTAAGTTACAATTCAGTACCCTATCCTCAAGCTTGCTGTTAGGAGGGAATCTGCAGCTTGCAGTGAAAGCGCTTCCAGAGGGGAGTCTAATGAGGGCAAACATTTGATGGTAGCAGCTTCCCTGCGGGAGATACTCTCTTTGCCAAAATCGCATTATTAGGCGAAAGTAAGTTCCAATTCAGTACCCTATCCTAAAGCTTGCTGTTAGGAGGGAATCTGCGGCTTGCAGTGAAAGCGCTTCCAGAGGGGAGGCTAATGAGGGCAAACATTTGATGGTAGCAGCTTCCCTGCGGGAGATATTCTCTTTGCCAAAATCGCCTTATTAGGCGAAAGTGAGTTACAATTCAGTACCCTATCCTAAAGCTTGCTGTTAGGAGGGAATCTGCAGCTTGCAGTGAAAGCGCTTCCAGAGGGGAGTCTAATGAAGGCAAACATTTGATGGTAGCAGCTTCCCTGCGGGAGATTCTCCCTTTGCCAAAATCGCATTATTAGGCGAAAGTAAGTTACAATTCAGTACCCTATCCTAAAGCTTGCTGTTAGGAGGGAATCTGCAGCTTGCAGTGAAAGCGCTTCCAGAGGGGAGTCTAATAAAGGCAAACATTTGATGGTAGCAGCTTCCCTGCGGGAGATACTCTCTTTGCCAAAATCGCCTTATTAGCCGCAGTTAAGTTACAATTCAGTACCCTATCCTAAAGCTTGCTGTTAGGAGGGAATCTGCAGCTTGCAGTGAAAGCGCTTCCAGAGGGGAGTCTAATGAGGGCAAACATTTGATGGTAGCAGCTTCCCTGCGGGAGATACTCTCTTTGCCAAAATCGCCTTATTAGCCGCAGTTAAGTTACAATTCAGTACCCTATCCTAAAGCTTGCTGTTAGGAGGGAATCTGCGGCTTGCAGTGAAAGCGCTTCCAGAGGGGAGTCTAATGAGGGCAAACATTTGATGGTAGCAGCTTCCCTGCGGGAGATACTCCCTTTGCCAAAATCGCATTATTAGGCGAAAGTGAGTTCCAATTCAGTACCCTATCCTAAAGCTAGCTGTTAGGAGGGAATCTGCAGCTTGCAGTGAAAGCGCTTCCAGAGGGGAGTCTAATGAGGGCAAAGATTTGATGGTAGCAGATTCCCTGCGGGAGATGCTCTCTTTGCCAAAATCGCATTATTAGGCGAAAGTGAGTTACAATTCAGTACCCTATCCTAAAGCTTGCTGTTAGGAGGGAATCTGCAGCTTGCAGTGAAAGCGCTTCCAGAGGGGAGTCTAATGAGGGCAAACATTTGATGGTAGCAGCTTCCCTGCGGGAGATGCTCCCTTTGCCAAAATCGCATTATTAGGCGAAAGTGAGTTACAATTCAGTACCCTATCCTAAAGCTTGCTGTTAGGAGGGAATCTGCAGCTTGCAGTGAAAGCGCTTCCAGAGGGGAGTCTAATGAGGGCAAAGATTTGATGGTAGCAGCTTCCCTGCGGGAGATACTCTCTTTTCCAATATCGCATTATTAGGCGAAAGTAAGTTCCAATTCAGTACCCTATCCTAAAGCTTGCTGTTAGGAGGGAATCTGCAGCTTGCAGTGAAAGCGCTTCCAGAGGGGAGTCTAATGAGGGCAAACATTTGATGGTAGCAGCTTCCCTGCGGGAGATATTCTCTTTGCCAAAATCGCATTATTAGGCGAAAGTAAGTTCCAATTCAGTACCCTATCCTAAAGCTTGCTGTTAGGAGGGAATCTGCAGCTTGCAGTGAAAGCGCTTCCAGAGGGGAGTCTAATGAGGGCAAACATTTGATGGTAGCAGCTTCCCTGCGGGAGATATTCTCTTTGCCAAAATCGCCTTATTAGCCGCAGTTAAGTTACAATTCAGTACCCTATCCTAAAGCTTGCTGTTAGGAGGGAATCTGCAGCTTGCAGTGAAAGCGCTTCCAGAGGGGAGTCTAATGAGGGCAAACATTTGATGGTAGCAGCTTCCCTGCGGGAGATACTCTCTTTGCCAAAATCGCATTATTAGGCGAAAGTAAGTTCCAATTCAGTACCCTATCCTAAAGCTTGCTGTTAGGAGGGAATCTGCAGCTTGCAGTGAAAGCGCTTCCAGAGGGGAGTCTAATGAGGGCAAACATTTGATGGTAGCAGCTTCCCTGCGGGAGATATTCTCTTTGCCAAAATCGCCTTATTAGGCGAAAGTGAGTTACAATTCAGTACCCTATCCTAAAGCTTGCTGTTAGGAGGGAATCTGCAGCTTGCAGTGAAAGCGCTTCCAGAGGGGAGTCTAATGAGGGCAAACATTTGATGGTAGCAGCTTCCCTGCGGGAGATGCTCTCTTTGCCAAAATCGCATTATTAGGCGAAAGTAAGTTACAATTCAGTACCCTATCCTAAAGCTTGCTGTTAGGAGGGAATCTGCAGCTTGCAGTGAAAGCGCTTCCAGAGGGGAGTCTAATGAGGGCAAACATTTGATGGTAGCAGCTTCCCTGCGGGAGATATTCTCTTTGCCAAAATCGCCTTATTAGCCGCAGTTAAGTTACAATTCAGTACCCTATCCTAAAGCTTGCAGTTAGGAGGGAATCTGCAGCTTGCAGTGAAAGCGCTTCCAGAGGGGAGTCTAATGAGGGCAAAGATTTGATGGTAGCAGCTTCCCTGCGGGAGATGCTCTCTTTGCCAAAATCGCATTATTAGGCGAAAGTGAGTTACAATTCAGTACCCTATCCTAAAGCTTGCTGTTAGGAGGGAATCTGCAGCTTGCAGTGAAAGCGCTTCCAGAGGGGAGTCTAATGAGGGCAAAGATTTGATGGTAGCAGCTTCCCTGCGGGAGATGCTCCCTTTGCCAAAATCGCATTATTAGGCGAAAGTGAGTTACAATTCAGTACCCTATCCTAAAGCTTGCTGTTAGGAGGGAATCTGCAGCTTGCAGTGAAAGCGCTTCCAGAGGGGAGTCTAATGAGGGCAAACATTTGATGGTAGCAGCTTCCCTGCGGGAGATATTCTCTTTGCCAAAATCGCCTTATTAGCCGCAGTTAAGTTACAATTCAGTACCCTATCCTAAAGCTTGCTGTTAGGAGGGAATCTGCAGCTTGCAGTGAAAGCGCTTCCAGAGGGGAGTCTAATGAGGGCAAACATTTGATGGTAGCAGCTTCCCTGCGGGAGATATTCTCTTTGCCAAAATCGCATTATTAGGCGAAAGTAAGTTCCAATTCAGTACCCTATCCTAAAGCTTGCTGTTAGGAGGGAATCTGCAGCTTGCAGTGAAAGCGCTTCCAGAGGGGAGTCTAATGAGGGCAAACATTTGATGGTAGCAGCTTCCCTGCGGGAGATATTCTCTTTGCCAAAATCGCCTTATTAGCCGCAGTTAAGTTACAATTCAGTACCCTATCCTAAAGCTTGCTGTTAGGAGGGAATCTGCAGCTTGCAGTGAAAGCGCTTCCAGAGGGGAGTCTAATGAGGGCAAACATTTGATGGTAGCAGCTTCCCTGCGGGAGATACTCTCTTTGCCAAAATCGCATTATTAGGCGAAAGTAAGTTCCAATTCAGTACCCTATCCTAAAGCTTGCTGTTAGGAGGGAATCTGCAGCTTGCAGTGAAAGCGCTTCCAGAGGGGAGTCTAATGAGGGCAAACATTTGATGGTAGCAGCTTCCCTGCGGGAGATATTCTCTTTGCCAAAATCGCCTTATTAGGCGAAAGTGAGTTACAATTCAGTACCCTATCCTCAAGCTTGCTGTTAGGAGGGAATCTGCAGCTTGCAGTGAAAGCGCTTCCAGAGGGGAGTCTAATGAGGGCAAACATTTGATGGTAGCAGCTTCCCTGCGGGAGATACTCTCTTTGCCAAAATCGCATTATTAGGCGAAGGTAAGTTACAATTCAGTACCCTATCCTAAAGCTTGCAGTTAGGAGGGAATCTGCAGCTTGCAGTGAAAGCGCTTCCAGAGGGGAGTCTAATGAGGGCAAACATTTGATGGTAGCAGCTTCCCTGCGGGAGATATTCTCTTTGCCAAAATCGCCTTATTAGCCGCAGTTAAGTTCCAATTCAGTACCCTATCCTAAAGCTTGCTGTTAGGAGGGAATCTGCAGCTTGCAGTGAAAGCGCTTCCAGAGGGGAGTCTAATGAGGGCAAACATTTGATGGTAGCAGCTTCCCTGCGGGAGATACTCTCTTTGCCAAAATCGCCTTATTAGGCGAAAGTAAGTTACAATTCAGTACCCTATCCTAAAGCTTGCTGTTAGGAGGGAATCTGCAGCTTGCAGTGAAAGCGCTTCCAGAGGGGAGTCTAATGAGGGCAAAGATTTGATGGTAGCAGCTTCCCTGCGGGAGATGCTCTCTTTGCCAAAATCGCATTATTAGGCGAAAGTGAGTTACAATTCAGTACCCTATCCTCAAGCTTGCTGTTAGGAGGGAATCTGCAGCTTGCAGTGAAAGCGCTTCCAGAGGGGAGTCTAATGAGGGCAAACATTTGATGGTAGCAGCTTCCCTGCGGGAGATATTCTCTTTGCCATAATCGCCTTATTAGCCGCAGTTAAGTTACAATTCAGTACCCTATCCTAGAGCTTGCTGTTAGGAGGGAATCTGCAGCTTGCAGTGAAAGCGCTTCCAGAGGGGAGTCTAATGAGGGCAAAGATTTGATGGTAGCAGCTTCCCTGCGGGAGATATTCTCTTTGCCAAAATCGCCTTATTAGCCGCAGTTAAGTTACAATTCAGTACCCTATCCTAAAGCTTGCTGTTAGGAGGGAATCTGCAGCTTGCAGTGAAAGCGCTTCCAGAGGGGAGTCTAATGAGGGCAAACATTTGATGGTAGCAGCTTCCCTGCGGGAGATACTCTCTTTGCCAAAATCGCATTATTAGGCGAAAGTAAGTTACAATTCAGTACCCTATCCTAAAGCTTGCTGTTAGGAGGGAATCTGCAGCTTGCAGTGAAAGCGCTTCCAGAGGGGAGTCTAATGAGGGCAAACATTTGATGGTAGCAGCTTCCCTGCGGGAGATACTCTCTTTTCCAAAATCGCATTATTAGCCGCAGTTAAGTTACAATTCAGTACCCTATCCTAAAGCTTGCTCTTAGGAGGGAATCTGCAGCTTGCAGTGAAAGCGCTTCCAGAGGGGAGTCTAATGAGGGCAAACATTTGATGGTAGCAGCTTCCCTGCGGGAGATGCTCCTTTTGCCAAAATCGCATTATTAGGCGAAAGTAAGTTACAATTCAGTACCCTATCCTAAAGCTTGCTGTTAGGAGGGAATCTGCAGCTTGCAGTGAAAGCGCTTCCAGAGGGGAGTCTAATGAGGGCAAACATTTGATGGTAGCAGCTTCCCTGCGGGAGATACTCTCTTTGCCAAAATCGCATTATTAGGCGAAAGTAAGTTACAATTCAGTACCCTATCCTAAAGCTTGCTGTTAGGAGGGAATCTGCAGCTTGCAGTGAAAGCGCTTCCAGAGGGGAGTCTAATGAGGGCAAACATTTGATGGTAGCAGCTTCCCTGCGGGAGATACTCTCTTTGCCAAAATCGCCTTATTAGGCGAAAGTGAGTTACAAGTCAGTACCCTATCCTAAAGCTTGCTGTTAGGAGGGAATCTGCAGCTTGCAGTGAAAGCGCTTCCAGAGGGGAGTCTAATGAGGGCAAACATTTGATGGTAGCAGCTTCCCTGCGGGAGATGCTCCCTTTGCCAAAATCGCCTTATTAGCCGCAGTTAAGTTACAATTCAGTACCCTATCCTCAAGCTTGCTGTTAGGAGGGAATCTGCAGCTTGCAGTGAAAGCGCTTCCAGAGGGGAGTCTAATGAGGGCAAACATTTGATGGTAGCAGCTTCCCTGCGGGAGATACTCTCTTTGCCAAAATCGCATTATTAGGCGAAAGTAAGTTACAATTCAGTACCCTATCCTAAAGCTTGCTGTTAGGAGGGAATCTGCGGCTTGCAGTGAAAGCGCTTCCAGAGGGGAGTCTAATGAGGGCAAACATTTGATGGTAGCAGCTTCCCTGCGGGAGATATTCTCTTTGCCAAAATCGCCTTATTAGGCGAAAGTGAGTTACAATTCAGTACCCTATCCTAAAGCTTGCAGTTAGGAGGGAATCTGCAGCTTGCAGTGAAAGCGCTTCCAGAGGGGAGTCTAATGAAGGCAAACATTTGATGGTAGCAGCTTCCCTGCGGGAGATTCTCCCTTTGCCAAAATCGCATTATTAGGCGAAAGTAAGTTACAATTCAGTACCCTATCCTAAAGCTTGCTGTTAGGAGGGAATCTGCAGCTTGCAGTGAAAGCGCTTCCAGAGGGGAGTCTAATAAAGGCAAACATTTGATGGTAGCAGCTTCCCTGCGGGAGATACTCTCTTTGCCAAAATCGCCTTATTAGCCGCAGTTAAGTTACAATTCAGTACCCTATCCTAAAGCTTGCTGTTAGGAGGGAATCTGCAGCTTGCAGTGAAAGCGCTTCCAGAGGGGAGTCTAATGAGGGCAAACATTTGATGGTAGCAGCTTCCCTGCGGGAGATACTCTCTTTGCCAAAATCGCCTTATTAGCCGCAGTTAAGTTACAATTCAGTACCCTATCCTAAAGCTTGCTGTTAGGAGGGAATCTGCGGCTTGCAGTGAAAGCGCTTCCAGAGGGGAGTCTAATGAGGGCAAACATTTGATGGTAGCAGCTTCCCTGCGGGAGATACTCCCTTTGCCAAAATCGCATTATTAGGCGAAAGTGAGTTCCAATTCAGTACCCTATCCTAAAGCTTGCAGTTAGGAGGGAATCTGCAGCTTGCAGTGAAAGCGCTTCCAGAGGGGAGTCTAATGAGGGCAAAGATTTGATGGTAGCAGCTTCCCTGCGGGAGATGCTCTCTTTGCCAAAATCGCATTATTAGGCGAAAGTGAGTTACAATTCAGTACCCTATCCTAAAGCTTGCTGTTAGGAGGGAATCTGCAGCTTGCAGTGAAAGCGCTTCCAGAGGGGAGTCTAATGAGGGCAAACATTTGATGGTAGCAGCTTCCCTGCGGGAGATGCTCCCTTTGCCAAAATCGCATTATTAGGCGAAAGTGAGTTACAATTCAGTACCCTATCCTAAAGCTTGCTGTTAGGAGGGAATCTGCAGCTTGCAGTGAAAGCGCTTCCAGAGGGGAGTCTAATGAGGGCAAAGATTTGATGGTAGCAGCTTCCCTGCGGGAGATACTCTCTTTTCCAATATCGCATTATTAGGCGAAAGTATGTTCCAATTCAGTACCCTATCCTAAAGCTTGCTGTTAGGAGGGAATCTGCAGCTTGCAGTGAAAGCGCTTCCAGAGGGGAGTCTAATGAGGGCAAACATTTGATGGTAGCAGCTTCCCTGCGGGAGATATTCTCTTTGCCAAAATCGCCTTATTAGCCGCAGTTAAGTTACAATTCAGTACCCTATCCTAAAGCTTGCTGTTAGGAGGGAATCTGCAGCTTGCAGTGAAAGCGCTTCCAGAGGGGAGTCTAATGAGGGCAAACATTTGATGGTAGCAGCCTCCCTGCGGGAGATATTCTCTTTGCCAAAATCGCATTATTAGGCGAAAGTAAGTTCCAATTCAGTACCCTATCCTAAAGCTTGCTGTTAGGAGGGAATCTGCAGCTTGCAGTGAAAGCGCTTCCAGAGGGGAGTCTAATGAGGGCAAACATTTGATGGTAGCAGCTTCCCTGCGGGAGATATTCTCTTTGCCAAAATCGCCTTATTAGCCGCAGTTAAGTTCCAATTCAGTACCCTATCCTAAAGCTTGCTCTTAGGAGGGAATCTGCAGCTTGCAGTGAAAGCGCTTCCAGAGGGGAGTCTAATGAGGGCAAACATTTGATGGTAGCAGCTTCCCTGCGGGAGATGCTCCTTTTGCCAAAATCGCATTATTAGGCGAAAGTAAGTTACAATTCAGTACCCTATCCTAAAGCTTGCTGTTAGGAGGGAATCTGCAGCTTGCAGTGAAAGCGCTTCCAGAGGGGAGTCTAATGAGGGCAAACATTTGATGGTAGCAGCTTCCCTGCGGGAGATACTCTCTTTGCCAAAATCGCATTATTAGGCGAAAGTAAGTTACAATTCAGTACCCTATCCTAAAGCTTGCTGTTAGGAGGGAATCTGCAGCTTGCAGTGAAAGCGCTTCCAGAGGGGAGTCTAATGAGGGCAAACATTTGATGGTAGCAGCTTCCCTGCGGGAGATACTCTCTTTGCCAAAATCGCCTTATTAGGCGAAAGTGAGTTACAAGTCAGTACCCTATCCTAAAGCTTGCTGTTAGGAGGGAATCTGCAGCTTGCAGTGAAAGCGCTTCCAGAGGGGAGTCTAATGAGGGCAAAGATTTGATGGTAGCAGCTTCTCTGCGGGAGATATTCTCTTTTCCAAAATCGCCTTATTAGCCGCAGTTAAGTTACAATTCGGTACCCTATCCTAAAGCTGGCTGTTAGGAGGGAATCTGCAGCTTGCAGTGAAAGCGCTTCCAGAGGGGAGTCTAATGAGGGCAAAGATTTGATGGTAGCAGCTTCCCTGCGGGAGATACTCTCTTTGCCATAATCGCCTTATTAGGCGAAAGTAAGTTACAATTCAGTACCCTATCCTAAAGCTTGCTGTTAGGAGGGAATCTGCAGCTTGCAGTGAAAGCGCTTCCAGAGGGGAGTCTAATGAGGGCAAACATTTGATGGTAGCAGCTTCCCTGCGGGAGATACTCTCTTTGCCAAAATCGCATTATTAGGCGAAAGTGAGTTACAATTCAGTACCCTATCCTAAAGCTTGCTGTTAGGAGGGAATCTGCGGCTTGCAGTGAAAGCGCTTCCAGAGGGGAGTCTAATGAGGGCAAACATTTGATGGTAGCAGCTTCCCTGCGGGAGATGCTCCCTTTGCCAAAATCGCCTTATTAGCCGCAGTTAAGTTACAATTCAGTACCCTATCCTCAAGCTTGCTGTTAGGAGGGAATCTGCAGCTTGCAGTGAAAGCGCTTCCAGAGGGGAGTCTAATGAGGGCAAACATTTGATGGTAGCAGCTTCCCTGCGGGAGATATTCTCTTTGCCAAAATCGCCTTATTAGGCGAAAGTGAGTTACAATTCAGTACCCTATCCTAAAGCTTGCAGTTAGGAGGGAATCTGCAGCTTGCAGTGAAAGCGCTTCCAGAGGGGAGTCTAATGAAGGCAAACATTTGATGGTAGCAGCTTCCCTGCGGGAGATTCTCCCTTTGCCAAAATCGCATTATTAGGCGAAAGTAAGTTACAATTCAGTACCCTATCCTAAAGCTTGCTGTTAGGAGGGAATCTGCAGCTTGCAGTGAAAGCGCTTCCAGAGGGGAGTCTAATAAAGGCAAACATTTGATGGTAGCAGCTTCCCTGCGGGAGATACTCTCTTTGCCAAAATCGCCTTATTAGCCGCAGTTAAGTTACAATTCAGTACCCTATCCTAAAGCTTGCTGTTAGGAGGGAATCTGCAGCTTGCAGTGAAAGCGCTTCCAGAGGGGAGTCTAATGAGGGCAAACATTTGATGGTAGCAGCTTCCCTGCGGGAGATACTCTCTTTGCCAAAATCGCCTTATTAGCCGCAGTTAAGTTACAATTCAGTACCCTATCCTAAAGCTTGCTGTTAGGAGGGAATCTGCGGCTTGCAGTGAAAGCGCTTCCAGAGGGGAGTCTAATGAGGGCAAACATTTGATGGTAGCAGCTTCCCTGCGGGAGATACTCCCTTTGCCAAAATCGCATTATTAGGCGAAAGTGAGTTCCAATTCAGTACCCTATCCTAAAGCTAGCTGTTAGGAGGGAATCTGCAGCTTGCAGTGAAAGCGCTTCCAGAGGGGAGTCTAATGAGGGCAAAGATTTGATGGTAGCAGCTTCCCTGCGGGAGATGCTCTCTTTGCCAAAATCGCATTATTAGGCGAAAGTGAGTTACAATTCAGTACCCTATCCTAAAGCTTGCTGTTAGGAGGGAATCTGCAGCTTGCAGTGAAAGCGCTTCCAGAGGGGAGTCTAATGAGGGCAAACATTTGATGGTAGCAGCTTCCCTGCGGGAGATGCTCCCTTTGCCAAAATCGCATTATTAGGCGAAAGTGAGTTACAATTCAGTACCCTATCCTAAAGCTTGCTGTTAGGAGGGAATCTGCAGCTTGCAGTGAAAGCGCTTCCAGAGGGGAGTCTAATGAGGGCAAAGATTTGATGGTAGCAGCTTCCCTGCGGGAGATACTCTCTTTTCCAATATCGCATTATTAGGCGAAAGTAAGTTCCAATTCAGTACCCTATCCTAAAGCTTGCTGTTAGGAGGGAATCTGCAGCTTGCAGTGAAAGCGCTTCCAGAGGGGAGTCTAATGAGGGCAAACATTTGATGGTAGCAGCTTCCCTGCGGGAGATATTCTCTTTGCCAAAATCGCCTTATTAGCCGCAGTTAAGTTACAATTCAGTACCCTATCCTAAAGCTTGCTGTTAGGAGGGAATCTGCAGCTTGCAGTGAAAGCGCTTCCAGAGGGGAGTCTAATGAGGGCAAACATTTGATGGTAGCAGCCTCCCTGCGGGAGATATTCTCTTTGCCAAAATCGCATTATTAGGCGAAAGTAAGTTCCAATTCAGTACCCTATCCTAAAGCTTGCTGTTAGGAGGGAATCTGCAGCTTGCAGTGAAAGCGCTTCCAGAGGGGAGTCTAATGAGGGCAAACATTTGATGGTAGCAGCTTCCCTGCGGGAGATATTCTCTTTGCCAAAATCGCCTTATTAGCCGCAGTTAAGTTACAATTCAGTACCCTATCCTAAAGCTTGCTGTTAGGAGGGAATGTGCAGCTTGCAGTGAAAGCGCTTCCAGAGGGGAGTCTAATGAGGGCAAACATTTGATGGTAGCAGCTTCCCTGCGGGAGATACTCTCTTTGCCAAAATCGCATTATTAGGCGAAAGTAAGTTACAATTCAGTACCCTATCCTAAAGCTTGCTGTTAGGAGGGAATCTGCAGCTTGCAGTGAAAGCGCTTCCAGAGGGGAGTCTAATGAGGGCAAACATTTGATGGTAGCAGCTTCCCTGCGGGAGATATTCTCTTTGCCAAAATCGCCTTATTAGGCGAAAGTGAGTTACAATTCAGTACCCTATCCTAAAGCTTGCTGTTAGGAGGGAATCTGCAGCTTGCAGTGAAAGCGCTTCCAGAGGGGAGTCTAATGAGGGCAAACATTTGATGGTAGCAGCTTCCCTGCGGGAGATGCTCTCTTTGCCAAAATCGCATTATTAGGCGAAAGTAAGTTACAATTCAGTACCCTATCCTAAAGCTTGCTGTTAGGAGGGAATCTGCAGCTTGCAGTGAAAGCGCTTCCAGAGGGGAGTCTAATGAGGGCAAACATTTGATGGTAGCAGCTTCCCTGCGGGAGATACTCTCTTTGCCAAAATCGCATTATTAGGCGAAAGTGAGTTACAATTCAGTACCCTATCCTAAAGCTTGCTGTTAGGAGGGAATCTGCAGCTTGCAGTGAAAGCGCTTCCAGAGGGGAGTCTAATGAGGGCAAACATTTGATGGTAGCAGCTTCCCTGCGGGAGATGCTCCCTTTGCCAAAATCGCATTATTAGGCGAAAGTGAGTTACAATTCAGTACCCTATCCTAAAGCTTGCAGTTAGGAGGGAATCTGCAGCTTGCAGTGAAAGCGCTTCCAGAGGGGAGTCTAATGAGGGCAAACATTTGATGGTAGCAGCTTCCCTGCGGGAGATGCTCCCTTTGCCAAAATCGCATTATTAGGCGAAAGTGAGTTACAATTCAGTACCCTATCCTAAAGCTTGCTGTTAGGAGGGAATCTGCAGCTTGCAGTGAAAGCGCTTCCAGAGGGGAGTCTAATGAGGGCAAAGATTTGATGGTAGCAGCTTCCCTGCGGGAGATACTCTCTTTTCCAATATCGCATTATTAGGCGAAAGTAAGTTACAATTCAGTACCCTATCCTAAAGCTTGCTGTTAGGAGGGAATCTGCAGCTTGCAGTGAAAGCGCTTCCAGAGGGGAGTCTAATGAGGGCAAACATTTGATGGTAGCAGCTTCCCTGCGGGAGATATTCTCTTTGCCAAAATCGCCTTATTAGCCGCAGTTAAGTTACAATTCAGTACCCTATCCTAAAGCTTGCTGTTAGGAGGGAATCTGCAGCTTGCAGTGAAAGCGCTTCCAGAGGGGAGTCTAATGAGGGCAAACATTTGATGGTAGCAGCTTCCCTGCGGGAGATATTCTCTTTGCCAAAATCGCATTATAAGGCGAAAGTAAGTTCCAATTCAGTACCCTATCCTAAAGCTTGCTGTTAGGAGGGAATCTGCAGCTTGCAGTGAAAGCGCTTCCAGAGGGGAGTCTAATGAGGGCAAACATTTGATGGTAGCAGCTTCCCTGCGGGAGATACTCTCTTTGCCAAAATCGCATTATTAGGCGAAACTAAGTTACAATTCAGTACCCTATCCTAAAGCTTGCTGTTAGGAGGGAATCTGCAGCTTGCAGTGAAAGCGCTTCCAGAGGGGAGTCTAATGAGGGCAAACATTTGATGGTAGCAGCTTCCCTGCGGGAGATATTCTCTTTGCCAAAATCGCCTTATTAGCCGCAGTTAAGTTACAATTCAGTACCCTATCCTAAAGCTTGCTGTTAGGAGGGAATCTGCAGCTTGCAGTGAAAGCGCTTCCAGAGGGGAGTCTAATGAGGGCAAACATTTGATGGTAGCAGCTTCCCTGCGGGAGATACTCTCTTTGCCAAAATCGCTTTATTAGGCGAAAGTGAGTTACAATTCAGTACCCTATCCTAAAGCTTGCTGTTAGGAGGGAATCTGCAGCTTGCAGTGAAAGCGCTTCCAGAGGGGAGTCTAATGAGGGCAAACATTTGATGGTAGCAGCTTCCCTGCGGGAGATACTCTCTTTGCCAAAATCGCATTATTAGGCGAAACTAAGTTACAATTCAGTACCCTATCCTCAAGCTTGCTGTTAGGAGGGAATCTGCAGCTTGCAGTGAAAGCGCTTCCAGAGGGGAGTCTAATGAGGGCAAAGATTTGATGGTAGCAGCTTCCCTGCGGGAGATGCTCTCTTTGCCAAAATCGCATTATTAGGCGAAAGTGAGTTACAATTCAGTACCCTATCCTCAAGCTTGCTGTTAGGAGGGAATCTGCAGCTTGCAGTGAAAGCGCTTCCAGAGGGGAGTCTAATGAGGGCAAAGATTTGATGGTAGCAGCTTCCCTGCGGGAGATACTCCCTTTGCCAAAATCGCATTATTAGGCGAAAGTAAGTTCCAATTCAGTACCCTATCCTAAAGCTTGCAGTTAGGAGGGAATCTGCAGCTTGCAGTGAAAGCGCTTCCAGAGGGGAGTCTAATGAGGGCAAACATTTGATGGTAGCAGCTTCCCTGCGGGAGATATTCTCTTTGCCATAATCGCCTTATTAGCCGCAGTTAAGTTACAATTCAGTACCCTATCCTAAAGCTTGCTGTTAGGAGGGAATCTGCAGCTTGCAGTGAAAGCGCTTCCAGAGGGGAGTCTAATGAGGGTAAAGATTTGATGGTAGCAGCTTCCCTGCGGGAGATACTCTCTTTGCCAAAATCGCCTTATTAGCCGCAGTTAAGTTACAATTCAGTACCCTATCCTAAAGCTTGCTGTTAGGAGGGAATCTGCGGCTTGCAGTGAAAGCGCTTCCAGAGGGGAGTCTAATGAGGGCAAACATTTGATGGTAGCAGCTTCCCTGCGGGAGATGCTCTCTTTGCCAAAATCGCATTATTAGGCGAAAGTGAGTTACAATTCAGTACCCTATCCTCAAGCTTGCTGTTAGGAGGGAATCTGCAGCTTGCAGTGAAAGCGCTTCCAGAGGGGAGTCTAATGAGGGCAAACATTTGATGGTAGCAGCTTCCCTGCGGGAGATGCTCCCTTTGCCAAAATCGCATTATTAGGCGAAAGTAAGTTACAATTCAGTACCCTATCCTAAAGCTTGCTGTTAGGAGGGAATCTGCAGCTTGCAGTGAAAGCGCTTCCAGAGGGGAGTCTAATAAAGGCAAACATTTGATGGTAGCAGCTTCCCTGCGGGAGATACTCTCTTTGCCAAAATCGCCTTATTAGCCGCAGTTAAGTTACAATTCAGTACCCTATCCTAAAGCTTGCTGTTAGGAGGGAATCTGCAGCTTGCAGTGAAAGCGCTTCCAGAGGGGAGTCTAATGAGGGCAAAGATTTGATGGTAGCAGCTTCCCTGCGGGAGATACTCTCTTTGCCAAAATCGCCTTATTAGCCGCAGTTAAGTTACAATTCAGTACCCTATCCTAAAGCTTGCTGTTAGGAGGGAATCTGCGGCTTGCAGTGAAAGCGCTTCCAGAGGGGAGTCTAATGAGGGCAAACATTTGATGGTAGCAGCTTCCCTGCGGGAGATACTCCCTTTGCCAAAATCGCATTATTAGGCGAAAGTGAGTTCCAATTCAGTACCCTATCCTAAAGCTAGCTGTTAGGAGGGAATCTGCAGCTTGCAGTGAAAGCGCTTCCAGAGGGGAGTCTAATGAGGGCAAACATTTGATGGTAGCAGCTTCCCTGCGGGAGATATTCTCTTTGCCAAAATCGCATTATTAGGCGAAAGTAAGTTCCAATTCAGTACCCTATCCTAAAGCTTGCTGTTAGGAGGGAATCTGCAGCTTGCAGTGAAAGCGCTTCCAGAGGGGAGTCTAATGAGGGCAAACATTTGATGGTAGCAGCTTCCCTGCGGGAGATATTCTCTTTGCCAAAATCGCCTTATTAGCCGCAGTTAAGTTACAATTCAGTACCCTATCCTAAAGCTTGCTGTTAGGAGGGAATGTGCAGCTTGCAGTGAAAGCGCTTCCAGAGGGGAGTCTAATGAGGGCAAACATTTGATGGTAGCAGCTTCCCTGCGGGAGATACTCTCTTTGCCAAAATCGCATTATTAGGCGAAAGTAAGTTACAATTCAGTACCCTATCCTAAAGCTTGCTGTTAGGAGGGAATCTGCAGCTTGCAGTGAAAGCGCTTCCAGAGGGGAGTATAATGAGGGCAAACATTTGATGGTAGCAGCTTCCCTGCGGGAGATATTCTCTTTGCCAAAATCGCCTTATTAGGCGAAAGTGAGTTCCAATTCAGTACCCTATCCTAAAGCTTGCTGTTAGGAGGGAATCTGCAGCTTGCAGTGAAAGCGCTTCCAGAGGGGAGTCTAATGAGGGCAAACATTTGATGGTAGCAGCTTCCCTGCGGGAGATGCTCTCTTTGCCAAAATCGCATTATTAGGCGAAAGTAAGTTACAATTCAGTACCCTATCCTAAAGCTTGCTGTTAGGAGGGAATCTGCAGCTTGCAGTGAAAGCGCTTCCAGAGGGGAGTCTAATGAGGGCAAACATTTGATGGTAGCAGCTTCCCTGCGGGAGATATTCTCTTTGCCAAAATCGCCTTATTAGGCGAAAGTGAGTTACAATTCAGTACCCTATCCTAAAGCTTGCTGTTAGGAGGGAATCTGCAGCTTGCAGTGAAAGCGCTTCCAGAGGGGAGTCTAATGAGGGCAAAGATTTGATGGTAGCAGCTTCCCTGCGGGAGATGCTCTCTTTGCCAAAATCGCATTATTAGGCGAAAGTGAGTTACAATTCAGTACCCTATCCTAAAGCTTGCTGTTAGGAGGGAATCTGCAGCTTGCAGTGAAAGCGCTTCCAGAGGGGAGTCTAATGAGGGCAAACATTTGATGGTAGCAGCTTCCCTGCGGGAGATGCTCCCTTTGCCAAAATCGCATTATTAGGCGAAAATGAGTTACAATTCAGTACCCTATCCTAAAGCTTGCTGTTAGGAGGGAATCTGCAGCTTGCAGTGAAAGCGCTTCCAGAGGGGAGTCTAATGAGGGCAAAGATTTGATGGTAGCAGCTTCCCTGCGGGAGATACTCTCTTTTCCAATATCGCATTATTAGGCGAAAGTAAGTTCCAATTCAGTACCCTATCCTAAAGCTTGCTGTTAGGAGGGAATCTGCAGCTTGCAGTGAAAGCGCTTCCAGAGGGGAGTCTAATGAGGGCAAACATTTGATGGTAGCAGCTTCCCTGCGGGAGATATTCTCTTTGCCAAAATCGCCTTATTAGCCGCAGTTAAGTTACAATTCAGTACCCTATCCTAAAGCTTGCTGTTAGGAGGGAATCTGCAGCTTGCAGTGAAAGCGCTTCCAGAGGGGAGTCTAATGAGGGCAAAGATTTGATGGTAGCAGCTTCCCTGCGGGAGATATTCTCTTTGCCAAAATCGCATTATTAGGCGAAAGTAAGTTCCAATTCAGTACCCTATCCTAAAGCTTGCTGTTAGGAGGGAATCTGCAGCTTGCAGTGAAAGCGCTTCCAGAGGGGAGTCTAATGAGGGCAAACATTTGATGGTAGCAGCTTCCCTGCGGGAGATATTCTCTTTGCCAAAATCGCCTTATTAGGCGAAAGTGAGTTACAATTCAGTACCCTATCCTAAAGCTTGCTGTTAGGAGGGAATCTGCAGCTTGCAGTGAAAGCGCTTCCAGAGGGGAGTCTAATGAGGGCAAACATTTGATGGTAGCAGCTTCCCTGCGGGAGATACTCTCTTTGCCAAAATCGCATTATTAGGCGAAAGTAAGTTACAATTCAGTACCCTATCCTAAAGCTTGCTGTTAGGAGGGAATCTGCGGCTTGCAGTGAAAGCGCTTCCAGAGGGGAGTCTAATGAGGGCAAACATTTGATGGTAGCAGCTTCCCTGCGGGAGATGCTCTCTTTGCCAAAATCGCATTATTAGGCGAAAGTGAGTTACAATTCAGTACCCTATCCTAAAGCTTGCTGTTAGGAGGGAATCTGCAGCTTGCAGTGAAAGCGCTTCCAGAGGGGAGTCTAATGAGGGCAAACATTTGATGGTAGCAGCTTCCCTGCGGGAGATGCTCCCTTTGCCAAAATCGCATTATTAGGCGAAAGTAAGTTACAATTCAGTACCCTATCCTAAAGCTTGCTGTTGGGAGGGAATCTGCAGCTTGCAGTGAAAGCGCTTCCAGAGGGGAGTCTAATAAAGGCAAACATTTGATGGTAGCAGCTTCCCTGCGGGAGATACTCTCTTTGCCAAAATCGCCTTATTAGCCGCAGTTAAGTTACAATTCAGTACCCTATCCTAAAGCTTGCTGTTAGGAGGGAATCTGCAGCTTGCAGTGAAAGCGCTTCCAGAGGGGAGTCTAATGAGGGCAAAGATTTGATGGTAGCAGCTTCCCTGCGGGAGATACTCTCTTTGCCAAAATCGCCTTATTAGCCGCAGTTAAGTTACAATTCAGTACCCTATCCTAAAGCTTGCTGTTAGGAGGGAATCTGCGGCTTGCAGTGAAAGCGCTTCCAGAGGGGAGTCTAATGAGGGCAAACATTTGATGGTAGCAGCTTCCCTGCGGGAGATACTCCCTTTGCCAAAATCGCATTATTAGGCGAAAGTGAGTTCCAATTCAGTACCCTATCCTAAAGCTAGCTGTTAGGAGGGAATCTGCAGCTTGCAGTGAAAGCGCTTCCAGAGGGGAGTCTAATGAGGGCAAACATTTGATGGTAGCAGCTTCCCTGCGGGAGATATTCTCTTTGCCAAAATCGCATTATTAGGCGAAAGTAAGTTCCAATTCAGTACCCTATCCTAAAGCTTGCTGTTAGGAGGGAATCTGCAGCTTGCAGTGAAAGCGCTTCCAGAGGGGAGTCTAATGAGGGCAAACATTTGATGGTAGCAGCTTCCCTGCGGGAGATATTCTCTTTGCCAAAATCGCCTTATTAGCCGCAGTTAAGTTACAATTCAGTACCCTATCCTAAAGCTTGCTGTTAGGAGGGAATGTGCAGCTTGCAGTGAAAGCGCTTCCAGAGGGGAGTCTAATGAGGGCAAACATTTGATGGTAGCAGCTTCCCTGCGGGAGATACTCTCTTTGCCAAAATCGCATTATTAGGCGAAAGTAAGTTACAATTCAGTACCCTATCCTAAAGCTTGCTGTTAGGAGGGAATCTGCAGCTTGCAGTGAAAGCGCTTCCAGAGGGGAGTATAATGAGGGCAAACATTTGATGGTAGCAGCTTCCCTGCGGGAGATATTCTCTTTGCCAAAATCGCCTTATTAGGCGAAAGTGAGTTACAATTCAGTACCGTATCCTAAAGCTTGCTGTTAGGAGGGAATCTGCAGCTTGCAGTGAAAGCGCTTCCAGAGGGGAGTCTAATGAGGGCAAACATTTGATGGTAGCAGCTTCCCTGCGGGAGATGCTCTCTTTGCCAAAATCGCATTATTAGGCGAAAGTAAGTTACAATTCAGTACCCTATCCTAAAGCTTGCTGTTAGGAGGGAATCTGCAGCTTGCAGTGAAAGCGCTTCCAGAGGGGAGTCTAATGAGGGCAAACATTTGATGGTAGCAGCTTCCCTGCGGGAGATATTCTCTTTGCCAAAATCGCCTTATTAGGCGAAAGTGAGTTACAATTCAGTACCCTATCCTAAAGCTTGCTGTTAGGAGGGAATCTGCAGCTTGCAGTGAAAGCGCTTCCAGAGGGGAGTCTAATGAGGGCAAAGATTTGATGGTAGCAGCTTCCCTGCGGGAGATGCTCTCTTTGCCAAAATCGCCTTATTAGGCGAAAGTGAGTTACAATTCAGTACCCTATCCTAAAGCTTGCTGTTAGGAGGGAATCTGCAGCTTGCAGTGAAAGCGCTTCCAGAGGGGAGTCTAATGAGGGCAAACATTTGATGGTAGCAGCTTCCCTGCGGGAGATGCTCCCTTTGCCAAAATCGCATTATTAGGCGAAAATGAGTTACAATTCAGTACCCTATCCTAAAGCTTGCTGTTAGGAGGGAATCTGCAGCTTGCAGTGAAAGCGCTTCCAGAGGGGAGTCTAATGAGGGCAAAGATTTGATGGTAGCAGCTTCCCTGCGGGAGATACTCTCTTTTCCAATATCGCATTATTAGGCGAAAGTAAGTTCCAATTCAGTACCCTATCCTAAAGCTTGCTGTTAGGAGGGAATCTGCAGCTTGCAGTGAAAGCGCTTCCAGAGGGGAGTCTAATGAGGGCAAACATTTGATGGTAGCAGCTTCCCTGCGGGAGATATTCTCTTTGCCAAAATCGCCTTATTAGCCGCAGTTAAGTTACAATTCAGTACCCTATCCTAAAGCTTGCTGTTAGGAGGGAATCTGCAGCTTGCAGTGAAAGCGCTTCCAGAGGGGAGTCTAATGAGGGCAAAGATTTGATGGTAGCAGCTTCCCTGCGGGAGATATTCTCTTTGCCAAAATCGCATTATTAGGCGAAAGTAAGTTCCAATTCAGTACCCTATCCTAAAGCTTGCTGTTAGGAGGGAATCTGCAGCTTGCAGTGAAAGCGCTTCCAGAGGGGAGTCTAATGAGGGCAAACATTTGATGGTAGCAGCTTCCCTGCGGGAGATATTCTCTTTGCCAAAATCGCCTTATTAGCCGCAGTTAAGTTACAATTCAGTACCCTATCCTAAAGCTTGCTGTTAGGAGGGAATCTGCAGCTTGCAGTGAAAGCGCTTCCAGAGGGGAGTCTAATGAGGGCAAACATTTGATGGTAGCAGCTTCCCTGCGGGAGATACTCTCTTTGCCAAAATCGCATTATTAGGCGAAAGTAAGTTCCAATTCAGTACCCTATCCTAAAGCTTGCTGTTAGGAGGGAATCTGCAGCTTGCAGTGAAAGCGCTTCCAGAGGGGAGTCTAATGAGGGCAAACATTTGATGGTAGCAGCTTCCCTGCGGGAGATATTCTCTTTGCCAAAATCGCCTTATTAGGCGAAAGTGAGTTACAATTCAGTACCCTATCCTAAAGCTTGCTGTTAGGAGGGAATCTGCAGCTTGCAGTGAAAGCGCTTCCAGAGGGGAGTCTAATGAGGGCAAACATTTGATGGTAGCAGCTTCCCTGCGGGAGATACTCTCTTTGCCAAAATCGCATTATTAGGCGAAAGTAAGTTACAATTCAGTACCCTATCCTAAAGCTTGCTGTTAGGAGGGAATCTGCAGCTTGCAGTGAAAGCGCTTCCAGAGGGGAGTCTAATGAGGGCAAAGATTTGATGGTAGCAGCTTCCCTGCGGGAGATACTCCCTTTGCCAAAATCGCCTTATTAGGCGAAAGTGAGTTACAATTCAGTACCCTATCCTAAAACTTGCAGTTAGGAGGGAATCTGCAGCTTGCAGTGAAAGCGCTTCCAGAGGGGAGTCTAATGAGGGCAAACATTTGATGGTAGCAGCTTCCCTGCGGGAGATGCTCCCTTTGCCAAAATCGCATTATTAGGCGAAAGTAAGTTCCAATTCAGTACCCTATCCTAAAGCTTGCTGTTAGGAGGGAATCTGCAGCTTGCAGTGAAAGCGCTTCCAGAGGGGAGTCTAATGAGGGCAAAGATTTGATGGTAGCAGCTTCCCTGCGGGAGATGCTCCCTTTGCCAAAATCGCATTATTAGGCGAAAGTAAGTTACAATTCAGTACCCTATCCTAAAGCTTGCTGTTAGGAGGGAATCTGCAGCTTGCAGTGAAAGCGCTTCCAGAGGGGAGTCTAATGAGGGCAAACATTTGATGGTAGCAGCTTCCCTGCGGGAGATATTCTCTTTGCCAAAATCGCCTTATTAGCCGCAGTTAAGTTACAATTCAGTACCCTATCCTAAAGCTTGCTGTTAGGAGGGAATCTGCAGCTTGCAGTGAAAGCGCTTCCAGAGGGGAGTCTAATGAGGGCAAAGATTTGATGGTAGCAGCTTCCCTGCGGGAGATATTCTCTTTGCCAAAATCGCATTATTAGGCGAAAGTAAGTTCCAATTCAGTACCCTATCCTAAAGCTTGCTGTTAGGAGGGAATCTGCAGCTTGCAGTGAAAGCGCTTCCAGAGGGGAGTCTAATGAGGGCAAACATTTGATGGTAGCAGCTTCCCTGCGGGAGATACTCTCTTTGCCAAAATCGCATTATTAGGCGAAAGTAAGTTCCAATTCAGTACCCTATCCTAAAGCTTGCTGTTAGGAGGGAATCTGCAGCTTGCAGTGAAAGCGCTTCCAGAGGGGAGTCTAATGAGGGCAAACATTTGATGGTAGCAGCTTCCCTGCGGGAGATATTCTCTTTGCCAAAATCGCCTTATTAGCCGCAGTTAAGTTCCAATTCAGTACCCTATCCTAAAGCTTGCTGTTAGGAGGGAATCTGCAGCTTGCAGTGAAAGCGCTTCCAGAGGGGAGTCTAATGAGGGCAAACATTTGATGGTAGCAGCTTCCCTGCGGGAGATATTCTCTTTGCCAAAATCGCCTTATTAGCCGCAGTTAAGTTACAATTCAGTACCCTATCCTAAAGCTTGCTGTTAGGAGGGAATCTGCAGCTTGCAGTGAAAGCGCTTCCAGAGGGGAGTCTAATGAGGGCAAACATTTGATGGTAGCAGCTTCCCTGCGGGAGATGCTCTCTTTGCCAAAATCGCATTATTAGGCGAAAGTAAGTTACAATTCAGTACCCTATCCTAAAGCTTGCTGTTAGGAGGGAATCTGCAGCTTGCAGTGAAAGCGCTTCCAGAGGGGAGTCTAATGAGGGCAAACATTTGATGGTAGCAGCTTCCCTGCGGGAGATATTCTCTTTGCCAAAATCGCCTTATTAGGCGAAAGTGAGTTACAATTCAGTACCCTATCCTAAAGCTTGCTGTTAGGAGGGAATCTGCAGCTTGCAGTGAAAGCGCTTCCAGAGGGGAGTCTAATGAGGGCAAAGATTTGATGGTAGCAGCTTCCCTGCGGGAGATGCTCTCTTTGCCAAAATCGCATTATTAGGCGAAAGTGAGTTACAATTCAGTACCCTATCCTAAAGCTTGCTGTTAGGAGGGAATCTGCAGCTTGCAGTGAAAGCGCTTCCAGAGGGGAGTCTAATGAGGGCAAACATTTGATGGTAGCAGCTTCCCTGCGGGAGATGCTCCCTTTGCCAAAATCGCATTATTAGGCGAAAATGAGTTACAATTCAGTACCCTATCCTAAAGCTTGCTGTTAGGAGGGAATCTGCAGCTTGCAGTGAAAGCGCTTCCAGAGGGGAGTCTAATGAGGGCAAAGATTTGATGGTAGCAGCTTCCCTGCGGGAGATACTCTCTTTTCCAATATCGCATTATTAGGCGAAAGTAAGTTCCAATTCAGTACCCTATCCTAAAGCTTGCTGTTAGGAGGGAATCTGCAGCTTGCAGTGAAAGCGCTTCCAGAGGGGAGTCTAATGAGGGCAAACATTTGATGGTAGCAGCTTCCCTGCGGGAGATATTCTCTTTGCCAAAATCGCATTATTAGGCGAAAGTAAGTTCCAATTCAGTACCCTATCCTAAAGCTTGCTGTTAGGAGGGAATCTGCAGCTTGCAGTGAAAGCGCTTCCAGAGGGGAGTCTAATGAGGGCAAACATTTGATGGTAGCAGCTTCCCTGCGGGAGATATTCTCTTTGCCAAAATCGCCTTATTAGCCGCAGTTAAGTTACAATTCAGTACCCTATCCTAAAGCTTGCTGTTAGGAGGGAATCTGCAGCTTGCAGTGAAAGCGCTTCCAGAGGGGAGTCTAATGAGGGCAAACATTTGATGGTAGCAGCTTCCCTGCGGGAGATACTCTCTTTGCCAAAATCGCATTATTAGGCGAAAGTAAGTTCCAATTCAGTACCCTATCCTAAAGCTTGCTGTTAGGAGGGAATCTGCAGCTTGCAGTGAAAGCGCTTCCAGAGGGGAGTCTAATGAGGGCAAACATTTGATGGTAGCAGCTTCCCTGCGGGAGATATTCTCTTTGCCAAAATCGCCTTATTAGGCGAAAGTGAGTTACAATTCAGTACCCTATCCTAAAGCTTGCTGTTAGGAGGGAATCTGCAGCTTGCAGTGAAAGCGCTTCCAGAGGGGAGTCTAATGAGGGCAAACATTTGATGGTAGCAGCTTCCCTGCGGGAGATGCTCTCTTTGCCAAAATCGCATTATTAGGCGAAAGTAAGTTACAATTCAGTACCCTATCCTAAAGCTTGCTGTTAGGAGGGAATCTGCAGCTTGCAGTGAAAGCGCTTCCAGAGGGGAGTCTAATGAGGGCAAACATTTGATGGTAGCAGCTTCCCTGCGGGAGATATTCTCTTTGCCAAAATCGCCTTATTAGCCGCAGTTAAGTTACAATTCAGTACCCTATCCTAAAGCTTGCAGTTAGGAGGGAATCTGCAGCTTGCAGTGAAAGCGCTTCCAGAGGGGAGTCTAATGAGGGCAAAGATTTGATGGTAGCAGCTTCCCTGCGGGAGATGCTCTCTTTGCCAAAATCGCATTATTAGGCGAAAGTGAGTTACAATTCAGTACCCTATCCTAAAGCTTGCTGTTAGGAGGGAATCTGCAGCTTGCAGTGAAAGCGCTTCCAGAGGGGAGTCTAATGAGGGCAAAGATTTGATGGTAGCAGCTTCCCTGCGGGAGATGCTCCCTTTGCCAAAATCGCATTATTAGGCGAAAGTGAGTTACAATTCAGTACCCTATCCTAAAGCTTGCTGTTAGGAGGGAATCTGCAGCTTGCAGTGAAAGCGCTTCCAGAGGGGAGTCTAATGAGGGCAAACATTTGATGGTAGCAGCTTCCCTGCGGGAGATATTCTCTTTGCCAAAATCGCCTTATTAGCCGCAGTTAAGTTACAATTCAGTACCCTATCCTAAAGCTTGCTGTTAGGAGGGAATCTGCAGCTTGCAGTGAAAGCGCTTCCAGAGGGGAGTCTAATGAGGGCAAACATTTGATGGTAGCAGCTTCCCTGCGGGAGATATTCTCTTTGCCAAAATCGCATTATTAGGCGAAAGTAAGTTCCAATTCAGTACCCTATCCTAAAGCTTGCTGTTAGGAGGGAATCTGCAGCTTGCAGTGAAAGCGCTTCCAGAGGGGAGTCTAATGAGGGCAAACATTTGATGGTAGCAGCTTCCCTGCGGGAGATATTCTCTTTGCCAAAATCGCCTTATTAGCCGCAGTTAAGTTACAATTCAGTACCCTATCCTAAAGCTTGCTGTTAGGAGGGAATCTGCAGCTTGCAGTGAAAGCGCTTCCAGAGGGGAGTCTAATGAGGGCAAACATTTGATGGTAGCAGCTTCCCTGCGGGAGATACTCTCTTTGCCAAAATCGCATTATTAGGCGAAAGTAAGTTACAATTCAGTACAGTGTCCTACAGCTTGCTGTTAGGAGGGATTCTGCAGCTTGCAGTGAAAGCGCTTCCAGAGGGGAGACTAATGAGGGCAAACATTTGATGGTAGCAGCTTCCCTGCGGGAGATACTCTCTTTGCCAAAATCGCATTATTAGGCGAAAGTAAGATACAATTCAGTACACTATCCTAAAGCTTGCTGTTAGGAGGGAATCTGCAGCTTGCAGTGAAAGCGCTTCCAGAGGGGAGTCTAATGAGGGAAAACATTTGATGGTAGCAGCTTCCCTGCGGGAGATAGTCTCTTTGCCAAAATCGCATTATTAGCCGCAGTTAAGTTACAATTCAGTACACTATCCTAAAGCTTGCTGTTAGGAGGGAATCTGCAGCTTGCAGTGAAAGCGCTTCCAGAGGGGAGTCTAATGAGGGCAAAGATTTGATGGTAGCAGCTTCCCTGCAGGAGATACTCTCTTTGCCAAAATCGCATTATTAGGCGAAAGTAAGTTACAATTCAGTACCCTATCCTAAAGCTTGCTGTTAGGAGGGAATCTGCAGCTTGCAGTGAAAGCGCTTCCAGAGGGGAGTCTAATGAGGGCAAACATTTGATGGTAGCAGCTTCCCTGCGGGAGATATTCTATTTTCCAAAATCGCATTATTAGCCGCATTTAAGTTACAATTCAGTACCCTATCCTAAAGCTTGCTGTTAGGAGGGAATCTGCAGCTTGCAGTGAAAGCGCTTCCAGAGGGGAGTCTAATGAAGGCAAACAGTTGATGGTAGCAGCTTCCCTGCGGGAGATACTCTCTTTGCCAAAATCGCATTATTAGACAAAGTAAGATACAATTCAGTACCCTATCCTAAAGCTTGCTGTTAGGAGGGAATCTGCAGCTTGCAGTGAAAGCGCTTCCAGAGGGTAGTCTAATGAGGGCAAACATTTGATGGTAGCAGCTTCCCTGCAGGAGATACTCTCTTTGCCAAAATCTCATTATTAGGCGAAAGTAAGTTACAATTCAGTACCCTATCCTAAAGCTTGCTGTTAGGAGGGAATCTGCAGCTTGCAGTGAAAGCGCTTCCAGAATGGAGTCTAATGAGGGCAAACATTTGATGGTAGCAGCTTCCCTGCGAGAGATACTCTCTTTTCCAAAATCGCATTATTAGGCGAAAGTAAGTTACAATTCAGTACCCTATCCTAAAGCTTGCTGTTAGGAGGGAATCTGCAGCTTGCAGTGAAAGCGCTTCCAGAGGGGACTCTAATGAGGGCAAACATTTGATGGTAGCAGCTTCCCTGCGGGAGATATTCTCTTTGCCAAAATCGCATTATTAGGCGAAAGTAAGTTACAATTCAGTACCCTATCCTAAAGCTTGCTGTTAGGAGGGAATCTGCAGCTTGCAGTGAAAGCGCTTCCAGAGGGGAGTCTAATGAGGGCAAATATTTGATGGTAGCAGCTTCCCTGCGGGACATATTCTCTTTGCCAAAATCGCCTTATTAGCCGCAGTTAAGTTACAATTCGGTACCCTATCCTAAAGCTTGCTGTTAGGAGGGAATCTGCAGCTTGCAGTGAAAGCGCTTCCAGAGTGGAGTCTAACGAGGGCAAACATTTGATGGTAGCAGCTTCCCTGCGGGAGATAGTCTCTTTGCCAAAATCGCATTATTAGGCGAAAGTAAGTTACAATTCAGTACCCTATCCTAAAGCTTGCTGTTAGGAGGGAATCTGCAGCTTGCAGTGAAAGCGCTTCCAGAGGGGAGTCTAATGAGGGCAAATATTTGATGGTAGCAGCTTCCCTGCGGGAGATACTCTCTTTGCCAAAATCGCATTATTAGGCGAAAGTAAGTTACAATTCAGTACCCTATCCTAAAGCTTGCTGTTAGGAGGGAATCTGCAGCTTGCAGTGAAAGCGCTTCCAGAGGGGAGTCTAATGAGGGCAAGTATTTGATTGTAGCATCTTCCCTGCGGGAGATATTCTCTTTGCCAAAATCGCCTTATTAGACGCAGTTAAGTTACAATTCAGTACCCTATCCTAAAGCTTGCTGTTAGGAGGGAATCTGCAGCTTGCAGTGAAAGCGCTTCCAGAGGGGAGTGTAATGAGGGCAAACATTTTATGGTAGCAGCTTCCCTGCGGGAGATACTCTCTTTGCCAAAATCGCATTATTAGGCGAAAGTAAGTTACAATTCAGTACCCTATCCTAAAGCTTGCTGTTAGGTGGGAATCTGTCGATTGCAGTGAAAGCGCTTCCAGAGGGGAGTCTAATGAGGGCAAACATTTGATGGTAGCAGCTTCCCTGCGGGAGATATTCTCTTTGCCAAAATCGCCTTGTTAGACGCAGTTAAGTTACAATTCAGTACCCTATCCTACAGCTTGCTGTTAGGTGGGAATCTGCAGCTTGCAGTGAAAGCGCTTCCAGAGGGGAGTCTAACGAGGGCAAACATTTGATGGTAGCAGCTTCCCTGCGGGAGATACTCTCTTTGCCAAAATCGCATTATTAGGAGAAAGTAAGTTACAATTCAGTACCCTATCCTAAAGCTTGCTGTTAGGAGGGAATCTGCAGCTTGCAGTGAAAGCACTTCCAGAGGGAAGTCTAACGAGGGCAAACATTTGATGGTAGCAGCTTCCCTGCGGGAGATACTCTCTTTGCCACAATCGCATTATTAGCCGCAGTTAAATTACAATTCAGTACCCTATCCTAAAGATTGCTGTTAGGAGGGAATCTGCAGCTTGCAGTGAAAGCGCTTCTAGAGGGGAGTCTAATGAGGGCAAACATTTGATGGTAGCAGCTTCCCTGTGGGAGATACTCTCTTTTCCAAAATCGCATTATTAGGCGAAAGTAAGTTACAATTCAGTACCCTATCCTAAAGCTTGCTGTTAGGAAGGAATCTGCAGCTTGCAGTGAAAGCGCTTCCAGAGGGGAGTCTAATGAGGGCAAACATTTGATGGTAGCAGCTTCCCTGCGGGAGATACTCTCTTTGCCAAAATCGCATTATTAGGCGAAAGTAAGTTACAATTCAGTACCCTATCCTAAAGCTTGCTGTTAGGAGGGAATCTGCAGCTTGCAGTGAAAGCGCTTCCAGAGGGGAGTCTAATGAGGGCAAATATTTGATGGTAGCAGCTTCCCTGCGGGAGATACTCTCTTTGCCAAAATCGCCTTATTAGCCGCAGTTAAGTTACAATTCAGTACCCTATCCTAAAGCTTGCTGTTAGGAGGGAATCTGCAGCTTGCAGTGAAAGCACTTCCAGAGGGGAGTCTAATGAGGGCAAACATTTGATGGTAGCAGCTTCCCTGCGGGAGATACTCTCTTTGCCAAAATCGCATTATTAGGCGAAAGTAAGTTACAATTCAGTACACTATCCTAAAGCTTGCTGTTAGGAGGGAATCTGCAGCTTGCAGTGAAAGCGCTTCCAGAGGGGAGTCTAATGAGGACAAACATTTGATGGTAGCAGCTTCCCTGCGGGAGATACTCTCTTTGCCAAAATCGCATTATTATCCGCAGTTAAGATACAATTCAGTACGCTATCCTAAAGCTTGCTGTTAGGAGGGAATCTGCAGCTTGCAGTGAAAGCGCTTCCAGAGGGGAGTCTAATGAGGACAAATATTTGATGGTAGCAGCTTCCCTGCGGGAGATACTCTCTTTGCCAAAATCGCTTTATTAGGCGAAAGTAAGTTACAATTCAGTACACTATCCTAAAGCTTGCTGTTAGGAGGGAATCTGCAGCTTGCAGTGAAAGCGCTTCCAGAGGGGAGTCTAATGAGGGCAAACATTTGATGGTAGCAGCTTCCCTGCGGGAGATATTCTCTTTGCCAAAATCGCCTTATTAGACGCAGTTATGTTAGAATTCAGTACACTGTCCTACAGCTTGCTGTTAGGAGGGAATCTGCAGCTTGCAGTGAAAGCGCTTCCAGAGGGGAGTCTAATGAGGGCAAACATTTGATGGTAACAGCTTCCCTGCGGGAGATACTCTCTTTCCCAAAATCGCTTTATTAGGCGAAAGTAAGTTACAATTCAGTACCCTATCCTAAAGCTTGCTGTTAGGAGGGAATCTGCAGCTTGCAGTGAAAGCACTTCCAGAGGGGAGTCTAATGAGTGCAAACATTTGATGGTAGCAGCTTCCCTGCGGGAGATACTCTCTTTGCAAAAATCGCTTTATTAGGCGAAAGTAAGTTACAATTCAGTACACTGTCCTACAGCTTGCTCTTAGGAGGGAATCTGCAGCTTGCAGTGAAAGCGCTTCCAGAGGGGAGTCTAATGAGGGCAAACATTTGATGGTAGCAGCTTCCCTGCGGGAGATATTCTCTTTGCCAAAATCGCATTATTAGACGCAGATATGTTACAATTCAGTACACTGTCCTACAGCTTGCTGTTAGGAGGGAATCTGCAGCTTGCAGTGAAAGCGCTTCCAGAGGGGAGTCTAATGAGGGCAAACATTTGATGGTAACAGCTTCCCTGCGGGAGATACTCTCTTTCCAATAATCGCATTATTAGGCGAAAGTAAGTTTCAATTCAGTACACTATCCTAAAGCTTGCTGTTAGGAGGGAATCTGCAGCTTGCAGTGAAAGCACTTCCAGAGGGAAGTCTAACGAGGGCAAACATTTGATGGTAGCAGCTTCCCTGCGGGAGATACTCTCTTTGCCAAAATCGCATTATTAGGCGAAAGTAAGTTACAATTCAGTACCCTATCCTAAAGCTTGCTGTTAGGAGGGAATCTGCAGATTTCAGTGAAAGCGCTTCCAGAGGGGAGTCTAATGAGGGCAAACATTTGATGGTAGCAGCTTCCCTGCGGGAGATATTCTCTTTGCAAAAATCTCCTTATGAGCCGCAGTTAACTTACAATTCAGTACCCTATCCTAAAGCTTGCTGTTAGGAGGGAATCTGCAGCTTGCAGTGAAAGCGCTTCCAGAGGGGAGTCTAACGAGGGCAAACATTTGATGGTAACAGCTACCCTGCGGGAGATACTCTCTTTGCCAAAATCGCCTTATTAGCCGCAGTTAAGTTACAATTCAGTACCCTATCCTAAAGCTTGCTGTTAGGAGGGAATCTGCAGCTTGCAGTGAAAGCGCTTCCAGAGGGGAGTCTAATGAGGGCAAACATTTGATGGTAGCAGCTTCCCTGCGGGAGATACTCTCTTGGCCAAAATCGCATTATTAGGCGAAAGTAAGTTACAATTCAGTACCCTATCCTAAAGCTTGCTGTTAGGTGGGAATCTGCAGATTGCAGTGAAAGTGCTTCCAGAGTGGAGTGTAATGAGGGCAAACATTTTATGGTAGCAGCTTCCCTGCGGGAGATATTCCCTTTGCCATAATCGCCTTATTAGAC
Organism: Phaenicophaeus curvirostris; assembly: GCF_032191515.1. NCBI lineage: Eukaryota > Metazoa > Chordata > Aves > Cuculiformes > Cuculidae > Phaenicophaeus > Phaenicophaeus curvirostris. The sequence continues at coordinate 223,354 of NW_027206790.1, read as the reverse complement.
GCAGTTAAGTTACAATTCAGTACCCTGTCCTACAGCTTGCTGTTAGGAGGGATTCTGCAGCTTGCAGTGAAAGCGCTTCCAGAGGGGAGTCTAATGAGGGCAAACATTTGATGGTAACAGCTTCCCTGCGGGAGATACTCTCTTTCCCAAAATCGCATTATTATGCGAAAATAAGTTACAATTCAGTACCCTATCCTAAAGCTTGCTGTTAGGAGGGAATCTGCAGCTTGCAGTGAAAGCACTTCCAGAGGGAAGTCTAACGAGGGCAAACATTTGATGGTAGCAGCTTCCCTGCGGGAGATACTCTCTTTGCTACAATCGCATTATTAGCCGCGGTTAAGTTACAATTCAGTACCCTATCCTAAAGCTTGCTGTTAGGAGGGAATCTGCAGCTTGCAGTGAAAGCGCTTCCAGAGGGGAGTCTAATGAGGGCAAACATTTGATGGTAGCAGCTTCCCTGCGGGTGACACTCTCTTTGCCAAAATCGCCTTATTAGCCGCAGTTAAGTTACAATTCAGTACCCTATCCTAAAGCTTGCTGTTAGGAGGGAATCTGCAGCTTGCAGTGAAAGCGCTTCCAGAGGGGAGTCTAATGAGGGCAAACATTTGATGGTAGCAGCTTCCCTGCGGGAGATATTCTCTTTGCCAAAATCGCATAATTAGGCGAAAGTAAGTTACAATTCAGTACCCTATCCTAAAGCTTGCTGTTAGGAGGGAATCTGCAGCTTGCAGTGAAAGCGCTTCCAGAGGGGAGTCTAACGAGGGCAAACATTTGATGGTAGCAGCTTCCCTGCGGGAGATATTCTCTTTTCCAAAATCGCATTATTAGGCGAAAGTAAGTTTCAATTCAGTACCCTATCCTAAAGCTTGCTGTTAGGAGGGAATCTGCAGCTTGCAGTGAAAGCGCTTCCAGAGGGGAGTCTAATGAGGGCAAATATTTGATGGTAGCAGCTTCCCTGCGGGAGATACTCTCTTTGTCAAAATCGCTTTATTAGGGGAAAGTAAGGTACAATTCAGTACACTATCCTAAAGCTTGCTGTTAGGAGGGAATCTGCAGCTTGCAGTGAAAGCGCTTCCAGAGGGGAGTCTAATGAGGGCAAACATTTGATGGTAGCAGCTTCCCTGCGGGAGATACTCTCTTTGCCAAAATCACATTATTAGGCGAAAGTAAGTTACAATTCAGTACACTGTCCTACAGCTTGCTGTTAGGAGGGAATCTGCCGCTTGCAGTGAAAGAGCTTCCAGAGGGGAGTCTAATGAGGGCAAACATTTTATGGTAGCAGCTTCCCTGCGGGAGATATTCTCTTTGCCAAAATCGCCTTATTAGACGCAGTTAAGTTACAATTCAGTACCCTATCCTACAGCTTGCTGTTAGGTGGGAATCTGCAGCTTGCAGTGAAAGCGCTTCCAGAGGGGAGTCTAATGAGGGCAAACATTTGATGGTAGCAGCTTCCCTGCGGGAGATATTCTCTTTGCCAAAATCGCATTATTAGACGCAGTTATGTTACAATTCAGTACACTGTCCTACAGCTTGCTCTTAGGGGGGAATCTGCAGCTTGCAGTGAAAGCGCTTCCAGAGGGGAGTCTAATGAGGGCAAACATTTGATGGTAGCAGCTTCCCTGCGGGAGATACTCTCTTTTCCAAAATCGCATTATTAGGCGAAAGTAAGTTACAATTCAGTACACTGTCCTAAAGCTTGCTGTTAGGAGGGAATCTGCAGCTTGCAGTGAAAGCGCTTCCAGAGGGGAGTCTAATGAGGGCAAACATTTGATGGTAGCAGCTTCCCTGCGGGAGATAGTCTCTTTGCCAAAATCGCATTATTAGGCGAAAGTAAGTTACAATTCAGTACACTATCCTAAAGCTTGCTCTTAGGGGGGAATCTGCAGCTTGCAGTGAAAGCGCTTCCAGAGGGGAGTCTAATGAGGGCAAACATTTGATGGTAGCAGCTTCCCTGCGGGAGATACTCTCTTTGCCAAAATCGCATTATTAGGCGAAAGTAAGTTACAATTCAGTACCCTATCCTAAAGATTGCTGTTAGGAGGGAATCTGCAGCTTGCAGTGAAAGCGCTTCCAGAGGGGAGTCTAATGAGGGCAAACATTTGATGGTAGCAGCTTCCCTGCGGGAGATATTCTCTTTGCCAAAATCGCCTTATTAGACGCAGTTATGTTACAATTCAGTACACTGTCCTACAGCTTGCTGTTAGGAGGGAATCTGCAGCTTGCAGTGAAAGCGCTTCCAGAGGGGAGTCTAATGAGGGCAAATATTTGATGGTAGCAGCTTCCCTGCGGGAGATATTCTCTTTGCCAAAATCGCCTTATTAGACGCAGTTATGTTACAATTCAGTACCCTATCCGAAAGCTTGCTGTTAGGAGGGAATCTGCAGCTTGCAGTGAAAGCGCTTCCAGAGGGGAGTCTAATGAGGGCAAACATTTGATGGTAACAGCTTCCCTGCGGGAGATACTGTCTTTGCCAAAATCGCATTATTAGGCGAAAGTAAGTTACAATTTAGTACCCTATCCTAAAGCTTGCTGTTAGGAGGGAATCTGCAGCTTGCAGTGAAAGCACTTCCAGAGGGAAGTCTAACGAGGGCAAACATTTGATGGTAGCAGCTTCCCTGTGGGAGATAGTCTCTTTGCCAAAATCGCATTATTAGGCGAAAGTAAGATACAATTCAGTACCCTATCCTAAAGCTTGCTGTTAGGAGGGAATCTGCAGCTTGCAGTGAAAGCGCTTCCAGAGGGGAGTCTAATGAGGGCAAACGTTTGATGGTAGCAGCTTCCCTGCGGGAGATATTCTCTTTGCCAATATCGCCTTATTAGGCGAAAGTAAGTTACAATTCAGTACCCTATCCTAAAGCTTGCTGTTAGGAGGGAATCTGCAGCTTGCAGTGAAAGCGCTTCCAGAGGGGAGTCTAATGAGGGCAAACATTTGATGGTAGCAGCTTCCCTGCGGGAGATAGTCTCTTTTCCAAAATCGCATTATTAGGCGAAAGTAAGATACAATTCAGTACCCTATCCTAAAGCTTGCTGTTAGGAGGGAATCTGCAGCTTGCAGTGAAAGCGCTTCCAGAGGGGAGTCTAATGAGGGCAAATATTTGATGGTAGCAGCTTCCCTGCGGGAGATACTCTCTTTGCCAAAATCGCATTATTAGGCGAAAGTAAGTTACAATTCAGTACACTATCCTAAAGCTTGCTGTTAGGAGGGAATCTGCAGCTTGCAGTGAAAGCGCTTCCAGAGGGGAGTCTAATGAGGGCAAACATTTGGTGGCAGCAGCTTCCCTGCGAGTTATAGTCTCTTTGCCAAAATCGCATTATTAGGCGAAAGTAAGTTACAATTCAGTACCCTATCCTAAAGCTTGCTGTTAGGAGGGAATCTGCAGCTTGCAGTGAAAGCGCTTCCCGAGGGGAGTCTAATGAGGGCAAACATTTGATGGTAGCAGCTTCCCTGCGGGAGATACTCTCTTTGCCAAAATCGCATTACTAGGCGAAAGAAAGTTACAATTCAGTAGCCTATCCTAAAGCTTGCTGTTAGGAGGGAATCTGCAGCTTGCAGTGAAAGCGCTTCCAGAGGGGAGTCTAATGAGGGCAAACATTTTATGGTAGCAGCTTCCCTGCGGGAGATATTCTCTTTGCCAAAATCGCCTTATTAGCCGCAGTTAAGTTACAATTCAGTACCCTATCCTAAAGCTTGCTGTTAGGAGGGAATCTGCAGCTTGCAGTGAAAGCACTTCCAGAGGGGAGTCTAATGAGGGCAAACATTTGATGGTAGCAGCTTCCCTGCGGGAGATATTCTCTTTGCCAAAATCGCATTATTAGGCGAAAGTAAGTTACAATTCAGTACCCTATCCTAAAGCTTGCTGTTAGGAGGGAATCTGCAGCTTGCAGTGAAAGCGCTTCCAGAGGGGAGTCTAACGAGGGCAAACATTTGATGGTAGCAGCTTCCCTGCGGGAGATACTCTCTTTGCCAAAATCGCATTATTAGGCGAAAGTAAGTTACAATTCAGTACCCTATCCTAAAGCTTGCTGTTAGGAGGGAATCTGCAGCTTGCAGTGAAAGCGCTTCCAGAGGGGAGTCTAATGAGGGCAAACATTTGATGGTAGCAGCTTCCCTGCGGGAGATAGTCTCTTTGCCATAATCGCCTTAGTAGCCGCAGTTAAGTTTCAATTCAGTACCCTATCCTAAAGATTGCTGTTAGGAGGGAATCTGCAGCTTGCAGTGAAAGCGCTTCCAGAGGGGAGTATATCGAGGGCAAACATTTGATGGTAGCAGCTTCCCTGCGGGAGATACTCTCTTTGCCAAAATTGCCTTATTAGGCGAAAGTAAGTTACAATTCAGTACCCTATCCTAAAGCTTGCTGTTAGGAGGGAATCTGCAGCTTGCAGTGAAAGCGCTTCCAGAGGGGAGTCTAATGAGGGCAAACATTTGATGGTAGAAGCTTCCCTGCGGGAGATACTCTCTTTGCTAAAATCGCATTATTAGGCGAAAGTAAGTTACAATTCAGTACCCTATCCTAAAGCTTGCTGTTAGGAGGGAATCTGCAGCTTGCACTGAAAGCGCTTCCAGAGGGGAGTCTAACGAGGGCAAACATTTGATGGTAGCAGCTTCCCTGCGGGAGATACTCTCTTTCCCAAAATCGCCTTATTCGCCGCACTTAAGTTACAATTCAGTACCCTATCCTAAATCTTGCTTTTAGGAGGGAATCTGCAGCTTGCAGTGAAAGCGCTTCCAGAGGGGAGTCTAATGAGGGCAAACATTTGATGGCAGCAGCTTCCCTGCGAGTTATAGTCTCTTTGCCAAAATCGCATTATTAGGCGAAAGTAAGTTACAATTCAGTACCCTATCCTAAAGCTTGCTGTTAGGAGGGAATCTGCAGCTTGCAGTGAAAGCGCTTCCAGAGGGGAGTCTAATGAGGGCAAACATTTGATGGTAGCAGCTTCCCTGCGGGAGATACTCTCTTTGCCAAAATCGCATTATTAGGCGAAAGTAAGTTACAATTCAGTACCCTATCCTAAAGCTTGCTGTTAGGAGGGAATCTGCAGCTTGCAGTGAAAGCGCTTCCAGAGGGGAGTCTAATGAGGGCAAACATTTGATGGTAGCAGCTTCCCTGCGGGAGATACTCTCTTTGCCAAAATCGCCTTATTCGCCGCAGTTAAGTTACAATTCAGTACCCTATCCTAAAGCTTGCTGTTAGGAGGGAATCTGCAGCTTGCAGTGAAAGCGCTTCCAGAGGGGAGTCTAATGAGGGCAAACATTTGATGGTAGCAGCTTCCCTGCGGGAGATACTCTCTTTGCCAAAATCGCATTACTAGGCGAAAGAAAGTTACAATTCAGTAGCCTATCCTAAAGCTTGCTGTTAGGAGGGAATCTGCAGCTTGCAGTGAAAGCGCTTCCAGAGGGGAGTCTAATGAGGGCAAACATTTTATGGTAGCAGCTTCCCTGCGGGAGATATTCTCTTTGCCAAAATCGCCTTATTAGCCGCAGTTAAGTTACAATTCAGTACCCTATCCTAAAGCTTGCTGTTAGGAGGGAATCTGCAGCTTGCAGTGAAAGCGCTTCCAGAGGGGAGTCTAATGAGGGCAAACATTTGATGGTAGCAGCTTCCCTGCGGGAGATACTCTCTTTGCCAAAATCGCATTATTAGGCGAAAGTAAGTTACAATTCAGTACCCTATCCTAAAGCTTGCTGTTAGGAGGGAATCTGCAGCTTGCAGTGAAAGCGCTTCCAGAGGGGAGTCTAATGAGGGTAAATATTTGATGGTAGCAGCTTCCCTGCGGGAGATACTCTCTTTGCCAAAATCGCATTATTAGGCGAAAGTAAGTTACAATTCAGTACCCTATCCTAAAGCTTGCTGTTAGGAGGGAATCTGCAGCTTGCAGTGAAAGCGCTTCCAGAGGGGAGTCTAATGAGGGCAAACATTTGATGGTAGCAGCTTCCCTGCGGGAGATACTCTCTTTGCCATAATCGCCTTAGTATCCGCAGTTAAGTTACAATTCAGTACCCTATCCTAAAGCTTGCTGTTAGGAGGGAATCTGCAGCTTGCAGTGAAAGCGCTTCCAGAGGGGAGTATATCGAGGGCAAACATTTGATGGTAGCAGCTTCCCTGCGGGAGATACTCTCTTTGCCAAAATCGCATTATTAGGCGAAAGTAAGTTACAATTCAGTACCCTATCCTAAAGCTTGCTGTTAGGAGGGAATCTGCAGCTTGCAGTGAAAGCGCTTCCAGAGGGGAGTCTAATGAGGGCAAACATTTGATGGTAGCAGCTTCCCTGCGGGAGATACTCTCTTTGCCAAAATCGCCTTATTCGCCGCAGTTAAGTTACAATTCAGTACCCTATCCTAAAGCTTGCTGTTAGGAGGGAATCTGCAGCTTGCAGTGAAAGCGCTTCCAGAGGGGAGTCTAATGAGGGCAAACATTTGATGGTAGCAGCTTCCCTGCGGGAGATACTCTCTTTGCCAAAATCGCCTTAGTAGCCGCAGTTAAGTTACAATTCAGTAGCCTATCCTAAAGCTTGCTGTTAGGAGGGAATCTGCAGCTTGCAGTGAAAGCGCTTCCAGAGGGGAGTCTAATGAGGGCAAACATTTTATGGTAGCAGCTTCCCTGCGGGAGATACTCTCTTTGCCAAAATCGCTTTATTAGGCGAAAGTAAGTTACAATTCAGTACACTATCCTAAAGCTTGCTGTTAGGAGGGAATCTGCAGCTTGCAGTGAAAGCGCTTCCAGAGGGGAGTCTAATGAGGGCAAACATTTGATGGTAGCAGCTTCCCTGCGGGAGATATTCTCTTTGCCAAAATCGCCTTATTAGACGCAGTTATGTTAGAATTCAGTACACTGTCCTACAGCTTGCTGTTAGGAGGGAATCTGCAGCTTGCAGTGAAAGCGCTTCCAGAGGGGAGTCTAATGAGGGCAAACATTTGATGGTAGCAGCTTCCCTGTGGGAGATACTCTCTTTGCCAAAATCGCATTATAAGACGAAAGTAAGTTACAATTCAGTACCCTATCCTAAAGCTTGCTGTTAGGAGGGAATCTGCAGCTTGCAGTGAAAGCACTTCCAGAGGGGAGTCTAATGAGGGCAAACATTTGATGGTAGCAGCTTCCCTGCGGGAGATACTCTCTTTGCAAAAATCGCTTTATTAGGCGAAAGTAAGTTACAATTCAGTACACTGTCCTACAGCTTGCTCTTAGGAGGGAATCTGCAGCTTGCAGTGAAAGCGCTTCCAGAGGGGAGTCTAATGAGGGCAAACATTTGATGGTAGCAGCTTCCCTGCGGGAGATATTCTCTTTGCCAAAATCGCATTATTAGACGCAGATATGTTACAATTCAGTACACTGTCCTACAGCTTGCTGTTAGGAGGGAATCTGCAGCTTGCAGTGAAAGCGCTTCCAGAGGGGAGTCTAATGAGGGCAAACATTTGATGGTAACAGCTTCCCTGCGGGAGATACTCTCTTTCCAATAATCGCATTATTAGGCGAAAGTAAGTTTCAATTCAGTACCCTATCCTAAAGCTTGCTGTTAGGAGGGAATCTGCAGCTTGCAGTGAAAGCACTTCCAGAGGGAAGTCTAACGAGGGCAAACATTTGATGGTAGCAGCTTCCCTGCGGGAGATACTCTCTTTGCCAAAATCGCATTATTAGGCGAAAGTAAGTTACAATTCAGTACCCTATCCTAAAGCTTGCTGTTAGGAGGGAATCTGCAGATTTCAGTGAAAGCGCTTCCAGAGGGGAGTCTAATGAGGGCAAACATTTGATGGTAGCAGCTTCCCTGCGGGAGATATTCTCTTTGCAAAAATCTCCTTATGAGCCGCAGTTAACTTACAATTCAGTACCCTATCCTAAAGCTTGCTGTTAGGAGGGAATCTGCAGCTTGCAGTGAAAGCGCTTCCAGAGGGGAGTCTAACGAGGGCAAACATTTGATGGTAACAGCTACCCTGCGGGAGATACTCTCTTTGCCAAAATCGCCTTATTAGCCGCAGTTAAGTTACAATTCAGTACCCTATCCTAAAGCTTGCTGTTAGGAGGGAATCTGCAGCTTGCAGTGAAAGCGCTTCCAGAGGGGAGTCTAATGAGGGCAAACATTTGATGGTAGCAGCTTCCCTGCGGGAGATACTCTCTTGGCCAAAATCGCATTATTAGGCGAAAGTAAGTTACAATTCAGTACCCTATCCTAAAGCTTGCTGTTAGGTGGGAATCTGCAGATTGCAGTGAAAGTGCTTCCAGAGTGGAGTGTAATGAGGGCAAACATTTTATGGTAGCAGCTTCCCTGCGGGAGATATTCCCTTTGCCATAATCGCCTTATTAGACGCAGTTAAGTTACAATTCAGTACCCTGTCCTACAGCTTGCTGTTAGGAGGGATTCTGCAGCTTGCAGTGAAAGCGCTTCCAGAGGGGAGTCTAATGAGGGCAAACATTTGATGGTAACAGCTTCCCTGCGGGAGATACTCTCTTTCCCAAAATCGCATTATTATGCGAAAATAAGTTACAATTCAGTACCCTATCCTAAAGCTTGCTGTTAGGAGGGAATCTGCAGCTTGCAGTGAAAGCACTTCCAGAGGGAAGTCTAACGAGGGCAAACATTTGATGGTAGCAGCTTCCCTGCGGGAGATACTCTCTTTGCTACAATCGCATTATTAGCCGCGGTTAAGTTACAATTCAGTACCCTATCCTAAAGCTTGCTGTTAGGAGGGAATCTGCAGCTTGCAGTGAAAGCGCTTCCAGAGGGGAGTCTAATGAGGGCAAACATTTGATGGTAGCAGCTTCCCTGCGGGTGACACTCTCTTTGCCAAAATCGCCTTATTAGCCGCAGTTAAGTTACAATTCAGTACCCTATCCTAAAGCTTGCTGTTAGGAGGGAATCTGCAGCTTGCAGTGAAAGCGCTTCCAGAGGGGAGTCTAATGAGGGCAAACATTTGATGGTAGCAGCTTCCCTGCGGGAGATACTCTCTTTGCCAAAATCACATTATTAGGCGAAAGTAAGTTACAATTCAGTACACTGTCCTACAGCTTGCTGTTAGGAGGGAATCTGCCGCTTGCAGTGAAAGAGCTTCCAGAGGGGAGTCTAATGAGGGCAAACATTTTATGGTAGCAGCTTCCCTGCGGGAGATATTCTCTTTGCCAAAATCGCCTTATTAGACGCAGTTAAGTTACAATTCAGTACCCTATCCTACAGCTTGCTGTTAGGTGGGAATCTGCAGCTTGCAGTGAAAGCGCTTCCAGAGGGGAGTCTAATGAGGGCAAATATTTGATGGTAGCAGCTTCCCTGCGGGAGATATTCTCTTTGCCAAAATCGCATTATTAGACGCAGTTATGTTACAATTCAGTACACTGTCCTACAGCTTGCTCTTAGGGGGGAATCTGCAGCTTGCAGTGAAAGCGCTTCCAGAGGGGAGTCTAATGAGGGCAAACATTTGATGGTAGCAGCTTCCCTGCGGGAGATACTCTCTTTTCCAAAATCGCATTATTAGGCGAAAGTAAGTTACAATTCAGTACACTGTCCTAAAGCTTGCTGTTAGGAGGGAATCTGCAGCTTGCAGTGAAAGCGCTTCCAGAGGGGAGTCTAATGAGGGCAAACATTTGATGGTAGCAGCTTCCCTGCGGGAGATAGTCTCTTTGCCAAAATCGCATTATTAGGCGAAAGTAAGTTACAATTCAGTACACTATCCTAAAGCTTGCTCTTAGGGGGGAATCTGCAGCTTGCAGTGAAAGCGCTTCCAGAGGGGAGTCTAATGAGGGCAAACATTTGATGGTAGCAGCTTCCCTGCGGGAGATACTCTCTTTGCCAAAATCGCATTATTAGGCGAAAGTAAGTTACAATTCAGTACCCTATCCTAAAGATTGCTGTTAGGAGGGAATCTGCAGCTTGCAGTGAAAGCGCTTCCAGAGGGGAGTCTAATGAGGGCAAACATTTGATGGTAGCAGCTTCCCTGCGGGAGATATTCTCTTTGCCAAAATCGCCTTATTAGACGCAGTTATGTTACAATTCAGTACACTGTCCTACAGCTTGCTGTTAGGAGGGAATCTGCAGCTTGCAGTGAAAGCGCTTCCAGAGGGGAGTCTAATGAGGGCAAATATTTGATGGTAGCAGCTTCCCTGCGGGAGATATTCTCTTTGCCAAAATCGCCTTATTAGACGCAGTTATGTTACAATTCAGTACCCTATCCGAAAGCTTGCTGTTAGGAGGGAATCTGCAGCTTGCAGTGAAAGCGCTTCCAGAGGGGAGTCTAATGAGGGCAAACATTTGATGGTAACAGCTTCCCTGCGGGAGATACTGTCTTTGCCAAAATCGCATTATTAGGCGAAAGTAAGTTACAATTTAGTACCCTATCCTAAAGCTTGCTGTTAGGAGGGAATCTGCAGCTTGCAGTGAAAGCACTTCCAGAGGGAAGTCTAACGAGGGCAAACATTTGATGGTAGCAGCTTCCCTGTGGGAGATATTCTCTTTGCCAAAATCGCATTATTAGGCGAAAGTAAGATACAATTCAGTACCCTATCCTAAAGCTTGCTGTTAGGAGGGAATCTGCAGCTTGCAGTGAAAGCGCTTCCAGAGGGGAGTCTAATGAGGGCAAACGTTTGATGGTAGCAGCTTCCCTGCGGGAGATATTCTCTTTGCCAATATCGCCTTATTAGGCGAAAGTAAGTTACAATTCAGTACCCTATCCTAAAGCTTGCTGTTAGGAGGGAATCTGCAGCTTGCAGTGAAAGCGCTTCCAGAGGGGAGTCTAATGAGGGCAAACATTTGATGGTAGCAGCTTCCCTGCGGGAGATAGTCTCTTTTCCAAAATCGCATTATTAGGCGAAAGTAAGATACAATTCAGTACCCTATCCTAAAGCTTGCTGTTAGGAGGGAATCTGCAGCTTGCAGTGAAAGCGCTTCCAGAGGGGAGTCTAATGAGGGCAAATATTTGATGGTAGCAGCTTCCCTGCGGGAGATACTCTCTTTGCCAAAATCGCATTATTAGGCGAAAGTAAGTTACAATTCAGTACACTATCCTAAAGCTTGCTGTTAGGAGGGAATCTGCAGCTTGCAGTGAAAGCGCTTCCAGAGGGGAGTCTAATGAGGGCAAACATTTGGTGGCAGCAGCTTCCCTGCGAGTTATAGTCTCTTTGCCAAAATCGCATTATTAGGCGAAAGTAAGTTACAATTCAGTACCCTATCCTAAAGCTTGCTGTTAGGAGGGAATCTGCAGCTTGCAGTGAAAGCGCTTCCCGAGGGGAGTCTAATGAGGGCAAACATTTGATGGTAGCAGCTTCCCTGCGGGAGATACTCTCTTTGCCAAAATCGCATTACTAGGCGAAAGAAAGTTACAATTCAGTAGCCTATCCTAAAGCTTGCTGTTAGGAGGGAATCTGCAGCTTGCAGTGAAAGCGCTTCCAGAGGGGAGTCTAATGAGGGCAAACATTTTATGGTAGCAGCTTCCCTGCGGGAGATATTCTCTTTGCCAAAATCGCCTTATTAGCCGCAGTTAAGTTACAATTCAGTACCCTATCCTAAAGCTTGCTGTTAGGAGGGAATCTGCAGCTTGCAGTGAAAGCGCTTCCAGAGGGGAGTCTAACGAGGGCAAACATTTGATGGTAGCAGCTTCCCTGCGGGAGATACTCTCTTTGCCAAAATCGCATTATTAGGCGAAAGTAAGTTACAATTCAGTACCCTATCCTAAAGCTTGCTGTTAGGAGGGAATCTGCAGCTTGCAGTGAAAGCGCTTCCAGAGGGGAGTCTAACGAGGGCAAACATTTGATGGTAGCAGCTTCCCTGCGGGAGATACTCTCTTTGCCAAAATCGCATTATTAGGCGAAAGTAAGTTACAATTCAGTACCCTATCCTAAAGCTTGCTGTTAGGAGGGAATCTGCAGCTTGCAGTGAAAGCGCTTCCAGAGGGGAGTCTAACGAGGGCAAACATTTGATGGTAGCAGCTTCCCTGCGGGAGATAGTCTCTTTGCCATAATCGCCTTAGTAGCCGCAGTTAAGTTTCAATTCAGTACCCTATCCTAAAGATTGCTGTTAGGAGGGAATCTGCAGCTTGCAGTGAAAGCGCTTCCAGAGGGGAGTATATCGAGGGCAAACATTTGATGGTAGCAGCTTCCCTGCGGGAGATACTCTCTTTGCCAAAATTGCCTTATTAGGCGAAAGTAAGTTACAATTCAGTACCCTATCCTAAAGCTTGCTGTTAGGAGGGAATCTGCAGCTTGCAGTGAAAGCGCTTCCAGAGGGGAGTCTAATGAGGGCAAACATTTGATGGTAGAAGCTTCCCTGCGGGAGATACTCTCTTTGCTAAAATCGCATTATTAGGCGAAAGTAAGTTACAATTCAGTACCCTATCCTAAAGCTTGCTGTTAGGAGGGAATCTGCAGCTTGCACTGAAAGCGCTTCCAGAGGGGAGTCTAACGAGGGCAAACATTTGATGGTAGCAGCTTCCCTGCGGGAGATACTCTCTTTCCCAAAATCGCCTTATTCGCCGCACTTAAGTTACAATTCAGTACCCTATCCTAAATCTTGCTTTTAGGAGGGAATCTGCAGCTTGCAGTGAAAGCGCTTCCAGAGGGGAGTCTAATGAGGGCAAACATTTGATGGCAGCAGCTTCCCTGCGAGTTATAGTCTCTTTGCCAAAATCGCATTATTAGGCGAAAGTAAGTTACAATTCAGTACCCTATCCTAAAGCTTGCTGTTAGGAGGGAATCTGCAGCTTGCAGTGAAAGCGCTTCCAGAGGGGAGTCTAATGAGGGCAAACATTTGATGGTAGCAGCTTCCCTGCGGGAGATACTCTCTTTGCCAAAATCGCATTATTAGGCGAAAGTAAGTTACAATTCAGTACCCTATCCTAAAGCTTGCTGTTAGGAGGGAATCTGCAGCTTGCAGTGAAAGCGCTTCCAGAGGGGAGTCTAATGAGGGCAAACATTTGATGGTAGCAGCTTCCCTGCGGGAGATACTCTCTTTGCCAAAATCGCCTTATTCGCCGCAGTTAAGTTACAATTCAGTACCCTATCCTAAAGCTTGCTGTTAGGAGGGAATCTGCAGCTTGCAGTGAAAGCGCTTCCAGAGGGGAGTCTAATGAGGGCAAACATTTGATGGTAGCAGCTTCCCTGCGGGAGATACTCTCTTTGCCAAAATCGCATTACTAGGCGAAAGAAAGTTACAATTCAGTAGCCTATCCTAAAGCTTGCTGTTAGGAGGGAATCTGCAGCTTGCAGTGAAAGCGCTTCCAGAGGGGAGTCTAATGAGGGCAAACATTTTATGGTAGCAGCTTCCCTGCGGGAGATATTCTCTTTGCCAAAATCGCCTTATTAGCCGCAGTTAAGTTACAATTCAGTACCCTATCCTAAAGCTTGCTGTTAGGAGGGAATCTGCAGCTTGCAGTGAAAGCGCTTCCAGAGGGGAGTCTAATGAGGGCAAACATTTGATGGTAGCAGCTTCCCTGCGGGAGATACTCTCTTTGCCAAAATCGCATTATTAGGCGAAAGTAAGTTACAATTCAGTACCCTATCCTAAAGCTTGCTGTTAGGAGGGAATCTGCAGCTTGCAGTGAAAGCGCTTCCAGAGGGGAGTCTAATGAGGGTAAATATTTGATGGTAGCAGCTTCCCTGCGGGAGATACTCTCTTTGCCAAAATCGCATTATTAGGCGAAAGTAAGTTACAATTCAGTACCCTATCCTAAAGCTTGCTGTTAGGAGGGAATCTGCAGCTTGCAGTGAAAGCGCTTCCAGAGGGGAGTCTAATGAGGGCAAACATTTGATGGTAGCAGCTTCCCTGCGGGAGATACTCTCTTTGCCATAATCGCCTTAGTATCCGCAGTTAAGTTACAATTCAGTACCCTATCCTAAAGCTTGCTGTTAGGAGGGAATCTGCAGCTTGCAGTGAAAGCGCTTCCAGAGGGGAGTATATCGAGGGCAAACATTTGATGGTAGCAGCTTCCCTGCGGGAGATACTCTCTTTGCCAAAATCGCATTATTAGGCGAAAGTAAGTTACAATTCAGTACCCTATCCTAAAGCTTGCTGTTAGGAGGGAATCTGCAGCTTGCAGTGAAAGCGCTTCCAGAGGGGAGTCTAATGAGGGCAAACATTTGATGGTAGCAGCTTCCCTGCGGGAGATACTCTCTTTGCCAAAATCGCCTTATTCGCCGCAGTTAAGTTACAATTCAGTACCCTATCCTAAAGCTTGCTGTTAGGAGGGAATCTGCAGCTTGCAGTGAAAGCGCTTCCAGAGGGGAGTCTAATGAGGGCAAACATTTGATGGTAGCAGCTTCCCTGCGGGAGATACTCTCTTTGCCAAAATCGCCTTAGTAGCCGCAGTTAAGTTACAATTCAGTAGCCTATCCTAAAGCTTGCTGTTAGGAGGGAATCTGCAGCTTGCAGTGAAAGCGCTTCCAGAGGGGAGTCTAATGAGGGCAAACATTTTATGGTAGCAGCTTCCCTGCGGGAGATATTCTCTTTGCCAAAATCGCCTTATTAGCCGCAGTTAAGTTACAATTCAGTACCCTATCCTAAAGCTTGCTGTTAGGAGGGAATCTGCAGCTTGCAGTGAAAGCGCTTCCAGAGGGGAGTCTAATGAGGGCAAACATTTGATGGTAGCAGCTTCCCTGCGGGAGATACTCTCTTTGCCAAAATCGCATTATTAGGCGAAAGTAAGTTACAATTCAGTACCCTATCCTAAAGCTTGCTGTTAGGAGGGAATCTGCAGCTTGCAGTGAAAGCGCTTCCAGAGGGGAGTCTAATGAGGGTAAATATTTGATGGTAGCAGCTTCCCTGCGGGAGATACTCTCTTTGCCAAAATCGCATTATTAGGCGAAAGTAAGTTACAATTCAGTACCCTATCCTAAAGCTTGCTGTTAGGAGGGAATCTGCAGCTTGCAGTGAAAGCGCTTCCAGAGGGGAGTCTAATGAGGGCAAACATTTGATGGTAGCAGCTTCCCTGCGGGAGATACTCTCTTTGCCATAATCGCCTTAGTATCCGCAGTTAAGTTACAATTCAGTACCCTATCCTAAAGATTGCTGTTAGGAGGGAATCTGCAGCTTGCAGTGAAAGCGCTTCCAGAGGGGAGTATATCGAGGGCAAACATTTGATGGTAGCAGCTTCCCTGCGGGAGATACTCTCTTTGCCAATATCGCCTTATTAGCCGCAGTTAAGTTACAATTCAGTACCCTATCCTAAAGCTTGCTGTTAGGAGGGAATCTGCAGCTTGCAGTGAAAGCGCTTCCAGAGGGGAGTCTAATGAGGGCAAACATTTGATGGTAGCAGCTTCCCTGCGGGAGATACTCTCTTTCCCAAAATCGCATTATTAGCAGCAGTTAAGTTACAATTCAGTACCCTATCCTAAAGCTTGCTGTTAGGAGGGAATCTGCAGCTTGCAGTGAAAGCGCTTCCAGAGGGGAGTCTAACGAGGGCAAACATTTGATGGTAGCAGCTTCCCTGCAGGAGATACTCTCTTTGCCAAAATCGCATTATTAGGCGAAAGTAAGTTACAATTCAGTACCCTATCCTAAAGCTTGCTGTTAGGAGGGAATCTGCAGCTTGCAGTGAAAGCGCTTCCAGAGGGGAGTCTAATGAGGGCAAACATTTGATGGTAGCAGCTTCCCTGCGGGAGATACTCTCTTTGCCATAATCGCCTTAGTAGCCGCAGTTAAGTTACAATTCAGTACCCTATCCTAAAGCTTGCTGTTAGGAGGGAATCTGCAGCTTGCAGTGAAAGCGCTTCCAGAGGGGAGTCTAATGAGGGCAAACATTTGATGGTAGCAGCTTCCCTGCGGGAGATACTCTTTTTGCCAAAATCGCATTATTAGGCGAAAGTAAGTTACAATTCAGTACCCTATCCTAAAGCTTGCTGTTAGGAGGGAATCTGCAGCTTGCAGTGAAAGCGCTTCCAGAGGGGAGTCTAATGAGGGCAAACATTTGATGGTAGCAGCTTCCCTGCGGGAGATACTCTCTTTGCCAAAATCGCATTATTAGCAGCAGTTAAGTTACAATTCAGTACCCTATCCTAAAGCTTGCTGTTAGGAGGGAATCTGCAGCTTGCAGTGAAAGCGCTTCCAGAGGGGAGTCTAACGAGGGCAAACATTTAATGGTAGCAGCTTCCCTGCGGGAGATACTCTCTTTGCCAAAATCGCATTACTAGGCGAAAGAAAGTTACAATTCAGTAGCCTATCCTAAAGCTTGCTGTTAGGAGGGAATCTGCAGCTTGCAGTGAAAGCGCTTCCAGAGGGGAGTCTAATGAGGGCAAACATTTTATGGTAGCAGCTTCCCTGCGGGAGATATTCTCTTTGCCAAAATCGCCTTATTAGCCGCAGTTAAGTTACAATTCAGTACCCTATCCTAAAGCTTGCTGTTAGGAGGGAATCTGCAGCTTGCAGTGAAAGCGCTTCCAGAGGGGAGTCTAATGAGGGCAAACATTTGATGGTAGCAGCTTCCCTGCGGGAGATACTCTCTTTGCCAAAATCGCAGTATTAGGCGAAAGTAAGTTACAATTCAGTACCCTATCCTAAAGCTTGCTGTTAGGAGGGAATCTGCAGCTTGCAGTGAAAGCGCTTCCAGAGGGGAGTCTAATGAGGGTAAATATTTGATGGTAGCAGCTTCCCTGCGGGAGATACTCTCTTTGCCAGAATCGCATTATTAGGCGAAAGTAAGTTACAATTCAGTACCCTATCCTAAAGCTTGCTGTTAGGAGGGAATCTGCAGCTTGCAGTGAAAGCGCTTCCAGAGGGGAGTCTAATGAGGGCAAACATTTGATGGTAGCAGCTTCCCTGCGGGAGATACTCTCTTTGCCATAATCGCCTTAGTAGCCGCAGTTAAGTTACAATTCAGTACCCTATCCTAAAGATTGCTGTTAGGAGGGAATCTGCAGCTTGCAGTGAAAGCGCTTCCAGAGGGGAGTCTAATGAGGGCAAACATTTGATGGTAGCAGCTTCCCTGCGGGAGATAGTCTCTTTGCCAAAATCGCCTTATTAGCCGCAGTTAAGTTACAATTCAGTACCCTATCCTAAAGCTTGCTGTTAGGAGGGAATCTGCAGCTTGCAGTGAAAGCGCTTCCAGAGGGGAGTCTAATGAGGGCAAACGTTTGATGGTAGCAGCTTCCCTGCGGGAGATACTCTCTTTCCCAAAATCGCATTATTAGCAGCAGTTAAGTTACAATTCAGTACCCTATCCTAAAGCTTGCTGTTAGGAGGGAATCTGCAGCTTGCAGTGAAAGCGCTTCCAGAGGGGAGTCTAACGAGGGCAAACATTTGATGGTAGCAGCTTCCCTGCGGGAGATACTCTCTTTGCCAAAATCGCATTATTAGGCGAAAGTAAGTTACAATTCAGTACCCTATCCTAAAGCTTGCTGTTAGGAGGGAATCTGCAGCTTGCAGTGAAAGCGCTTCCAGAGGGGAGTCTAATGAGGGCAAGCATTTGATGGTAGCAGCTTCCCTGCGGTAGATACTCTCTTTGCCATAATCGCCTTAGTAGCCGCAGTTAAGTTACAATTCAGTACCCTATCCTAAAGATTGCTGTTAGGAGGGAATCTGCAGCTTGCAGTGAAAGCGCTTCCAGAGGGGAGTATATCGAGGGCAAACATTTGATGGTAGCAGCTTCCCTGCGGGAGATACTCTCTTTGCCAAAATCGCCTTATTAGCCGCAGTTAAGTTACAATTCAGTACCCTATCCTAAAGCTTGCTGTTAGGAGGGAATCTGCAGCTTGCAGTGAAAGCGCTTCCAGAGGGGAGTCTAATGAGGGCAAACATTTGATGGTAGCAGCTTCCCTGCGGGAGATACTCTCTTTGCCAAAATCGCATTATTAGCAGCAGTTAAGTTACAATTCAGTACCCTATCCTAAAGCTTGCTGTTAGGAGGGAATCTGCAGCTTGCAGTGAAAGCGCTTCCAGAGGGGAGTCTAACGAGGGCAAACATTTAATGGTAGCAGCTTCCCTGCGGGAGATACTCTCTTTGCCAAAATCGCATTATTAGGCGAAAGTAAGTTACAATTCAGTACCCTATCCTAAAGCTTGCTGTTATGAGGGAATCTGCAGCTTGCAGTGAAAGCGCTTCCAGAGGGGAGTCTAATGAGGGCAAACATTTGATGGTAGGAGCTTCCCTGCGGGAGATACTCTCTTTGCCAAAATCGCATTATTAGCCGCAGTTAAGTTACAATTCAGTACCCTATCCTAAAGCTTGCTGTTAGGAGGGAATCTGCAGCTTGCAGTGAAAGCGCTTCCAGAGGGGAGTCTAATGAGGGCAAACATTTGATGGTAGCAGCTTCCCTGCGGGAGATACTCTCTTTCCAATAATCGCATTATTAGCAGCAGTTAAGTTACAATTCAGTACCCTATCCTAAAGCTTGCTGTTAGGAGGGAATCTGCAGCTTGCAGTGAAAGCGCTTCCAGAGGGGAGTCTAATGAGGGCAAACATTTAATGGTAGCAGCTTCCCTGCGGGAGATAGTCTCTTTGCCAAAATCGCATTATTAGGCGAAAGTAAGTTACAATTCAGTACCCTATCCTAAAGCTTGCTGTTATGAGGGAATCTGCAGCTTGCAGTGAAAGCGCTTCCAGAGGGGAGTCTAATGAGGGCAAACATTTGATGGTAGGAGCTTCCCTGCGGGAGGTAGTCTCTTTGCCATAATCGCCTTATTAGCCGCAGATAAGTTACAATTCAGTACCCTATCCTAAAGCTTGCTGTTAGGAGGGAATCTGCAGCTTGCAGTGAAAGCGCTTCCAGAGGGGAGTCTAATGAGGGCAAACATTTGATGGTAGCAGCTTCCCTGCGGGAGATAGTCTCTTTGCCAAAATCGCATTATTAGCCGCAGTTAAGTTACAATTCAGTACCCTATCCTAAAGCTTGCTGTTAGGAGGGAATCTGCAGCTTCCAGTGAAAGCGCTTCCAGAGGGGAGTCTAATGAGGGCAAACGTTTGATGGTAGCAGCTTCCCTGCGGGAGATACTCTCTTTGCCAAAATCGCATTATTAGGCGAAAGTAAGTTACAATTCAGTACCCTATCCTAAAGCTTGCTGTTAGGAGGGAATCTGCAGCTTGCAGTGAAAGCGCTTCCAGAGGGGAGTCTAACGAGGGCAAACATTTGATGGTAGCTGCTTCCCTGCGGGAGATACTCTCTTTGCCAAAATCGCATTATTAGGCGAAAGTAAGTTACAATTCAGTACCCTATCCTAAAGCTTGCTGTTAGGAGGGAATCTGCAGCTTGCAGTGAAAGCGCTTCCAGAGGGGAGTCTAATGAGGGCAAATATTTGATGGTAGCAGCTTCCCTGCGGGAGATACTCTCTTTGCCAAAATCGCCTTATTAGCCGCAGTTAAGTTACAATTCAGTACCCTATCCTAAAGCTTGCTGTTAGGAGGGAATCTGCAGCTTGCAGTGAAAGCGCTTCCAGAGGGGAGTCTAATGAGGGAAAACATTTGATGGTAGCAGCTTCCCTGCGGGAGATACTCTCTTTGCCAAAATCGCATTATTAGGCGAAAGTAAGCTACAATTCAGTACACTATCCTAAAGCTTGCTGTTAGGAGGGAATCTGCAGCTTGCAGTGAAAGCGCTTCCAGAGGGGAGTCTAATGAGGGCAAACATTTGGTGGCAGCAGCTTCCCTGCGAGTTATAGTCTCTTTGCCAAATTCGCATTATTAGGCGAAAGTAAGTTACAATTCAGTACCCTATCCTAAAGCTTGCTGTTAGGAGGGAATCTGCAGCTTGCAGTGAAAGCGCTTCCCGAGGGGAGTCTAATGAGGGCAAACATTTGATGGTAGCAGCTTCCCTGCGGGAGATACTCTCTTTGCCAAAATCGCATTACTAGGCGAAAGAAAGTTACAATTCAGTACCCTATACTAAAGCTTGCTGTTAGGAGGGAATCTGCAGCTTGCAGTGAAAGCGCTTCCAGAGGGGAGTCTAATGAGGGCAAACATTTTATGGTAGCAGCTTCCCTGCGGGAGATATTCTCTTTTCCAAAATCGCCTTATTAGCCGCAGTTAAGTTACAATTCAGTACCCTATCCTAAAGCTTGCTGTTAGGAGGGAATCTGCAGCTTGCAGTGAAAGCGCTTCCAGAGGGGAGTCTAATGAGGGCAAACATTTGATGGTAGCAGCTTCCCTGCGGGAGATATTCTCTTTGCCAAAATCGCATTATTAGGCGAAAGTAAGTTACAATTCAGTACCCTATCCTAAAGCTTGCTGTTAGGAGGGAATCTGCAGCTTGCAGTGAAAGCGCTTCCAGAGGGGAGTCTAACGAGGGCAAACATTTGATGGTAGCAGCTTCCCTGCGGGAGATACTCTCTTTGCCAAAATCGCATTATTAGGCGAAAGTAAGTTACAATTCAGTACCCTATCCTAAAGCTTGCTGTTAGGAGGGAATCTGCAGCTTGCAGTGAAAGCGCTTCCAGAGGGGAGTATATCGAGGGCAAACATTTGATGGTAGCAGCTTCCCTGCGGGAGATACTCTCTTTGCCAAAATCGCCTTATTAGCCGCAGTTAAGTTACAATTCAGTACCCTATCCTAAAGCTTGCTGTTAGGAGGGAATCTGCAGCTTGCAGTGAAAGCGCTTCCAGAGGGGAGTCTAATGAGGGCAAACATTTGATGGTAGAAGCTTCCCTGCGGGAGATACTCTCTTTGCTAAAATCGCATTATTAGGCGAAAGTAAGTTACAATTCAGTACCCTATCCTAAAGCTTGCTGTTAGGAGGGAATCTGCAGCTTGCACTGAAAGCGCTTCCAGAGGGGAGTCTAACGAGGGCAAACATTTGATGGTAGCAGCTTCCCTGCGAAAGATACTCTCTTTCCCAAAATCGCCTTATTCGCCGCAGTTAAGTTACAATTCAGTACCCTATCATAAATCTTGCTTTTAGGAAGGAATCTGCAGCTTGCAGTGAAAGCGCTTCCAGAGGGGAGTCTAATGAGGGCAAACATTTGATGGCAGCAGCTTCCCTGCGAGTTATAGTCTCTTTGCCAAAATCGCATTATTAGGCGAAAGTAAGTTACAATTCAGTACCCTATCCTAAAGCTTGCTGTTAGGAGGGAATCTGCAGCTTGCAGTGAAAGCGCTTCCAGAGGGGAGTCTAATGAGGGCAAACATTTGATGGTAGCAGCTTCCCTGCGGGAGATACTCTCTTTGCCAAAATCGCATTATTAGGCGAAAGTAAGTTACAATTCAGTACACTATCCTAAAGCTTGCTGTTAGGAGGGAATCTGCAGCTTGCAGTGAAAGCGCTTCCAGAGGGGAGTCTAATGAGGGCAAACATTTGATGGTAGCAGCTTCCCTGCGGGAGATACTCTCTTTGCCAAAATCGCCTTATTCGCCGCAGTTAAGTTACAATTCAGTACCCTATCCTAAAGCTTGCTGTTAGGAGGGAATCTGCAGCTTGCAGTGAAAGCGCTTCCAGAGGGGAGTCTAATGAGGGCAAACATTTGATGGTAGCAGCTTCCCTGCGGGAGATACTCTCTTTGCCAAAATCGCATTACTAGGCGAAAGAAAGTTACAATTCAGTAGCCTATCCTAAAGCTTGCTGTTAGGAGGGAATCTGCAGCTTGCAGTGAAAGCGCTTCCAGAGGGGAGACTAATGAGGGCAAACATTTTATGGTAGCAGCTTCCCTGCGGGAGATATTCTCTTTGCCAAAATCGCCTTATTAGCCGCAGTTAAGTTACAATTCAGTACCCTATCCTAAAGCTTGCTGTTAGGAGGGAATCTGCAGCTTGCAGTGAAAGCGCTTCCAGAGGGGAGTCTAATGAGGGCAAACATTTGATGGTAGCAGCTTCCCTGCGGGAGATACTCTCTTTGCCAAAATCGCATTATTAGGCGAAAGTAAGTTACAATTCAGTACCCTATCCTAAAGCTTGCTGTTAGGAGGGAATCTGCAGCTTGCAGTGAAAGCGCTTCCAGAGGGGAGTCTAACGAGGGCAAACATTTGATGGTAGCAGCTTCCCTGCGGGAGATACTCTCTTTGCCAAAATCGCATTATTAGGCGAAAGTAAGTTACAATTCAGTACCCTATCCTAAAGCTTGCTGTTAGGAGGGAATCTGCAGCTTGCAGTGAAAGCGCTTCCAGAGGGGAGTCTAATGAGGGCAAACATTTGATGGTAGCAGCTTCCCTGCGGGAGATACTCTCTTTGCCATAATCGCCTTAGTAGCCGCAGTTAAGTTACAATTCAGTACCCTATCCTAAAGCTTGCTGTTAGGAGGGAATCTGCAGCTTGCAGTGAAAGCGCTTCCAGAGGGGAGTCTAACGAGGGCAAACATTTGATGGTAGCAGCTTCCCTGCGGGAGATACTCTCTTTGCCAAAATCGCATTATTAGGCGAAAGTAAGTTACAATTCAGTACCCTATCCTAAAGATTGCTGTTAGGAGGGAATCTGCAGCTTGCAGTGAAAGCGCTTCCAGAGGGGAGTCTAATGAGGGCAAACATTTGATGGTAGCAGCTTCCCTGCGGGAGATACTCTCTTTGCCATAATCGCCTTAGTAGCCGCAGTTAAGTTCCAATTCAGTACCCTATCCTAAAGCTTGCTGTTAGGAGGGAATCTGCAGCTTGCAGTGAAAGCGCTTCCAGAGGGGAGTCTAATGAGGGCAAACGTTTGATGGTAGCAGCTTCCCTGCGGGAGATACTCTCTTTGCCAAAATCGCATTATTAGGCGAAAGTAAGTTACAATTCAGTACCCTATCCTAAAGCTTGCTGTTAGGAGGGAATCTGCAGCTTGCAGTGAAAGCGCTTCCAGAGGGGGTCTAACGAGGGCAAACATTTGATGGTAGCTGCTTCCCTGCGGGAGATAGTCTCTTTGCCAAAATCGCATTATTAGGCGAAAGTAAGTTACAATTCAGTACCCTATCCTAAAGCTTGCTGTTAGGAGGGAATCTGCAGCTTGCAGTGAAAGCGCTTCCAGAGGGGAGTCTAAGGAGGGCAAACATTTGATGGTAGCAGCTTCCCTGCGGGAGATACTCTCTTTGTCAAAATCGCATTATTAGCAGCAGTTAAGTTACAATTCAGTACCCTATCCTAAAGCTTGCTGTTAGGAGGGAATCTGCAGCTTGCAGTGAAAGCGCTTCCAGAGGGGAGTCTAATGAGGGCAAACATTTGATGGTAGCAGCTTCCCTGTGGGAGATACTCTCTTTGCCAAAATCGGATTACTAGGCGAAAGTAAGTTACAATTCAGTACCCTATCCTAAAGCTTGCTGTTAGGAGGGAATCTGCAGCTTGCAGTGAAAGCGCTTCCAGAGGGGAGTCTAATGAGGGCAAATATTTGAT
Source organism: Phaenicophaeus curvirostris (assembly GCF_032191515.1). Taxonomy (NCBI): domain Eukaryota; kingdom Metazoa; phylum Chordata; class Aves; order Cuculiformes; family Cuculidae; genus Phaenicophaeus; species Phaenicophaeus curvirostris. Next base: position 200,169 of record NW_027206790.1, on the reverse strand, counting down.
GGTAGCAGCTTCCCTGCGGGAGATATTCTCTTTGCCAAAATCGCCTTATTAGCCGCAGTTAAGTTACAATTCAGTACCCTATCCTAAAGCTTGCTGTTAGGAGGGAATCTGCAGCTTGCAGTGAAAGCGCGTCCAGAGGGGAGTCTAATGAGGGCAAACATTTGATGGTAGCAGCTTCCCTGTGGGAGATACTCTCTTTGCCAAAATCGCATTATTAGGCGAAAGTAAGTTACAATTCAGTACCCTATCCTAAAGCTTGCTGTTAGGAGGGAATCTGCAGCTTGCAGTGAAAGCGCTTCCAGAGGGGAGTCTAATGAGGGCAAACATTTGATGGTAGCAGCTTCCCTGCGGGATATATTCTCTTTGCCAAAATCGCATTATTAGCCGCATTTAAGTTACAATTCAGTACCCTATCCTAAAGCTTGCTGTTAGGAGGGAATCTGCAGCTTGCAGTGAAAGCGCTTCCAGAGGGGAGTCTAATGAGGGCAAACATTTGATGGTAGCAGCTTCCCTGCGGGAGATATTCTCTTTGCCAAAATCGCATTATTAGCCGCAGTTAAGTTACAATTCAGTACCCTATCCTAAAGCTTGCTGTTAGGAGGGAATCTGCAGCTTGCAGTGAAAGTGCTTCCAGAGGGGAGTCTAATGAGGGCAAACATTTGATGGTAGCAGCTTCTCTGCGGGAGATACTCTCTTTGCCAAAATCGCATTATTAGGCGAAAGTAAGATACAATTCAGTACCCTATCCTAAAGCTTGCTGTTAGGAGGGAATCTGCAGCTTGCAGTGAAAGCGCTTCCAGAGGGGAGTCTAATGAGGGCAAACATTTGATGGTAGCAGCTTCCCTGCGGGAGATACTCTCTTTGCCAAAATCGCATTATTAGGCGAAAGTAAGTTACAATTCAGTACCCTATCCTAAAGCTTGCTGTTAGGAGGGAATCTGCAGCTTGCAGTGAAAGCGCTTCCAGAGGGGAGTCTAACGAGGGCAAACATTTGATGGTAGCAGCCTCCCTGCGGGAGATACTCTCTTTGCCAAAATCGCATTATTATGGAAAGTAAGTTACAATTCAGTACCCTATCCTAAAGCTTGCTGTTAGGAAGGAATCTGCAGCTTGCAGTGAAAGCGCTTCCAGAGGGGAGTCTAACGAGGGCAAACATTTGATGGTAGCAGCTTCCCTGCGGGAGATACTCTCTTTGTCAAAATCGCATTATTAGCAGCAGTTAAGTTACAATTCAGTACCCTATCCTAAAGCTTGCTGTTAGGAGGGAATCTGCAGCTTGCACTGAAAGTGCTTCCAGAGGGGAGTCTAACGAGGGAAAACATTTGATGGTAGCAGCCTCCCTGCGGGAGATACTCTCTTTGCCAAAATCGCATTATTAGGGGAAAGTAAGTTACAATTCAGTAGCCTATCCTAAAGCTTGCTGTTAGGAAGGAATCTGCAGCTTGCAGTGAAAGCGCTTCCAGAGGGGAGTCTAATGAGGGCAAACATTTGATGGTAGCAGCTTCCCTGCGGGAGATACTCTCTTTCCCATAATCGCATTATTAGCAGCAGTTAAGCTACAATTCAGTACCCTATCCTAAAGCTTGCTGTTAGGAGGGAATCTGCAGCTTGCAGTGAAAGCGCTTCCAGAGGGGAGTCTAATGAGGGCAAACATTTGGTGGCAGCAGCTTCCCTGCGAGTTATAGTCTCTTTGCCAAAATCGCCTTATTAGGCGAAAGTAAGTTACAATTCAGTACCCTATCCTAAAGCTTGCTGTTAGGAGGGAATCTGCAGCTTGCAGTGAAAGCGCTTCCAGAGGGGAGTCTAATGAGGGCAAACATTTGATGGTAGCAGCTTCCCTGCAGGAGATACTCTCTTTGCGAAAATCGCATTATTAGGCGAAAGTAAGTTACAATTCAGTACCCTATCCTAAAGCTTGCTGTTAGGAGGGAATCTGCAGCTTGCAGTGAAAGCGCTTCCAGAGGGGAGTCTAATGAGGGCAAACATTTGATGGTAGCAGCTTCCCTGCGGGAGATACTCTCTTTGCCAAAACCGCATTATTAGGCGAAAGTAAGTTACAATTCAGTACCCTATCCTAAAGCTTGCTGTTAGGAGGGAATCTGCAGCTTGCAGTGAAAGCGCTTCCAGAGGGGAGTCTAAGGAGGGCAAACATTTGATGGTAGCAGCTTCCCTGCGGGAGATACTCTCTTTGTCAAAATTGCATTATTAGCAGCAGTTAAGTTACAATTCAGTACCATATCCTAAAGCTTGCTGTTAGGAGGGAATCTGCAGCTTGCAGTGAAAGCGCTTCCAGAGGGGAGTCTAATGAGGGCAAACATTTGATGGTAGCAGCTTCCCTGTGGGAGATACTCTATTTGCCAAAATCGCATTACTAGGCGAAAGTAAGTTACAATTCAGTACCCTATCCTAAAGCTTGCTGTTAGGAGGGAATCTGCAGCTTGCAGTGAAAGCGCTTCCAGAGGGGAGTCTAATGAGGGCAAATATTTGATGGTAGCAGCTTCCCTGCGGGAGATACTCTCTTTGCCAAAATCGCATTATTAGGCGAAAGTAAGTTACAATTCAGTAGCCTATCCTAAATCTTGCTGTTAGGAAGGAATCTGCAGCTTGCAGTGAAAGCGCTTCCAGAGGGGAGTCTAATGAGGGCAAACATTTGATGGTAGCAGCTTCCCTGCGGGAGATACTCTCTTTCCCAAAATCGCATTATTAGCAGCAGTTAAGTTACAATTCAGTACCCTATCCTAAAGCTTGCTGTTAGGAGGGAATCTGCAGCTTGCAGTGAAAGTGCTTCCAGAGGGGAGTCTAATGAGGGCAAACATTTGATGGTAGCAGCTTCTCTGCGGGAGATACTCTCTTTGCCAAAATCGCATTATTAGGCGAAAGTAAGATACAATTCAGTACCCTATCCTAAAGCTTGCTGTTAGGAGGGAATCTGCAGCTTGCAGTGAAAGCGCTTCCAGAGGGGAGTCTAATGAGGGCAAACATTTGATGGTAGCAGCTTCCCTGCGGGAGATACTCTCTTTGCCAAAATCGCATTATTAGGCGAAAGTAAGTTACAATTCAGTACCCTATCCTAAAGCTTGCTGTTAGGAGGGAATCTGCAGCTTGCAGTGAAAGCGCTTCCAGAGGGGAGTCTAACGAGGGCAAACATTTGATGGTAGCAGCCTCCCTGCGGGAGATACTCTCTTTGCCAAAATCGCATTATTATGGAAAGTAAGTTACAATTCAGTACCCTATCCTAAAGCTTGCTGTTAGGAAGGAATCTGCAGCTTGCAGTGAAAGCGCTTCCAGAGGGGAGTCTAACGAGGGCAAACATTTGATGGTAGCAGCTTCCCTGCGGGAGATACTCTCTTTGTCAAAATCGCATTATTAGCAGCAGTTAAGTTACAATTCAGTACCCTATCCTAAAGCTTGCTGTTAGGAGGGAATCTGCAGCTTGCACTGAAAGTGCTTCCAGAGGGGAGTCTAACGAGGGAAAACATTTGATGGTAGCAGCCTCCCTGCGGGAGATACTCTCTTTGCCAAAATCGCATTATTAGGGGAAAGTAAGTTACAATTCAGTAGCCTATCCTAAAGCTTGCTGTTAGGAAGGAATCTGCAGCTTGCAGTGAAAGCGCTTCCAGAGGGGAGTCTAATGAGGGCAAACATTTGATGGTAGCAGCTTCCCTGCGGGAGATACTCTCTTTCCCATAATCGCATTATTAGCAGCAGTTAAGCTACAATTCAGTACCCTATCCTAAAGCTTGCTGTTAGGAGGGAATCTGCAGCTTGCAGTGAAAGCGCTTCCAGAGGGGAGTCTAATGAGGGCAAACATTTGGTGGCAGCAGCTTCCCTGCGAGTTATAGTCTCTTTGCCAAAATCGCCTTATTAGGCGAAAGTAAGTTACAATTCAGTACCCTATCCTAAAGCTTGCTGTTAGGAGGGAATCTGCAGCTTGCAGTGAAAGCGCTTCCAGAGGGGAGTCTAATGAGGGCAAACATTTGATGGTAGCAGCTTCCCTGCAGGAGATACTCTCTTTGCGAAAATCGCATTATTAGGCGAAAGTAAGTTACAATTCAGTACCCTATCCTAAAGCTTGCTGTTAGGAGGGAATCTGCAGCTTGCAGTGAAAGCGCTTCCAGAGGGGAGTCTAATGAGGGCAAACATTTGATGGTAGCAGCTTCCCTGCGGGAGATACTCTCTTTGCCAAAACCGCATTATTAGGCGAAAGTAAGTTACAATTCAGTACCCTATCCTAAAGCTTGCTGTTAGGAGGGAATCTGCAGCTTGCAGTGAAAGCGCTTCCAGAGGGGAGTCTAAGGAGGGCAAACATTTGATGGTAGCAGCTTCCCTGCGGGAGATACTCTCTTTGTCAAAATTGCATTATTAGCAGCAGTTAAGTTACAATTCAGTACCATATCCTAAAGCTTGCTGTTAGGAGGGAATCTGCAGCTTGCAGTGAAAGCGCTTCCAGAGGGGAGTCTAATGAGGGCAAACATTTGATGGTAGCAGCTTCCCTGTGGGAGATACTCTATTTGCCAAAATCGCATTACTAGGCGAAAGTAAGTTACAATTCAGTACCCTATCCTAAAGCTTGCTGTTAGGAGGGAATCTGCAGCTTGCAGTGAAAGCGCTTCCAGAGGGGAGTCTAATGAGGGCAAATATTTGATGGTAGCAGCTTCCCTGCGGGAGATACTCTCTTTGCCAAAATCGCATTATTAGGCGAAAGTAAGTTACAATTCAGTAGCCTATCCTAAATCTTGCTGTTAGGAAGGAATCTGCAGCTTGCAGTGAAAGCGCTTCCAGAGGGGAGTCTAATGAGGGCAAACATTTGATGGTAGCAGCTTCCCTGCGGGAGATACTCTCTTTCCCAAAATCGCATTATTAGCAGCAGTTAAGTTACAATTCAGTACCCTATCCTAAAGCTTGCTGTTAGGAGGGAATCTGCAGCTTGCAGTGAAAGCGCTTCCAGAGGGGAGTCTAACGAGGGCAAACATTTGATGGTAGCAGCTTCCCTGCGGGAGATAGTCTCTTTCCCAAAATCGCGTTATTAGGCGAAAGTAAGTTACAATTCAGTACCCTATCCTAAAGCTTGCTGTTAGGAGGGAATCTGCAGCTTGCAGTGAAAGCGCTTCCAGAGGGGAGTCTAATGAGGGCAGACATTTGATGGTAGCAGCTTCCCTGCGGGAGATACTCTCTTTGCCAAAATCGCATTATTAGGCGAAAGTAAGTTACAATTCAGTACCCTATCCTAAAGCTTGCTGTTAGGAGGGAATCTGCAGCTTGCAGTGAAAGCGCTTCCAGAGAGGAGTCTAATGAGGGCAAACATTTGATGGTAGCAGCTTCCCTGCGGGAGATACTCTCTTTGCCAAAATCGCATTATTAGGCGAAAGTAAGTTACAATTCAGTACCCTATCCTAAAGCTTGCTGTTAGGAGGGAATCTGCAGCTTGCAGTGAAAGCGCTTCCAGAGGGGAGTCTAACGAGGGCAAACATTTGATGGTAGCAGCTTCCCTGCGGGAGGTATTCTCTTTGTCAAAATCGCATTATTAGCAGCAGTTAAGTTACAATTCAGTACCCTATCCTAAAGCTTGCTGTTAGGAGGGAATCTGCAGCTTGCAGTGAAAGCGCTTCCAGAGGGGAGTCTAATGAGGGGAAACATTTTATGGTAGCAGCTTCCCTGTGGGAGATACTTTCTTTGCCAAAATCAAATTACTAGGCGAAAGTAAGTTACAATTCAGTACCCTATCCTAAAACTTGCTGTTAGGAGGGAATCTGCAGCTTGCAGTGAAAGCGCTTCCAGAGGGGAGTCTAATGAGGGCAAATATTTGATGGTAGCAGCTTCCCTGCGGGATATAGTCTCTTTGCCAAAATCGCATTATTAGCCACAGTTAAGTTACAATTCAGTACCCTATCCTAAAGCTTGCTGTTAGGAGGGAATCTGCAGCTTGCAGTGAAAGCGCTTCCAGAGGGGAGTCTAACGAGGGCAAACATTTGATGGTAGCAGCTTCCCTGTGGGAGATACTCTCTTTGCCAAAATCGCATTACTAGGCGAAAGTAAGTTACAATTCAGTACCCTATCCTAAAGCTTGCTGTTAGGAGGGAATCTGAAGCTTGCAGTGAAAGCGCTTCCAGAGGGGAGTCTAATGAGGGCAAATATTTGATGGTAGCAGCTTCCCTGCGGGATATATTCTCTTTGCCAAAATCGCCTTATTAGCCGCAGTTAAGTTACAATTCAGTACCCTATCCTAAAGCTTGCTGTTAGGAGGGAATCTGCAGCTTGCAGTGAAAGCGCTTCCAGAGGGGAGTCTAATGAGGGCAAACATTTGATGGTAGCAGCTTCCCTGCGGGAGATACTCTCTTTGCCAAAATCGCCTTATTAGCTGCAGTTATGTTACAATTCAGTACCCTATCCTAAAGCTTGCTGTTAGGAGGGAATCTGCAGCTTGCAGTGAAAGCGCTTCCAGAGGGGAGTCTAATGAGGGCAAACATTTGATGGTAGCAGCTTCCCTGTGGGAGATACTCTCTTTGCCAAAACCGCATTACTAGGCGAAAGTAAGATACAATTCAGTACCCTATCCTAAAGCTTGCTGTTAGGAGGGAATCTGCAGCTTGCAGTGAAAGCGCTTCCAGAGGGGAGTCTAATGAGGGCAAATATTTGATGGTAGGAGGTTCCCTGCGGGAGATATTCTCTTTGCCATTATCGCCTTATTAGCCGCAGTGAAGTTACAATTCAGTACCCTATCCTAAAACTTGCTGTTAGGAGGGAATCTGCAGCTTGCAGTGAAAGCGCTTCAAGAGGGGAGTCTAACGAGGGCAAACATTTGATGGTAGCAGCTTCCCTGCGGGAGATATTCTCTTTGCCAAAATCGCATTATTAGCCGCAGTTTAGATACAATTCAGTACCCTATCCTAAAGCTTGCTGTTAGGAGGGAATCTGCAGCTTGCAGTGAAAGCGCTTCCAGAGGGGAGTCTAATGAGGGCAAACATTTGGTGGCAGCAGCTTCCCTGCAAGTTATAGTCTCTTTGCCAAAATCGCATTATTAGGGGAAAGTAAGTTACAATTCAGTACCCTATCCTAAAGCTTGCTGTTAGGAGGGAATCTGCAGCTTGCAGTGAAAGCGCTTCCAGAGGGGAGTCTAATGAGGGCAAACATTTGATGGTAGCAGCTTCCCTGCGGGAGATACTCTCTTTGCCAAAATCGCATTATTAGGCGAAAGTAAGTTACAATTCAGTACCCTATCCTAAAGCTTGCTGTTAGGAGGGAATCTGCAGCTTGCAGTGAAAGCGCTTCCAGAGGGGAGTCTAATGAGGGCAAACATTTGATGGTAGCAGCTTCCCTGCGGGAGATACTCTCTTTGCCAAAATCGCATTATTAGGCGAAAGTAAGTTACAATTCAGTACCCTATCCTAAAGCTTGCTGTTAGGAGGGAATCTGCAGCTTGCAGTGAAAGCGCTTCCAGAGGGGAGTCTAACGAGGGCAAACATTTGATGGTAGCAGCCTCCCTGCGGGAGATACTCTCTTTGCCAAAATCGCATTATTAGGCGAAAGTAAGTTACAATTCAGTACCCTATCCTAAAGCTTGCTGTTAGGAAGGAATCTGCAGCTTGCAGTGAAAGCGCTTCCAGAGGGGAGTCTAAGGAGGGCAAACATTTGATGGTAGCAGCTTCCCTGCGGGAGATACTCTCTTTGTCAAAATCGCATTATTAGCAGAAGTTAAGATACAATTCAGTACCCTATCCTAAAGCTTGCTGTTAGGAGGGAATCTGCAGCTTGCAGTGAAAGCGCTTCCAGAGGGGAGTCTAATGAGGGCAAACATTTGATGGTAGCAGCTTCCCTGCGGGAGATACTCTCTTTCCCAAAATCGCATTATTAGCAGCAGTTAAGTTACAATTCAGTACCCTATCCTAAAGCTTGCTGTTAGGAGGGAATCTGCAGCTTGCAGTGAAAGCGCTTCCAGAGGGGAGTCTAACGAGGGCAAACATTTGATGGTAGCAGCTTCCCTGCGGGAGATAGTCTCTTTGACAAAATCGCATTATTAGGCGAAAGTAAGTTACAATTCAGTACCCTATCCTAAAGCTTGCTGTTAGGAGGGAATCTGCAGCTTGCAGTGAAAGCGCTTCCAGAGGGGAGTCTAATGAGGGCAGACATTTGATGGTAGCAGCTTCCCTGCGGGAGATACTCTCTTTGCCAAAATCGCATTATTAGGCGAAAGTAAGTTACAATTCAGTACCCTATCCTAAAGCTTGCTGTTAGGAGGGAATCTGCAGCTTGCAGTGAAAGCGCTTCCAGAGGGGAGTCTAATGAGGGCAAACATTTGATGGTAGCAGCTTCCCTGCGGGAGATACTCTCTTTGCCAAAATCGCATTATTAGGCGAAAGTAAGTTACAATTCAGTACCCTATCCTAAAGCTTGCTGTTAGGAGGGAATCTGCAGCTTGCAGTGAAAGCACTTCCAGAGGGGAGTCTAACGAGGGCAAACATTTGATGGTAGCAGCTTCCCTGCGGGAGATATTCTCTTTGTCAAAATCGCATTATTAGCAGCAGTTAAGTTACAATTCAGTACCCTATCCTAAAGCTTGCTGTTAGGAGGGAATCTGCAGCTTGCAGTGAAAGCGCTTCCAGAGGGGAGTCTAATGAGGGCAAACATTTGATGGTAGCAGCTTCCCTGTGGGAGATACTTTCTTTGCCAAAATCAAATTACTAGGCGAAAGTAAGTTACAATTCAGTACCCTATCCTAAAGCTTGCTGTTAGGAGGGAATCTGCAGCTTGCAGTGAAAGCGCTTCCAGAGGGGAGTCTAATGAGGGCAAATATTTGATGGTAGCAGCTTCCCTGCGGGATATAGTCTCTTTGCCAAAATCGCATTATTAGCCACAGTTAAGTTACAATTCAGTACCCTATCCTAAAGCTTGCTGTTAGGAGGGAATCTGCAGCTTGCAGTGAAAGCGCTTCCAGAGGGGAGTCTAACGAGGGCAAACATTTGATGGTAGCAGCTTCCCTGTGGGAGATACTCTCTTTGCCAAAATCGCATTACTAGGCGAAAGTAAGTTACAATTCAGTACCCTATCCTAAAGCTTGCTGTTAGGAGGGAATCTGCAGCTTGCAGTGAAAGCGCTTCCAGAGGGGAGTCTAATGAGGGCAAATATTTGATGGTAGCAGCTTCCCTGCGGGATATATTCTCTTTGCCAAAATCGCCTTATTAGCCGCAGTTAAGTTACAATTCAGTACCCTATCCTAAAGCTTGCTGTTAGGAGGGAATCTGCAGCTTGCAGTGAAAGCGCTTCCAGAGGGGAGTCTAATGAGGGCAAACATTTGATGGTAGCAGCTTCCCTGCGGGAGATACTCTCTTTGCCAAAATCGCCTTATTAGCTGCAGTTATGTTACAATTCAGTACCCTATCCTAAAGCTTGCTGTTAGGAGGGAATCTGCAGCTTGCAGTGAAAGCGCTTCCAGAGGGGAGTCTAATGAGGGCAAACATTTGATGGTAGCAGCTTCCCTGTGGGAGATACTCTCTTTGCCAAAACCGCATTACTAGGCGAAAGTAAGATACAATTCAGTACCCTATCCTAAAGCTTGCTGTTAGGAGGGAATCTGCAGCTTGCAGTGAAAGCGCTTCCAGAGGGGAGTCTAATGAGGGCAAACATTTGATGGTAGGAGCTTCCCTGCGGGAGATATTCTCTTTGCCATTATCGCCTTATTAGCCGCAGTGAAGTTACAATTCAGTACCCTATCCTAAAACTTGCTGTTAGGAGGGAATCTGCAGCTTGCAGTGAAAGCGCTTCAAGAGGGGAGTCTAACGAGGGCAAACATTTGATGGTAGCAGCTTCCCTGCGGGAGATATTCTCTTTGCCAAAGTCGCATTATTAGCCGCAGTTTAGATACAATTCAGTACCCTATCCTAAAGCTTGCTGTTAGGAGGGAATCTGCAGCTTGCAGTGAAAGCGCTTCCAGACGGGAGTCTAATGAGGGCAAACATTTGGTGGCAGCAGCTTCCCTGCGAGTTATAGTCTCTTTGCCAAAATCGCATTATTAGGCGAAAGAAAGTTACAATTCAGTACCCTATCCTAAAGCTTGCTGTTAGGAGGGAATCTGCAGCTTGCAGTGAAAGCGCTTCCAGAGGGGAGTCTAATGAGGGCAAATATTTGATGGTAGCAGCTTCCCTGCGGGATATATTCTCTTTGCCAAAACCGCCTTATTAGCCGCAGTTAAGTTACAATTCAGAACCCTATCCTAAAGCTTGCTGTTAGGATGGAATCTGCAGCTTGCAGTGAAAGCGCTTCCAGAGGGGAGTCTAATGAGGGCAAACATTTGATGGTAGCAGCTTCCCTGCGAGTTATAGTCTCTTTGCCAAAATCGCATTATTAGGCGAAAGAAAGTTACAATTCAGTACCCTATCCTAAAGCTTGCTGTTAGGAGGGAATCTGCAGCTTGCAGTGAAAGCGCTTCCAGAGGGGAGTCTAATGAGGGGAAACATTTGATGGTAGCAGCTTCCCTGCGGGAGATATTCTCTTTGCCAAAATCGCATTATTAGCCGCAGTTAAGTTACAATTCAGTACCCTATCCTAAAGCTTGCTGTTAGGAGGGAATCTGCAGCTTGCAGTGAAAGCGCTTCCAGAGGGGAGTCTAATGAGGGCAAACATTTGATGGTAGCAGCTTCCCTGCGGGAGATACTCTCTTTGCCAAAATCGCATTATTAGGCGAAAGTAAGTTACAATTCAGTACCCTATCCTAAAGCTTGCTGTTAGGAGGGAATCTGCAGCTTGCAGTGAAAGCGCTTCCAGAGGGGAGTCTAACGAGGGCAAACATTTGATGGTAGCAGCTTCCCTGCGGGAGATACTCTCTTTGCCAAAATCGCATTATTATGCGAAAGTAAGTTACAATTCAGTACCCTATCCTAAAGCTTGCTGTTAGGAGGGAATCTGCAGCTTGCAGTGAAAGCGCTTCCAGAGGGGAGTCTAATGAGGGCAAACATTTGGTGGCAGCAGCTTCCCTGCGAGTTATAGTCTCTTTGCCAAAATCGCATTATTAGGCGAAAGTAAGTTACAATTCAGTACCCTATCCTAAAGCTTGCTGTTAGGAGGGAATCTGCAGCTTGCACTGAAAGTGCTTCCAGAGGGGAGTCTAACGAGGGCAAACATTTGATGGTAGCAGCCTCCCTGCGGGAGATACTCTCTTTGCCAAAATCGCATTATTAGGCGAAAGTAAGTTACAATTCAGTACCCTATCCTAAAGCTTGCTGTTAGGAAGGAATCTGCAGCTTGCATTGAAAGCGCTTCCAGAGGGGAGTCTAATGAGGGCAAACATTTGATGGTAGCAGCTTCCCTGCGGGAGATTCTCTCTTTACCAAAATCGCATTATTAGCCGCAGTTAAGTTACAATTCAGTACCCTATCCTAAAGCTTGCTGTTAGGAGGGAATCTGCAGCTTGCAGTGAAAGCGCTTCCAGAGGGGAGTCTAATGAGGGCAAACATTTGGTGGCAGCAGCTTCCCTGCGAGTTATAGTCTCTTTGCCAAAATCGCATTATTAGGCGAAAGTAAGTTACAATTCAGTACCCTATCCTAAAGCTTGCTGTTAGGAGGGAATCTGCAGCTTGCAGTGAAAGCGCTTCCAGAGGGGAGTCTAATGAGGGCAAACATTTGATGGCAGCAGCTTCCCTGCGGGAGATACTCTCTTTGCCAAAATCGCATTATTAGGCGAAAGTAAGTTACAATTCAGTACCCTATCCTAAAGCTTGCTGTTAGGAGGGAATCTGCAGCTTGCAGTGAAAGCGCTTCCAGAGGGGAGTCTAATGAGGGCAAACATTTGATGGTAGCAGCTTCCCTGCGGGAGATACTCTCTTTGCCAAAATCGCATTATTAGGCGAAAGTAAGTTACAATTCAGTACCCTATCCTAAAGCTTGCTGTTAGGAGGGAATCTGCAGCTTGCAGTGAAAGCGCTTCCAGAGGGGAGTCTAATGAGGGCAAATATTTGATGGTAGCAGCTTCCCTGCGGGAGATACTCTCTTTGCCAAAATCGCATTATTAGGCGAAAGTAAGTTACAATTCAGTACCCTATCCTAAAGCTTGCTGTTAGGAGGGAATCTGCAGCTTGCAGTGAAAGCGCTTCCAGAGGGGAGTCTAATGAGGGCAAACATTTGATGGTAGCAGCTTCCCTGCGGGAGATTCTCTCTTTACCAAAATCGCATTATTAGCCGCAGTTAAGTTACAATTCAGTACCCTATCCTAAAGCTTGCTGTTAGGAGGGAATCTGCAGCTTGCAGTGAAAGCGCTTCCAGAGGGGAGTCTAATGAGGGCAAACATTTGGTGGCAGCAGCTTCCCTGCGAGTTATAGTCTCTTTGCCAAAATCGCATTATTAGGCGAAAGTAAGTTACAATTCAGTACCCTATCCTAAAGCTTGCTGTTAGGAAGGAATCTGCAGCTTGCAGTGAAAGCGCTTCCAGAGGGGAGTCTAAGGAGGGCAAACATTTGATGGTAGCAGCTTCCCTGCGGGAGATACTCTCTTTGTCAAAATCGCATTATTAGCAGCAGTTAAGTTACAATTCAGTACCCTATCCTAAAGCTTGCTGTTAGGAGGGAATCTGCAGCTTGCAGTGAAAGCGCTTCCAGAGGGGAGTCTAATGAGGGCAAACATTTGATGGTAGCAGCTTCCCTGTGGGAGATACTCTCTTTGCCAAAATCGCATTACAAGGCGAAAGTAAGTTACAATTCAGTACCCTATCCTAAAGCTTGCTGTTAGGAGGGAATCTGCAGCTTGCAGTGAAAGCGCTTCCAGAGGGGAGTCTAATGAGGGCAAACATTTGATGGTAGCAGCTTCCCTGCGGGAGATAGTCTCTTTGACAAAATCGCATTATTAGGCGAAAGTAAGTTACAATTCAGTACCCTATCCTAAAGCTTGCTGTTAGGAGGGAATCTGCAGCTTGCAGTGAAAGCGCTTCCAGAGAGGAGTCTAATGAGGGCAAACATTTGATGGTAGCAGCTTCCCTGCAAGAGATACTCTCTTTGCCAAAATCGCATTATTAGGCGAAAGTAAGATACAATTCAGTACCCTATCCTAAAGCTTGCTGTTAGGAGGGAATCTGCAGCTTGCAGTGAAAGCGCTTCCAGAGGGGAGTCTAACGAGGGCAAACATTTGATGGTAGCAGCCTCCCTGCGGGAGATACTCTCTTTGCCAAAATCGCATTATTAGCAGCAGTTAAGTTACAATTCAGTACCCTATCCTAAAGCTTGCTGTTAGGAGGGAATCTGCAGCTTGCAGTGAAAGCGCTTCCAGAGGGGAGTCTAATGAGGGCAAACGTTTGATGGTAACAGCTTCCCTGCGGGAGATATTCTCTTTGCCAAAATCGCATTATTAGGCGAAAGTAAGTTACAATTCAGTACCCTATCCTAAAGCTTGCTGTTAGGAGGGAATCTGCAGCTTGCAGTGAAAGCGCTTCCAGAGGGGAGTCTAACGAGGGCAAACATTTGATGGTAGCAGCTTCCCTGTGGGAGATACTCTCTTTGCCAAAATCGCATTACTAGGCGAAAGTAAGTTACAATTCAGTACCCTATCCTAAAGCTTGCTGTTAGGAAGGAATCTGCAGCTTGCAGTGAAAGCGCTTCCAGAGGGGAGTCTAATGAGGGCAAACATTTGATGGTAGCAGCTTCCCTGCGGGAGATATTCTCTTTGCCAAAATCGCATTATTAAGCGAAAGTAAGTTACAATTCAGTACCCTATCCTAAAGCTTGGTGTTAGGAGGGAATCTGCAGCTTGCAGTGAAAGCGCTTCCAGAGGGGAGTCTAATGAGGGCAAACATTTGATGGTAGCAGCTTCCCTGCGGGAGATAGTCTCTTTGCCAAAATCGCATTATTAGGCGAAAGTAAGTTACAATTCAGTACCCTATCCTAAAGCTTGCTGTTAGGAGGGAATCTGCAGCTTGCAGTGAAAGCGCTTCCAGAGAGGAGTCTAATGAGGGCAAACATTTGATGGTAGCAGCTTCCCTGCAAGAGATACTCTCTTTGCCAAAATCGCATTATTAGGCGAAAGTAAGATACAATTCAGTACCCTATCCTAAAGCTTGCTGTTAGGAGGGAATCTGCAGCTTGCAGTGAAAGCGCTTCCAGAGGGGAGTCTAACGAGGGCAAACATTTGATGGTAGCAGCCTCCCTGCGGGAGATACTCTCTTTGCCAAAATCGCATTATTAGCAGCAGTTAAGTTAAAATTCAGTACACTATCCTAAAGCTTGCTGTTAGGAGGGAATCTGCAGCTTGCAGTGAAAGCGCTTCCAGAGGGGAGTCTAATGAGGGCAAACGTTTGATGGTAACAGCTTCCCTGCGGGAGATATTCTCTTTGCCAAAATCGCATTATTAGGCGAAAGTAAGTTACAATTCAGTACCCTATCCTAAAGCTTGCTGTTAGGAGGGAATCTGCAGCTTGCAGTGAAAGCGCTTCCAGAGGGGAGTCTTACGAGGGCAAACATTTGATGGTAGCAGCTTCCCTGTGGGAGATACTCTCTTTGCCAAAATCGCATTACTAGGCGAAAGTAAGTTACAATTCAGTACCCTATCCTAAAGCTTGCTGTTAGGAAGGAATCTGCAGCTTGCAGTGAAAGCGCTTCCAGAGGGGAGTCTAATGAGGGCAAACATTTGATGGTAGCAGCTTCCCTGCGGGAGATATTCTCTTTGCCAAAATCGCATTATTAGGCGAAAGTAAGTTACAATTCAGTACCCTATCCTAAAGCTTGCTGTTAGGAGGGAATCTGCAGCTTGCAGTGAAAGCGCTTCCAGAGGGGAGTCTAATGAGGGCAAACATTTGATGGTAGCAGCTTCCCTGCGGGAGATAGTCTCTTTGCCAAAATCGCATTATTAGGCGAAAGTAAGTTACAATTCAGTACCCTATCCTAAAGCTTGCTGTTAGGAGGGAATCTGCAGCTTGCAGTGAAAGCGCTTCCAGAGAGGAGTCTAATGAGGGCAAACATTTGATGGTAGCAGCTTCCCTGCGGGAGATACTCTCTTTGCCAAAATCGCATTATTAGCCGCAGTTAAGTTATAATTCAGTACCCTATCCTAAAGCTTGCTGTTAGGAGGGAATCTGCAGCTTGCAGTGAAAGCGCTTCCAGAGGGGAGTCTAACGAGGGCAAACATTTGATGGTAGCAGCCTCCCTGCGGGAGATATTCTCTTTGCCAAAATCGCATTATTAGCAGCAGTTAAGTTACAATTCAGTACACTATCCTAAAGCTTGCTGTTAGGAGGGAATCTGCAGCTTGCAGTGAAAGCTCTTCCAGAGGGGAGTCTAATGAGGGCAAACGTTTGATGGTAACAGCTTCCCTGCGGGAGATATTCTCTTTGCCAAAATCGCATTATTAGGCGAAAGTAAGTTACAATTCAGTACCCTATCCTAAAGCTTGCTGTTAGGAGGGAATCTGCAGCTTGCAGTGAAAGCGCTTCCAGAGGGGAGTCTAACGAGGGCAAACATTTGATGGTAGCAGCTTCCCTGTGGGAGATACTCTCTTTGCCAAAATCGCATTACTAGGCGAAAGTAAGTTACAATTCAGTACCCTATCCTAAAGCTTGCTGTTAGGAGGGAATCTGCAGCTTGCAGTGAAAGCGCTTCCAGAGGGGAGTCTAATGAGGGCAAATATTTGATGGTAGCAGCTTCCCTGCGGGATATAGTCTCTTTGCCAAAATCGCCTTATTAGCCGCAGTTAAGTTACAATTCAGTACCCTATCCTAAAGCTTGCTGTTAGGAGGGAATCTGCAGCTTGCAGTGAAAGCGCTTCCAGAGGGGAGTCTAATGAGGGCAAACATTTGATGGTAGCAGCTTCCCTGCGGGAGATACTCTCTTTGCCAAAATCGCATTATTAGGCGAAAGTAAGTTACAATTCAGTACCCTATCCTAAAGCTTGCTGTTAGGAAGGAATCTGCAGCTTGCAGTGAAAGCGCTTCCAGAGGGGAGTCTAATGAGGGCAAACATTTGATGGTAGCAGCTTCCCTGTGGGAGATACTCTCTTTGCCAAAATCGCCTTATTAGCCGCAGTTAAGTTACAATTCAGTACCCTATCCTAAAGCTTGCTGTTAGGAGGGAATCTGCAGCTTGCAGTGAAAGCGCTTCCAGAGGGGAGTCTAATGAGGGCAAACATTTGATGGTAGCAGCTTCCCTGTGGGAGATACTCTCTTTGCCAAAATCGCATTACTAGGCGAAAGTAAGATACAATTCAGTACCCTATCCTAAAGCTTGCTGTTAGGAGGGAATCTGCAGCTTGCAGTGAAAGCGCTTCCAGAGGGGAGTCTAATGAGGGCAAATATTTGATGGTAGCAGCTTCCCTGCGGGAGATATTCTCTTTGCCATAATCGCCTTATTAGCCGCAGTTAAGTTACAATTCAGTACCCTATCCTAAAACTTGCTGTTAGGAGGGAATCTGCAGCTTGCAGTGAAAGCGCTTCCAGAGGGGAGTCTAATGAGGGCAAACATTTGATGGTAGCAGCTTCCCTGTGGGAGATACTCTCTTTGCCAAAATCGCATTATAAGACGAAAGTAAGTTACAATTCAGTACCCTATCCTAAAGCTTGCTGTTAGGAGGGAATCTGCAGCTTGCAGTGAAAGCGCTTCCAGAGGGGAGTCTAATGAGGGCAAACATTTGGTGGCAGCAGCTTCCCTGCGAGTTATTGTCTCTTTGCCAAAATCGCATTATTAGGTGAAAGTAAGATACAATTCAGTACCCTATCCTAAAGCTTGGTGTTAGGTGGGAATCTGCAGCTTGCAGTGAAAGCGCTTCCAGAAGGGGAGTCTAATGAGGGCAAACATTTGATGGTAGCAGCTTCCCTGCGGGAGATACTCTCTTTGCCAAAATCGCATTATTATCCGCAGTTTAGATACAATTCAGTACCCTATCCTAAAGCTTGCTGTTAGGAGGGAATCTGCAGCTTGCAGTGAAAGCGCTTCCAGAGGGGAGTCTAATGAGGGCAAACATTTGGTGGCAGCAGCTTCCCTGCGGGAGATACTCTCTTTGCCAAAATCGCATTATTCGCCGCAGTTAAGTTACAATTCAGTACCCTATCCTAAAGCTTGCTGTTAGGAAGGAATCTGCAGCTTGCAGTGAAAGCGCTTCCAGAGGGGAGTCTAATGAGGGCAAACATTTGATGGTAGCAGCTTCCCTGCGGGAGATACTCTCTTTGCCAAAATCGCATTATTAGCCGCAGTTAAGTTACAATTCAGTACCCTATCCTAAAGCTTGCTGTTAGGAGGGAATCTGCAGCTTGCAGTGAAAGCGCTTCCAGAGGGGAGTCTAATGAGGGCAAACATTTGGTGGCAGCAGCTTCCCTGCGAGTTATAGTCTCTTTGCCAAAATCGCATTATTAGGCGAAAGAAAGTTAGAATTCAGTACCCTATCCTAAAGCTTGCTGTTAGGAGGGAATCTGCAGCTTGCAGTGAAAGCGCTTCCAGAGGGGAGTCTAACGAGAGCAAACATTTGATGGTAGCAGCTTCCCTGCGGGAGATACTCTCTTTGCCAAAATCGCATTATTAGGCGAAAGTAAGTTACAATTCAGTACCCTATCCTAAAGCTTGCTGTTAGGAGGGAATCTGCAGCTTGCAGTGAAAGCGCTTCCAGAGGGGAGTCTAATGAGGGCAAACATTTGGTGGCAGCAGCTTCCCTGCGGGAGATACTCTCTGCCAAAATCGCATTACTAGGCGAAAGTAAGTTACAATTCAGTACCCTATCCTAAAGCTTGCTGTTAGGAGGGAATCTGCAGCTTGCAGTGAAAGCGCTTCCAGAGGGGAGTCTAATGAGGGCAAATATTTGATGGTAGCAGCTTCCCTGCGGGATATATTCTCTTTGCCATAATCGCCTTATTAGCCGCAGTTAAGTTACAATTCAGTACCCTATCCTAAAGCTTGCTGTGAGGAGGGAATCTGCAGCTTGCAGTGAAAGCGCTTCCAGAGGGGAGTCTAATGAGGGCAAACATTTGGTGGTAGCAGCTTCCCTGTGGGTGATACTCTCTTTGCCAAAATCGCATTACTAGGCGAAAGTAAGTTACAATTCAGTACCCTATCCTAAAGCTTGCTGTTAGGAGGGAATCTGCAGCTTGCAGTGAAAGCGCTTCCAGAGGGGAGTCTAACGAGGGCAAACATTTGATGGTAGCAGCCTCCCTGCGGGAGATACTCTCTTTGCCAAAATCGCATTATTAGGCGAAAGTAAGTTACAATTCAGTACCCTATCCTAAAGCTTGCTGTTAGGAAGGAATCTGCAGCTTGCAGTGAAAGCGCTTCCAGAGGGGAGTCTAAGGAGGGCAAACATTTGATGGTAGCAGCTTTCCTGCGGGAGATACTCTCTTTGTCAAAATCGCATTATTAGCAGCAGTTAAGTTACAATTCAGTACCCTATCCTAAAGCTTGCTGTTAGGAGGGAATCTGCAGCTTGCAGTGAAACCCTTCCAGAGGGGAGTCTAACGAGGGCAAACATTTGATGGTAGCAGCTTCCCTGTGGGAGATACTCTCTTTGCCAAAATCGCATTACTAGGCGAAAGTAAGATACAATTCAGTACCCTATCCTAAAGCTTGCTGTTAGGAGGGAATCTGCAGCTTGCAGTGAAAGCGCTTCCAGAGGGGAGTCTAATGAGGGCAAATATTTGATGGTAGCAGCTTCCCTGCGGGAGATACTCTCTTTGCCATAATCGCCTTATTAGCCGCAGTTAAGTTACAATTCAGTACCCTATCCTAAAGCTTGCTGTTAGGAGGGAATCTGCAGCTTGCAGTGAAAGCGCTTCCAGAGGGGAGTCTAATGAGGGCAAACATTTGATGGTAGCAGCTTCCCTGCGGGAGATAGTCTCTTTGCCAAAATCGCATTATTAGGCGAAAGTAAGTTACAATTCAGTACCCTATCCTAAAGCTTGCTGTTAGGAGGGAATCTGCAGCTTGCAGTGAAAGCGCTTCCAGAGAGGAGTCTAATGAGGGCAAACATTTGATGGTAGCAGCTTCCCTGCGGGAGATACTCTCTTTGCCAAAATCGCATTATTAGGCGAAAGTAAGTTACAATTCAGTACCCTATCCTAAAGCTTGCTGTTAGGAGGGAATCTGCAGCTTGCAGTGAAAGCGCTTCCAGAGGGGAGTCTAACGAGGGCAAACATTTGATGGCAGCAGCTTCCCTGCGGGAGATACTCTCTTTGCCATAATCGCTTTATTAGGCGAAAGTAAGATACAATTCAGTATCCTATCTTAAAGCTTGCTGTTAGGAGGGAATCTGCAGCTTGCAGTGAAAGCGCTTCCAGAGGGGAGTCTAATGAGGGCAAATATTTGATGGTAGCAGCTTCCCTGCGGGATATATTCTCTTTGCCAAAATCGCCTTATTAGCCGCAGTTAAGTTACAATTCAGTACACTACCCTAAAGCTTGCTGTTAGGAGGGAATCTGCAGCTTGCAGTGAAAGCGCTTCCAGAGGGGAGTCTAATGAGGGCAAATATTTGATGGTAGCAGCTTCCCTGTGGGAGATATTCTCTTTGCCAAAATCGCATTACTAGGCGAAAGTAAGTTACAATTCAGTACCCTATCCTAAAGCTTGCTGTTAGGAGGGAATCTGCAGCTTGCAGTGAAAGCGCTTCCAGAGGGGAGTCTAACGAGGGCAAATATTTGATGGTAGCAGCCTCCCTGCGGGAGATACTCTCTTTGCCAAAATCGCATTATTAGGCGAAAGTAAGTTACAATTCAGTACCCTATCCTAAAGCTTGCTGTTAGGAAGGAATCTGCAGCTTGCAGTGAAAGCGCTTCCAGAGGGGAGTCTAATGAGGGCAAACATTTGATGGTAGCAGCTTCCCTGCGGGAGATACTCTCTTTGCCAAAATCGCATTATTAGCAGCAGTTAGTTTACAATTCAGTACGCTATCCTAAAGCTTGCTGTTAGGAGGGAATCTGCAGCTTGCAGTGAAAGCTCTTCCAGAGGGGAGTCTAATGAGGGCAAACGTTTGATGGTAACAGCTTCCCTGCGGGAGATATTCTCTTTGCCAAAATCGCATTATTAGGCGAAAGTAAGATACAATTCAGTACCCTATCCTAAAGCTTGCTGTTAGGAGGGAATCTGCAGCTTGCAGTGAAAGCGCTTCCAGAGGGGAGTCTAACGAGGGCAAACATTTGATGGTAGCAGCTTCCCTGTGGGAGATACTCTCTTTGCCAAAATCGCATTACTAGGCGAAAGTAAGTTACAATTCAATACCCTATCCTAAAGCTTGCTGTTAGGAGGGAATCTGCAGCTTGCAGTGAAAGCGCTTCCAGAGGGGAGTCTAATGAGGGCAAATATTTGATGGTAGCAGCTTCCCTGCGGGATATATTCTCTTTGCCAAAATCGCCTTATTAGCCGCAATTAAGTTACAATTCAGTACCCTATCCTAAAGCTTGCTGTTAGGAGGGAATCTACAGCTTGCAGTGAAAGCGCTTCCAGAGGGGAGTCTAATGAGGGCAAACATTTGATGGTAGTAGCTTCCCTGCGGGAGATACTCTCTTTGCCAAAATCGCCTTATTCGCTGCAGTTAAGTTACAATTCAGTACCCTATCCTAAAGCTTGCTGTTAGGAGGGAATCTGCAGCTTGCAGTGAAAGCGCTTCCAGAGGGGAGTCTAATGAGGGCAAACATTTGATGGTAGCAGCTTCCCTGTGGGAGATACTCTCTTTGACAAAACCGCATTACTAAGCGAAAGTAAGATACAATTCAGTACCCTATCCTAAAGCTTGCTGTTAGGAGGGAATCTGCAGCTTGCAGTGAAAGCGCTTCCAGAGGGGAGTCTAATGAGGGCAAATATTTGATGGTAGCAGCTTCCCTGCGGCAGATATTCTCTTTGCCAAAATCGCATTATTAGCCGCAGTTAAGTTACAATTCAGTACCCTATCCTAAAACTTGCTGTTAGGAGGGAATCTGCAGCTTGCAGTGAAAGCGCTTCAAGAGGGGAGTCTAACGAGGGCAAACATTTGATGGTAGCAGCTTCCCTGCGGGAGATATTCTCTTTGCCAAAATCGCATTATTAGCCGCAGTTTAGATACAATTCAGTACCCTATCCTAAAGCTTGCTGTTAGGAGGGAATCTGCAGCTTGCAGTGAAAGCGCTTCCAGAGGGGAGTCTAATGAGGGCAAACATTTGGTGGCAGCAGCTTCCCTGCGAGTTATAGTCTCTTTGCCAAAATCGCATTATTAGGCGAAAGAAAGTTACAATTCAGCACCCTATCCTAAAGCTTGCTGTTAGGAGGGAATCTGCAGCTTGCAGTGAAAGCGCTTCCAGAGGGGAGTCTAATGAAGGGAAATATTTGATGGTAGCAGCTTCCCTGCGGGATATATTCTCTTTGCCAAAATCGCCTTATTAGCCGCAGTTAAGTTACAATTCAGAACCCTATCCTAAAGCTTGCTGTTAGGATGGAATCTGCAGCTTGCAGTGAAAGCGCTTCCAGAGGGGAGTCTAATGAGGGCAAACATTTGATGGTAGCAGCTTCTCTGCGAGTTATAGTCTCTTTGCCAAAATCGCATTATTAGGCGAAAGAAAGTTACAATTCAGTACCCTATCCTAAAGCTTGCTGTTAGGAGGGAATCTGCAGCTTGCAGTGAAAGCGCTTCCAGAGGGGAGTCTAACGAGGGCAAACATTTGATGGTAGCAGCTTCCCTGTGGGAGATACTCTCATTGCCAAAATCGCATTACTAGGCGAAAGTAAGATACAATTCAGTACCCTATCCTAAAGCTTGCTGTTAGGAGGGAATCTGCAGCTTGCAGTGAAAGCGCTTCCAGAGGGGAGTCTAATGAGGGCAAATATTTGATGGTAGCAGCTTCCCTGCGGGAGATATTCTCTTTGCCAAAATCGCCTTATTAGCCGCAGTTAAGTTACAATTCAGTACCCTATCCTAAAGCTTGCTGTTAGGAGGGAATCTGCAGCTTGCAGTGAAAGCGCTTCCAGAGGGGAGTGTAATGAGGGCAAACATTTGATGGTAGCAGCTTCCCTGCGGGAGATATTCTCTTTGCCAAAATCGCATTATTAGGCGAAAGTAAGATACAATTCAGTACCCTATCCTAAAGCTTGCTGTTAGGAGGGAATCTGCAGCTTGCAGTGAAAGCGCTTCCAGAGGGGAGTCTAATGAGGGCAAACATTTGATGGTAGCAGCTTCCCTGCGGGAGATACTCTCTTTGCTAAAATCGCCTTATTAGCTGCAGTTAAGTTACAATTCAGTACCCTATCCTAAAGCTTGCTGTTAGGAGGGAATCTGCAGCTTGCAGTGAAAGCGCTTCCAGAGGGGAGTCTAATGAGGGCAAACATTTGATGGTAGCAGCTTCCCTGTGGGAGATACTCTCTTTGCCAAAACCGCATTACTAGGCGAAAGTAAGATACAATTCAGTACCCTATCCTAAAGCTTGCTGTTAGGAGGGAATCTGCAGCTTGCAGTGAAAGCGCTTCCAGAGGGGAGTCTAATGAGGGCAAACATTTGGTGGCAGCAGCTTCCCTGCGAGTTATAGTCTCTTTGCCAAAATCGCATTATTAGGCGAAAGAAAGTTACAATTCAGTACCCTATCCTAAAGCTTGCTGTTAGGAGGGAATCTGCAGCTTGCAGTGAAAGCGCTTCCAGAGGGGAGTCTAATGAAGGCAAATATTTGATGGTAGCAGCTTCCCTGCGGGATATATTCTCTTTGCCAAAATCGCCTTATTAGCCGCAGTTAAGTTACAATTCAGAACCCTATCCTAAAGCTTGCTGTTAGGATGGAATCTGCAGCTTGCAGTGAAAGCACTTCCAGAGGGGAGTCTAATGAGGGCAAACATTTGATGGTAGCAGCTTCTCTGCGAGTTATAGTCTCTTTGCCAAAATCGCATTATTAGGCGAAAGAAAGTTACAATTCAGTACCCTATCCTAAAGCTTGCTGTTAGGAGGGAATCTGCAGCTTGCAGTGAAAGCGCTTCCAGAGGGGAGTCTAACGAGGGCAAACATTTGATGGTAGCAGCTTCCCTGTGGGAGATACTCTCTTTGCCAAAATCGCATTACTAGGCGAAAGTAAGATACAATTCAGTACCCTATCCTAAAGCTTGCTGTTAGGAGGGAATCTGCAGCTTGCAGTGAAAGCGCTTCCAGAGGGGAGTCTAATGAGGGCAAATATTTGATGGTAGCAGCTTCCCTGCGGGAGATATTCTCTTTGCCAAAATCGCCTTATTAGCCGCAGTTAAGTTACAATTCAGTACCCTATCCTAAAGCTTGCTGTTAGGAGGGAATCTGCAGCTTGCAGTGAAAGCGCTTCCAGAGGGGAGTCTAATGAGGGCAAACATTTGATGGTAGCAGCTTCCCTGCGGGAGATATTCTCTTTGCCAAAATCGCATTATTAGGCGAAAGTAAGATACAATTCAGTACCCTATCCTAAAGCTTGCTGTTAGGAGGGAATCTGCAGCTTGCAGTGAAAGCGCTTCCAGAGGGGAGTCTAATGAGGGCAAACATTTGATGGTAGCAGCTTCCCTGCGGGAGATACTCTCTTTGCCAAAATCGCATTATTAGCTGCAGTTAAGTTACAATTCAGTACCCTATCCTAAAGCTTGCTGTTAGGAGGGAATCTGCAGCTTGCAGTGAAAGCGCTTCCAGAGGGGAGTCTAATGAGGGCAAACATTTGATGGTAGCAGCTTCCCTGTGGGAGATACTCTCTTTGCCAAAACCGCATGACTAGGCGAAAGTAAGATACAATTCAGTACCCTATCCTAAAGCTTGCTGTTAGGAGGGAATCTGCAGCTTGCAGTGAAAGCGCTTCCAGAGGGGAGTCTAATGAGGGCAAATATTTGATGGTAGCAGCTTCCCTGAGGGATATATTCTCTTTGCCAAAATCGCCTTATTAGCCGCAGTTAAGTTACAATTCAGTACCCTATCCTAAAACTTGCTGTTAGGAGGGAATCTGCAGCTTGCAGTGAAAGCGCTTCCAGAGGGGAGTCTAACGAGGGGAAACATTTGATGGTAGCAGCTTCCCTGCGGGAGATATTCTCTTTGCCAAAATCGCATTATTAGCCGCAGTTTAGATACAATTCAGTACCCTATCCTAAAGCTTGCTGTTAGGAGGGAATCTGCAGCTTGCAGTGAAAGCGCTTCCAGAGGGGAGTCTAACGAGGGCAAACGTTTGATGGTAGCAGCTTCCCTGTGGGAGATACTCTCTTTGCCAAAATCGCATTACTAGGCGAAAGTAAGTTACAATTCAGTACCCTATCCTAAAGCTTGCTGTTAGGAGGGAATCTGCAGCTTGCAGTGAAAGCGCTTCCAGAGGGGAGTCTAATGAGGGCAAATATTTGATGGTAGCAGCTTCCCTGCGGGAGATATTCTCTTTGCCAAAATCGCCTTATTAGCCGCAGTTAAGATACAATTCAGTACCCTATCCTAAAGCTTGCTGTTAGGAGGGAATCTGCAGCTTGCAGTGAAAGCGCTTCCAGAGGGGAGTCTAATGAGGGCAAACATTTGATGGTAGCAGCTTCCCTGCGGGAGATATTCTCTTTGCCAAAATCGCATTATTAGGCGAAAGTAAGATACAATTCAGTACCCTATCCTAAAGCTTGCTGTTAGGAGGGAATCTGCAGCTTGCAGTGAAAGCGCTTCCAGAGGGGAGTCTAATGAGGGCAAACATTTGATGGTAGCAGCTTCCCTGCGGGAGATACTCTCTTTGCCAAAATCGCCTTATTAGCTGCAGTTAAGTTACAATTCAGTACCCTATCCTAAAGCTTGCTGTTAGGAGGGAATCTGCAGCTTGCAGTGAAAGCGCTTCCAGAGGGGAGTCTAATGAGGGCAAACATTTGATGGTAGCAGCTTCCCTGTGGGAGATACTCTCTTTGCCAAAACCGCATTACTAGGCGAAAGTAAGATACAATTCAGTACCCTATCCAAAAGCTTGCTGTTAGGAGGGAATCTGCAGCTTGCAGTGAAAGCGCTTCCAGAGGGGAGTCTAATGAGGGCAAACATTTGGTGGCAGCAGCTTCCCTGCGAGTTATAGTCTCTTTGCCAAAATCGCATTATTAGGCGAAAGAAAGTTACAATTCAGTACCCTATCCTAAAGCTTGCTGTTAGGAGGGAATCTGCAGCTTGCAGTGAAAGCGCTTCCAGAGGGGAGTCTAATGAAGGCAAATATTTGATGGTAGCAGCTTCCCTGCGGGATATATTCTCTTTGCCAAAATCGCCTTATTAGCCGCAGTTAAGTTACAATTCAGAACCCTATCCTAAAGCTTGCTGTTAGGATGGAATCTGCAGCTTGCAGTGAAAGCGCTTCCAGAGGGGAGTCTAATGAGGGCAAACATTTGATGGTAGCAGCTTCTCTGCGAGTTATAGTCTCTTTGCCAAAATCGCATTATTAGGCGAAAGAAAGTTACAATTCAGTACCCTATCCTAAAGCTTGCTGTTAGGAGGGAATCTGCAGCTTGCAGTGAAAGCGCTTCCAGAGGGGAGTCTAACGAGGGCAAACATTTGATGGTAGCAGCTTCCCTGTGGGAGATACTCTCTTTGCCAAAATCGCATTACTAGGCGAAAGTAAGATACAATTCAGTACCCTATCCTAAAGCTTGCTGTTAGGAGGGAATCTGCAGCTTGCAGTGAAAGCGCTTCCAGAGGGGAGTCTAATGAGGGCAAACATTTGATGGTAGCAGCTTCCCTGCGGGAGATATTCTCTTTGCCAAAATCGCATTATTAGGCGAAAGTAAGATACAATTCAGTACCCTATCCTAAAGCTTGCTGTTAGGATGGAATCTGCAGCTTGCAGTGAAAGCGCTTCCAGAGGGGAGTCTAATGAGGGCAAACATTTGATGGTAGCAGCTTCCCTGCGGGAGATACTCTCTTTGCCAAAATCGCCTTATTAGCTGCAGTTAAGTTACAATTCAGTACCCTATCCTAAAGCTTGCTGTTAGGAGGGAATCTGCAGCTTGCAGTGAAAGCGCTTCCAGAGGGGAGTTTAATGAGGGCAAACATTTGATGGTAGCAGCTTCCCTGTGGGAGATACTCTCTTTGCCAAAACCGCATGACTAGGCGAAAGTAAGATACAATTCAGTACCCTATCCTAAAGCTTGCTGTTAGGAGGGAATCTGCAGCTTGCAGTGAAAGCGCTTCCAGAGGGGAGTCTAATGAGGGCAAATATTTGATGGTAGCAGCTTCCCTGCGGGATATATTCTCTTTGCCAAAATCGCCTTATTAGCCGCAGTTAAGTTACAATTCAGTACCCTATCCTAAAACTTGCTGTTAGGAGGGAATCTGCAGCTTGCAGTGAAAGCGCTTCCAGAGGGGAGTCTAACGAGGGCAAACATTTGATGGTAGCAGCTTCCCTGCGGGAGATATTCTCTTTGCCAAAATCGCATTATTAGCTGCAGTTTAGATACAATTCAGTACCCTATCCTAAAGCTTGCTGTTAGGAGGGAATCTGCAGCTTGCAGTGAAAGCGCTTCCAGAGGGGAGTCTAACGAGGGCAAACGTTTGATGGTAGCAGCTTCCCTGTGGGAGATACTCTCTTTGCCAAAATCGCATTACTAGGCGAAAGTAAGATACAATTCAGTACCCTATCCTAAAGCTTGCTGTTAGGAGGGAATCTGCAGCTTGCAGTGAAAGCGCTTCCAGAGGGGAGTCTAATGAGGGCAAATATTTGATGGTAGCAGCTTCCCTGCGGGAGATATTCTCTTTGCCAAAATCGCCTTTTTAGCCGCAGTTAAGTTACAATTCAGTACCCTATCCTAAAGCTTGCTGTTAGGAGGGAATCTGCAGCTTGCAGTGAAAGCGCTTCCAGAGGGGAGTCTAATGAGGGCAAACATTTGATGGTAGCAGCTTCCCTGCGGGAGATATTCTCTTTGCCAAAATCGCATTATTAGGCGAAAGTAAGATACAATTCAGTACCCTATCCTAAAGCTTGCTGTTAGGAGGGAATCTGCAGCTTGCAGTGAAAGCGCTTCCAGAGGGGAGTCTAATGAGGGCAAACATTTGATGGTAGCAGCTTCCCTGCGGGAGATATTCTCTTTGCCAAAATCGCATTATTAGGCGAAAGTAAGTTACAATTCAGTACCCTATCCTAAAGCTTGCTGTTAGGAGGGAATCTGCAGCTTGCAGTGAAAGCGCTTCAAGAGGGGAGTCTAACGAGGGCAAACATTTGATGGTAGCAGCTTCCCTGCGGGAGATACTCTCTTTGCCAAAATCGCTTTATTAGCCGCAGTTTAGATACAATTCAGTACCCTATCCTAAAGCTTGCTGTTAGGAGGGAATCTGCAGCTTGCAGTGAAAGCGCTTCCAGAGGGGAGTCTAATGAGGGCAAACATTTGGTGGCAGCAGCTTCCCTGCGGGAGATACTCTCTTTGCCAAAATCGCATTATTCGCCGCAGTTAAGATACAATTCAGTACCCTATCCTAAAGCTTGCTGTTAGGAAGGAATCTGCAGCTTGCAGTGAAAGCGCTTCCAGAGGGGAGTCTAATGAGGGCAAACATTTGATGGTAGCAGCTTCCCTGCGGGAGATACTCTCTTTGCCAAAATCGCATTATTAGCCGCAGTTAAGTTACAATTCAGTACCCTATCCTAAAGCTTGCTGTTAGGAGGGAATCTGCAGCTTGCAGTGAAAGCGCTTCCAGAGGGGAGTCTAATGAGGGCAAACATTTGGTGGCAGCAGCTTCCCTGCGAGTTATAGTCTCTTTGCCAAAATCGCATTATTAGGCGAAAGAAAGTTACAATTCAGTACCCTATCCTAAAGCTTGCTGTTAGGAGGGAATCTGCAGCTTGCAGTGAAAGCGCTTCCAGAGGGGAGTCTAACGAGAGCAAACATTTGATGGTAGCAGCTTCCCTGCGGGAGATACTCTCTTTGCCAAAATCGCATTATTAAGCGAAAGTAAGATACAATTCAGTACCCTATCCTAAAGCTTGCTGTTAGGAGGGAATCTGCAGCTTGCAGTGAAAGCGCTTCCAGAGGGGAGTCTAATGAGGGCAAACATTTGATGGTAGCAGCTTCCCTGTGGGAGATACTCTCTTTGCCAAAATCGCGTTATTAGGCGAAAGTAAGTTACAATTCAGTACCCTATCCTAAAGCTTGCTGTTAGGAGGGAATCTGCAGCTTGCAGTGAAAGCGCTTCCAGAGGGGAGTCTAATGAGGGCAAATATTTGATGGTAGCAGCTTCCCTGCGAGTTATAGTCTCTTTGCCAAAATCGCATTATTAGGCGAAAGAAAGTTACAATTCAGTACCCTATCCTAAAGCTTGCTGTTAGGAGGGAATCTGCAGCTTGCAGTGAAAGCGCTTCCAGAGGGGAGTCTAAGGAGGGCAAACATTTGATGGTAGCAGCTTTCCTGCGGGAGATACTCTCTTTGCCAAAATCGCATTACTAGGCGAAAGTAAGATACAATTCAGTACCCTATCCTAAAGCTTGCTGTTAGGAGGGAATCTGCAGCTTGCAGTGAAAGCGCTTCCAGAGGGGAGTCTAACGAGGGCAAACATTTGATGGTAGCAGCTTCCCTGTGGTAGATACTCTCTTTGCCAAAATCGCATTACTAGGCGAAAGTAAGATACAATTCAGTACCCTATCCTAAAGCTTGCTGTTAGGAGGGAATCTGCAGCTTGCAGTGAAAGCGCTTCCAGAGGGGAGTCTAATGAGGGCAAATATTTGATGGTAGCAGCTTCCCTGCGGGAGATATTCTCTTTGCCAAAATCGCATTATTAGCCGCAGTTAAGTTACAATTCAGTACCCTATCCTAAAGCTTGCTGTTAGGAGGGAATCTGCAGCTTGCAGTGAAAGCGCTTCCAGAGGGGAGTCTAATGAGGGCAAACATTTGATGGTAGCAGCTTCCCTGCGGGAGATAGTCTCTTTGCCAAAATCGCATTATTAGGCGAAAGTAAGTTACAATTCAGTACCCTATCCTAAAGCTTGCTGTTAGGAGGGAATCTGCAGCTTGCAGTGAAAGCGCTTCCAGAGGGGAGTCTAATGAGGGCAAACATTTGATGGTAGCAGCTTCCCTGCGGGAGATACTCTCTTTGCCAAAATCGCATTATTAGGCGAAAGTAAGTTACAATTCAGTACCCTATCCTAAAGCTTGCTGTTAGGAGGGAATCTGCAGCTTGCAGTGAAAGCGCTTCCAGAGGGGAGTCTAACGAGGGCAAACATTTGATGGTAGCAGGCTCCCTGCGGGAGATACTCTCTTTGCCAAAATCGCATTATTAGGCGAAAGTAAGTTACAATACAGTACCCTATCCTAAAGCTTGCTGTTAGGAAGGAATCTGCAGCTTGCAGTGAAAGCGCTTCCAGAGGGGAGTCTAATGAGGGCAAACATTTGATGGTAGCAGCTTCCCTGTGGGAGATACTCTCTTTGCCAAAATCGCATTATTAGCAGCAGTTAAGTTACAATTCAGTACACTATCCTAAAGCTTGCTGTTAGGAGGGAATCTGCAGCTTGCAGTGAAAGCGCTTCCAGAGGGGAGTCTAATGAGGGCAAATATTTGATGGTAGCAGCTTCCCTGCGGGATATATTCTCTTTGCCAAAATCGCCTTATTAGCCGCAGTTAAGTTACAATTCAGTACCCTATCCTAAAGCTTGCTGTTAGGAGGGAATCTGCAGCTTGCAGTGAAAGCGCTTCCAGAGGGGAGTCTAATGAGGGCAAATATTTGATGGTAGCAGCTTCCCTGTGGGAGATATTCTCTTTGCCAAAATCGCATTAATAGGCGAAAGTAAGTTACAATTCAGTACCCTATCCTAAAGCTTGCTGTTAGGAGGGAATCTGCAGCTTGCAGTGAAAGCGCTTCCAGAGGGGAGTCTAACGAGGGCAAATATTTGATGGTAGCAGCCTCCCTGCGGGAGATACTCTCTTTGCCAAAATCGCATTATTAGGCGAAAGTAAGTTACAATTCAGTACCCTATCCTAAAGCTTGCTGTTAGGAAGGAATCTGCAGCTTGCAGTGAAAGCGCTTCCAGAGGGGAGTCTAATGAGGGCAAACATTTGATGGTAGCAGCTTCCCTGCGGGAGATACTCTCTTTGCCAAAATCGCATTATTAGCAGCAGTTAAGTTACAATTCAGTACGCTATCCTAAAGCTTGCTGTTAGGAGGGAATCTGCAGCTTGCAGTGAAAGCTCTTCCAGAGGGGAGTCTAATGAGGGCAAACGTTTGATGGTAACAGCTTCCCTGCGGGAGATATTCTCTTTGCCAAAATCGCCTTATTAGCTGCAGTTAAGTTACAATTCAGTACCCTATCCTAAAGCTTGCTGTTAGGAGGGAATCTGCAGCTTGCAGTGAAAGCGCTTCCAGAGGGGAGTCTAATGAGGGCAAACATTTGATGGTAGCAGCTTCCCTGTGGGAGATACTCTCTTTGCCAAAACCGCATTACTAAGCGAAAGTAAGATACAATTCAGTACCCTATCCTAAAGCTTGCTGTTAGGAGGGAATCTGCAGCTTGCAGTGAAAGCGCTTCCAGAGGGGAGTCTAATGAGGGCAAATATTTGATGGTAGCAGCTTCCCTGCGGGAGATATTCTCTTTGCCAAAATCGCATTTTTAGCCGCAGTTAAGTTACAATTCAGTACCCTATCCTAAAGCTTGCTGTTAGGAGGGAATCTGCAGCTTGCAGTGAAAGCGCTTCAAGAGGGGAGTCTAACGAGGGCAAACATTTGATGGTAGCAGCTTCCCTGCGGGAGATATTCTCTTTGCCAAAATCGCATTATTAGCCGCAGTTTAGATACAATTCAGTACCCTATCCTAAAGCTTGCTGTTAGGAGGGAATCTGCAGCTTGCAGTGAAAGCGCTTCCAGAGGGGAGTCTAATCAGGGCAAACATTTGGTGGCAGCAGCTTCCCTGCGAGTTATAGTCTCTTTGCCAAAATCGCATTATTAGGCGAAAGAAAGTTACAATTCAGTACCCTATCCTAAAGCTTGCTGTTAGGAGGGAATCTGCAGCTTGCAGTGAAAGCGCTTCCAGAGGGGAGTCTAATGAAGGCAAATATTTGATGGTAGCAGCTTCCCTGCGGGATATATTCTCTTTGCCAAAATCGCCTTATTAGCCGCAGTTAAGTTACAATTCAGAACACTATCCTAAAGCTTGCTGTTAGGATGGAATCTGCAGCTTGCAGTGAAAGCGCTTCCAGAGGGGAGTCTAATGAGGGCAAACATTTGATGGTAGCAGCTTCTCTGCGAGTTATAGTCTCTTTGCCAAAATCGCATTATTAGGCGAAAGAAAGTTACAATTCAGTACCCTATCCTAAAGCTTGCTGTTAGGAGGGAATCTGCAGCTTGCAGTGAAAGCGCTTCCAGAGGGGAGTCTAACGAGGGCAAACATTTGATGGTAGCAGCTTCCCTGTGGGAGATACTCTCTTTGCCAAAATCGCATTACTAGGCGAAAGTAAGATACAATTCAGTACCCTATCCTAAAGCTTGCTGTTAGGAGGGAATCTGCATCTTGCAGTGAAAGCGCTTCCAGAGGGGAGTCTAATGAGGGTAAATATTTGATGGTAGCAGCTTCCCTGCGGGAGATATTCTCTTTACCAAAATCGCCTTATTAGCCGCAGTTAAGATACAATTCAGTACCCTTTCCTAAAGCTTGCTGTTAGGAGGGAATCTGCAGCTTGCAGTGAAAGCGCTTCCAGAGGGGAGTCTAATGAGGGCAAACATTTGATGGTAGCAGCTTCCCTGCGGGAGATATTCTCTTTGCCAAAATCGCATTATTAGGCGAAAGTAAGTTACAATTCAGTACACTATCCTAAAGCTTGCTGTTAGGAGGGAATCTGCAGCTTGCAGTGAAAGCGCTTCCAGAGGGGAGTCTAATGAGGGCAAACATTTGATGGTAGCAGCTTCCCTGCGGGAGATACTCTCTTTGCCAAAATCGCCTTATTAGCTGCAGTTAAGTTACAATTCAGTACCCTATCCTAAAGCTTGCTGTTAGGAGGGAATCTGCAGCTTGCAGTGAAAGCGCTTCCAGAGGGGAGTCTAATGAGGGCAAACATTTGATGGTAGCAGCTTCCCTGTGGGAGATACTCTCTTTGCCAATACCGCTAAACTAGGCGAAAGTAAGATACAATTCAGTACCCTATCCTAAAGCTTGCTGTTAGGAGGGAATCTGCAGCTTGCAGTGAAAGCGCTTCCAGAGGGGAGTCTAATGAGGGCAAACATTTGGTGGCAGCAGCTTCCCTGCGAGTTATAGTCTCTTTGCCAAAATCGCATTATTAGGCGAAAGAAAGTTACAATTCAGTACCCTATCCTAAAGCTTGCTGTTAGGAGGGAATCTGCAGCTTGCAGTGAAAGCGCTTCCAGAGGGGAGTCTAATGAAGGCAAATATTTGATGGTAGCAGCTTCCCTGCGGGATATATTCTCTTTGCCAAAATCGCCTTATTAGCCGCAGTTAAGTTACAATTCAGAACCCTATCCTAAAGCTTGCTGTTAGGATGGAATCTGCAGCTTGCAGTGAAAGCGCTTCCAGAGGGGAGTCTAATGAGGGCAAACATTTGATGGTAGCAGCTTCTCTGCGAGTTATAGTCTCTTTGCCAAAATCGCATTATTAGGCGAAAGAAAGTTACAATTCAGTACCCTATCCTAAAGCTTGCTGTTAGGAGGGAATCTGCAGCTTGCAGTGAAAGTGCTTCCAGAGGGGAGTCTAACGAGGGCAAACATTTGATGGTAGCAGCTTCCCTGTGGGAGATACTCTCTTTGCCAAAATCGCATTACTAGGCGAAAGTAAGATACAATTCAGTACCCTATCCTAAAGCTTGCTGTTAGGAGGGAATCTGCAGCTTGCAGTGAAAGCGCTTCCAGAGGGGAGTCTAATGAGGGCAAATATTTGATGGTAGCAGCTTCCCTGCGGGAGATATTCTCTTTGCCAAAATCGCCTTATTAGCCGCAGTTAAGTTACAATTCAGTACCCTATCCTAAAGCTTGCTGTTAGGAGGGAATCTGCAGCTTGCAGTGAAAGCGCTTCCAGAGGGGAGTCTAATGAGGGCAAACATTTGATGGTAGCAGCTTCCCTGCGGGAGATATTCTCTTTGCCAAAATCGCATTATTAGGCGAAAGTAAGATACAATTCAGTACCCTATCCTAAAGCTTGCTGTTAGGAGGGAATCTGCAGCTTGCAGTGAAAGCGCTTCCAGAGGGGAGTCTAATGAGGGCAAACATTTGATGGTAGCAGCTTCCCTGCGGGAGATACTCTCTTTGCCAAAATCGCCTTATTAGCTGCAGTTAAGTTACAATTCAGTACCCTATCCTAAAGCTTGCTGTTAGGAGGGAATCTGCAGCTTGCAGTGAAAGCGCTTCAAGAGGGGAGTCTAATGAGGGCAAACATTTGATGGTAGCAGCTTCCCTGTGGGAGATACTCTCTTTGCCAAAACCGCATTACTAGGCGAAAGTAAGATACAATTCAGTACCCTATCCTAAAGCTTGCTGTTAGGAGGGAATCTGCAGCTTGCAGTGAAAGCGCTTCCAGAGGGGAGTCTAATGAGGGCAAATATTTGATGGTAGCAGCTTCCCTGCGGATATATTCTCTTTGCCAAAATCGCCTTATTAGCCGCAGTTAAGTTACAATTCAGTACCCTATCCTAAAACTTGCTGTTAGGAGGGAATCTGCAGCTTGCAGTGAAAGCGCTTCAAGAGGGGAGTCTAACGAGGGCAAACATTTGATGGTAGCAGCTTCCCTGCGGGAGATATTCTCTTTGCCAAAATCGCATTATTAGCCGCAGTTTAGATACAATTCAGTACCCTATCCTAAAGCTTGCTGTTAGGAGGGAATCTGCAGCTTGCAGTGAAAGCGCTTCCAGAGGGGAGTCTAATGAGGGCAAACATTTGATGGTAGCAGCTTCCCTGCGGGAGATACTCTCTTTGCCAAAATCGCATTACTAGGCGAAAGTAAGTTACAATTCAGTACCCTATCCTAAAGCTTGCTGTTAGGAGGGAATCTGCAGCTTGCAGTGAAAGCGCTTCCAGAGGGGAGTCTAATGAGGGCAAATATTTGATGGTAGCAGCTTCCCTGCGGGATATATTCTCTTTGCCATAATCGCCTTATTAGCCGCAGTTAAGTTACAATTCAGTACCCTATCCTAAAGCTTGCTGTTAGGAGGGAATCTGCAGCTTGCAGTGAAAGCGCTTCCAGAGGGGAGTCTAATGAGGGCAAACATTTGATGGTAGCAGCTTCCCTGCGGGAGATAGTCTCTTTGCCAAAATCGCATTATTAGGCGAAAGTAAGTTACAATTCAGTACCCTATCCTAAAGCTTGCTGTTAGGATGGAATCTGCAGCTTGCAGTGAAAGCGCTTCCAGAGAGGAGTCTAATGAGGGCAAACATTTGATGGTAGCAGCTTCCCTGCGGGAGATACTCTCTTTGCCAAAATCGCATTATTAGGCGAAAGTAAGTTACAATTCAGTACCCTATCCTAAAGCTTGCTGTTAGGAGGGAATCTGCAGCTTGCAGTGAAAGCGCTTCCAGAGGGGAGTCTAACGAGGGCAAACATTTGATGGCAGCAGCTTCCCTGCGGGAGATACTCTCTTTGCCATAATCGCTTTATTAGGCGAAAGTAAGATACAATTCAGTATCCTATCTTAAAGCTTGCTGTTAGGAGGGAATCTGCAGCTTGCAGTGAAAGCGCTTCCAGAGGGGAGTCTAATGAGGGCAAACATTTGATGGTAGCAGCTTCCCTGCGGGAGATACTCTCTTTGCCAAAATCGCATTACTAGGCGAAAGTAAGTTACAATTCAGTACCCTATCCTAAAGCTTGCTGTTAGGAGGGAATCTGCAGCTTGCAGTGAAAGCGCTTCCAGAGGGGAGTCTAATGAGGGCAAATATTTGATGGTAGCAGCTTCCCTGCGGGATATATTCTCTTTGCCAAAATCGCCTTATTAGCCGCAGTTAAGTTACAATTCAGTACCCTATCCTAAAGCTTGCTGTTAGGAGGGAATCTGCAGCTTGCAGTGAAAGCGCTTCCAGAGGGGAGTCTAATGAGGGCAAATATTTGATGGTAGCAGGTTCCCTGTGGGAGATATTCTCTTTGCCAAAATCGCATTACTAGGCGAAAGTAAGTTACAATTCAGTACCCTATCCTAAAGCTTGCTGTTAGGAGGGAATCTGCAGCTTGCAGTGAAAGCGCTTCCAGAGGGGAGTCTAACGAGGGCAAATATTTGATGGTAGCAGCCTCCCTGCGGGAGATACTCTCTTTGCCAAAATCGCATTATTAGGCGAAAGTAAGTTACAATTCAGTACCCTATCCTAAAGCTTGCTGTTAGGAAGGAATCTGCAGCTTGCAGTGAAAGCGCTTCCAGAGGGGAGTCTAATGAGGGCAAACATTTGATGGTAGCAGCTTCCCTGCGGGAGATACTCTCTTTGCCAAAATCGCTTTATTAGCAGCAGTTAAGTTACAATTCAGTACGCTATCCTAAAGCTTGCTGTTAGGAGGGAATCTGCAGCTTGCAGTGAAAGCTCTTCCAGAGGGGAGTCTAATGAGGGCAAACGTTTGATGGTAACAGCTTCCCTGCGGGAGATATTCTCTTTGCCAAAATCGCATTATTAGGCGAAAGTAAGATACAATTCAGTACCCTATCCTAAAGCTTGCTGTTAGGAGGGAATCTGCAGCTTGCAGTGAAAGCGCTTCCAGAGGGGAGTCTAATGAGGGCAAACATTTGATGGTAGCAGCTTCCCTGCGGGAGATACTCTCTTTGCCAAAATCGCCTTATTAGCTGCAGTTAAGTTACAATTCAGTACCCTATCCTAAAGCTTGCTGTTAGGAGGGAATCTGCAGCTTGCAGTGAAAGCGCTTCCAGAGGGGAGTCTAACGAGGGCAAACATTTGATGGTAGCAGCTTCCCTGTGGGAGATACTCTCTTTGCCAAAACCGCATTACTAAGCGAAAGTAAGATACAATTCAGTACCCTATCCTAAAGCTTGCTGTTAGGAGGGAATCTGCAGCTTGCAGTGAAAGCGCTTCCAGAGGGGAGTCTAATGAGGGCAAATATTTGATGGTAGCAGCTTCCCTGCGGGAGATATTCTCTTTGCCAAAATCGCATTATTAGCCGCAGTTAAGTTACAATTCAGTACCCTATCCTAAAACTTGCTGTTAGGAGGGAATCTGCAGCTTGCAGTGAAAGCGCTTCAAGAGGGGAGTCTAACGAGGGCAAACATTTGATGGTAGCAGCTTCCCTGCGGGAGATATTCTCTTTGCCAAAATCG
Organism: Phaenicophaeus curvirostris; assembly: GCF_032191515.1. NCBI lineage: Eukaryota > Metazoa > Chordata > Aves > Cuculiformes > Cuculidae > Phaenicophaeus > Phaenicophaeus curvirostris. The sequence goes on along the minus strand of NW_027206790.1, from coordinate 164,109 downwards.
CATTATTAGCCGCAGTTTAGATACAATTCAGTACCCTATCCTAAAGCTTGCTGTTAGGAGGGAATCTGCAGCTTGCAGTGAAAGCGCTTCCAGAGGGGAGTCTAATGAGGGCAAACATTTGGTGGCAGCAGCTTCCCTGCGAGTTATAGTCTCTTTGCCAAAATCGCATTATTAGGCGAAAGAAAGTTACAATTCAGTACCCTATCCTAAAGCTTGCTGTTAGGAGGGAATCTGCAGCTTGCAGTGAAAGCGCTTCCAGAGGGGAGTCTAACGAGGGCAAACATTTGATGGTAGCAGCTTCCCTGTGGGAGATACTCTCATTGCCAAAATCGCATTACTAGGCGAAAGTAAGATACAATTCAGTACCCTATCCTAAAGCTTGCTGTTAGGAGGGAATCTGCAGCTTGCAGTGAAAGCGCTTCCAGAGGGGAGTCTAATGAGGGCAAATATTTGATGGTAGCAGCTTCCCTGCGGGAGATATTCTCTTTGCCAAAATCGCATTATTAGCCGCAGTTAAGTTACAATTCAGTACCCTATCCTAAAGCTTGCTGTTAGGAGGGAATCTGCAGCTTGCAGTGAAAGCGCTTCCAGAGGGGAGTCTAATGAGGGCAAACATTTGATGGTAGCAGCTTCCCTGCGGGAGATATTCTCTTTGCCAAAATCGCATTATTAGGCGAAAGTAAGATACAATTCAGTACCCTATCCTAAAGCTTGCTGTTAGGAGGGAATCTGCAGCTTGCAGTGAAAGCGCTTCCAGAGGGGAGTCTAATGAGGGCAAACATTTGATGGTAGCAGCTTCCCTGCGGGAGATACTCTCTTTGCCAAAATCGCCTTATTAGCTGCAGTTAAGTTACAATTCAGTACCCTATCCTAAAGCTTGCTGTTAGGAGGGAATCTGCAGCTTGCAGTGAAAGCGCTTCCAGAGGGGAGTCTAATGAGGGCAAACATTTGATGGTAGCAGCTTCCCTGTGGGAGATACTCTCTTTGCCAAAACCGCATTACTAGGCGAAAGTAAGATACAATTCAGTACCCTATCCTAAAGCTTGCTGTTAGGAGGGAATCTGCAGCTTGCAGTGAAAGCGCTTCCAGAGGGGAGTCTAATGAGGGCAAACATTTGGTGGCAGCAGCTTCCCTGCGAGTTATAGTCTCTTTGCCAAAATCGCATTATTAGGCGAAAGAAAGTTACAATTCAGTACCCTATCCTAAAGCTTGCTGTTAGGAGGGAATCTGCAGCTTGCAGTGAAAGCGCTTCCAGAGGGGAGTCTAATGAAGGCAAATATTTGATGGTAGCAGCTTCCCTGCGGGATATATTCTCTTTGCCAAAATCGCCTTATTAGCCGCAGTTAAGTTACAATTCAGAACCCTATCCTAAAGCTTGCTGTTAGGATGGAATCTGCAGCTTGCAGTGAAAGCGCTTCCAGAGGGGAGTCTAATGAGGGCAAACATTTGATGGTAGCAGCTTCTCTGCGAGTTATAGTCTCTTTGCCAAAATCGCATTATTAGGCGAAAGAAAGTTACAATTCAGTACCCTATCCTAAAGCTTGCTGTTAGGAGGGAATCTGCAGCTTGCAGTGAAAGCGCTTCCAGAGGGGAGTCTAACGAGGGCAAACATTTGATGGTAGCAGCTTCCCTGTGGGAGATACTCTCTTTGCCAAAATCGCATTACTAGGCGAAAGTAAGATACAATTCAGTACCCTATCCTAAAGCTTGCTGTTAGGAGGGAATCTGCAGCTTGCAGTGAAAGCGCTTCCAGAGGGGAGTCTAATGAGGGCAAATATTTGATGGTAGCAGCTTCCCTGCGGGAGATATTCTCTTTGCCAAAATCGCCTTATTAGCCGCAGTTAAGTTACAATTCAGTACCCTATCCTAAAGCTTGCTGTTAGGAGGGAATCTGCAGCTTGCAGTGAAAGCGCTTCCAGAGGGGAGTCTAATGAGGGCAAACATTTGATGGTAGCAGCTTCCCTGCGGGAGATATTCTCTTTGCCAAAATCGCATTATTAGGCGAAAGTAAGATACAATTCAGTACCCTATCCTAAAGCTTGCTGTTAGGAGGGAATCTGCAGCTTGCAGTGAAAGCGCTTCCAGAGGGGAGTCTAATGAGGGCAAACATTTGATGGTAGCAGCTTCCCTGCGGGAGATACTCTCTTTGCCAAAATCGCCTTATTAGCTGCAGTTAAGTTACAATTCAGTACCCTATCCTAAAGCTTGCTGTTAGGAGGGAATCTGCAGCTTGCAGTGAAAGCGCTTCCAGAGGGGAGTCTAATGAGGGCAAACATTTGATGGTAGCAGCTTCCCTGTGGGAGATACTCTCTTTGCCAAAACCGCATGACTAGGCGAAAGTAAGATACAATTCAGTACCCTATCCTAAAGCTTGCTGTTAGGAGGGAATCTGCAGCTTGCAGTGAAAGCGCTTCCAGAGGGGAGTCTAATGAGGGCAAATATTTGATGGTAGCAGCTTCCCTGCGGGAGATATTCTCTTTGCCAAAATCGCCTTATTAGCCGCAGTTAAGTTACAATTCAGTACCCTATCCTAAAACTTGCTGTTAGGAGGGAATCTGCAGCTTGCAGTGAAAGCGCTTCAAGAGGGGAGTCTAACGAGGGCAAACATTTGATGGTAGCAGCTTCCCTGCGGGAGATATTCTCTTTGCCAAAATCGCATTATTAGCCGCAGTTTAGACACAATTCAGTACCCTATCCTAAAGCTTGCTGTTAGGAGGGAATCTGCAGCTTGCAGTGAAAGCGCTTCCAGAGGGGAGTCTAACGAGGGCAAACGTTTGATGGTAGCAGCTTCCCTGTGGGAGATACTCTCTTTGCCAAAATCGCATTACTAGGCGAAAGTAAGATACAATTCAGTACCCTATCCTAAAGCTTGCTGTTAGGAGGGAATCTGCAGCTTGCAGTGAAAGCGCTTCCAGAGGGGAGTCTAATGAGGGCAAATATTTGATGGTAGCAGCTTCCCTGCGGGAGATATTCTCTTTGCCAAAATCGCCTTATTAGCCTCAGTTAAGTTACAATTCAGTACCCTATCCTAAAGCTTGCTGTTAGGAGGGAATCTGCAGCTTGCAGTGAAAGCGCTTCCAGAGGGGAGTCTAATGAGGGCAAACATTTGATGGTAGCAGCTTCCCTGCGGGAGATATTCTCTTTGCCAAAATCGCATTATTAGGCGAAAGTAAGATACAATTCAGTACCCTATCCTAAAGCTTGCTGTTAGGAGGGAATCTGCAGCTTGCAGTGAAAGCGCTTCCAGAGGGGAGTCTAATGAGGGCAAATATTTGATGGTAGCAGCTTCCCTGCGGGAGATATTCTCTTTGCCAAAATCGCATTATTAGCCGCAGTTAAGTTACAATTCAGTAACCTATCCTAAAGCTTGCTGTTAGGAGGGAATCTGCAGCTTGCAGTGAAAGCGCTTCCAGAGGGGAGTCTAATGAGGGCAAACATTTGATGGTAGCAGCTTCCCTGCGGGAGATATTCTCTTTGCCAAAATCGCATTATTAGGCGAAAGTAAGTTACAATTCAGTACCCTATCCTAAAGCTTGCTGTTAGGAGGGAATCTGCAGCTTGCAGTGAAAGCGCTTCCAGAGGGGAGTCTAATGAGGGCAAACATTTGATGGTAGCAGCTTCCCTGCGGGAGATATTCTCTTTGCCAAAATCGCATTATTAGGCGAAAGTAAGATACAATTCAGTACCCTATCCTAAAGCTTGCTGTTAGGAGGGAATCTGCAGCTTGCAGTGAAAGCGCTTCCAGAGGGGAGTCTAATGAGGGCAAATATTTGATGGTAGCAGCTTCCCTGCGGGAGATATTCTCTTTGCCAAAATCGCATTATTAGCCGCAGTTAAGTTACAATTCAGTACCCTATCCTAAAGCTTGCTGTTAGGAGGGAATCTGCAGCTTGCAGTGAAAGCGCTTCCAGAGGGGAGTCTAATGAGGGCAAACATTTGATGGTAGCAGCTTCCCTGCGGGAGATATTCTCTTTGCCAAAATCGCATTATTAGGCGAAAGTAAGATACAATTCAGTACCCTATCCTAAAGCTTGCTGTTAGGAGGGAATCTGCAGCTTGCAGTGAAAGCGCTTCCAGAGGGGAGTCTAATGAGGGCAAACATTTGATGGTAGCAGCTTCCCTGCGGGAGATACTCTCTTTGCCAAAATCGCCTTATTAGCTGCAGTTAAGTTACAATTCAGTACCCTATCCTAAAGCTTGCTGTTAGGAGGGAATCTGCAGCTTGCAGTGAAAGCGCTTCCAGAGGGGAGTCTAATGAGGGCAAACATTTGATGGTAGCAGCTTCCCTGTGGGAGATACTCTCTTTGCCAAAACCGCATTACTAGGCGAAAGTAAGATACAATTCAGTACCCTATCCTAAAGCTTGCTGTTAGGAGGGAATCTGCAGCTTGCAGTGAAAGCGCTTCCAGAGGGGAGTCTAATGAGGGCAAACATTTGGTGGCAGCAGCTTCCCTGCGAGTTATAGTCTCTTTGCCAAAATCGCATTATTAGGCGAAAGAAAGTTACAATTCAGTACCCTATCCTAAAGCTTGCTGTTAGGAGGGAATCTGCAGCTTGCAGTGAAAGCGCTTCCAGAGGGGAGTCTAATGAAGGCAAATATTTGATGGTAGCAGCTTCCCTGCGGGATATATTCTCTTTGCCAAAATCGCCTTATTAGCCGCAGTTAAGTTACAATTCAGAACCCTATCCTAAAGCTTGCTGTTAGGATGGAATCTGCAGCTTGCAGTGAAAGCGCTTCCAGAGGGGAGTCTAATGAGGGCAAACATTTGATGGTAGCAGCTTCTCTGCGAGTTATAGTCTCTTTGCCAAAATCGCATTATTAGGCGAAAGAAAGTTACAATTCAGTACCCTATCCTAAAGCTTGCTGTTAGGAGGGAATCTGCAGCTTGCAGTGAAAGCGCTTCCAGAGGGGAGTCTAACGAGGGCAAACATTTGATGGTAGCAGCTTCCCTGTGGGAGATACTCTCTTTGCCATAATCGCATTACTAGGCGAAAGTAAGATACAATTCAGTACCCTATCCTAAAGCTTGCTGTTAGGAGGGAATCTGCAGCTTGCAGTGAAAGCGCTTCCAGAGGGGAGTCTAATGAGGGCAAATATTTGATGGTAGCAGCTTCCCTGCGGGAGATATTCTCTTTGCCAAAATCGCCTTATTAGCCGCAGTTAAGTTACAATTCAGTACCCTATCCTAAAGCTTGCTGTTAGGAGGGAATCTGCAGCTTGCAGTGAAAGCGCTTCCAGAGGGGAGTCTAATGAGGGCAAACATTTGATGGTAGCAGCTTCCCTGCGGGAGATATTCTCTTTGCCAAAATCGCATTATTAGGCGAAAGTAAGATACAATTCAGTACCCTATCCTAAAGCTTGCTGTTAGGAGGGAATCTGCAGCTTGCAGTGAAAGCGCTTCCAGAGGGGAGTCTAATGAGGGCAAACATTTGATGGTAGCAGCTTCCCTGCGGGAGATACTCTCTTTGCCAAAATCGCCTTATTAGCTGCAGTTAAGTTACAATTCAGTACCCTATCCTAAAGCTTGCTGTTAGGAGGGAATCTGCAGCTTGCAGTGAAAGCGCTTCCAGAGGGGAGTCTAATGAGGGCAAACATTTGATGGTAGCAGCTTCCCTGTGGGAGATACTCTCTTTGCCAAAACCGCATGACTAGGCGAAAGTAAGATACAATTCAGTACCCTATCCTAAAGCTTGCTGTTAGGAGGGAATCTGCAGCTTGCAGTGAAAGCGCTTCCAGAGGGGAGTCTAATGAGGGCAAATATTTGATGGTAGCAGCTTCCCTGCGGGATATATTCTCTTTGCCAAAATCGCCTTATTAGCCGCAGTTAAGTTACAATTCAGTACCCTATCCTAAAACTTGCTGTTAGGAGGGAATCTGCAGCTTGCAGTGAAAGCGCTTCAAGAGGGGAGTCTAACGAGGGCAAACATTTGATGGTAGCAGCTTCCCTGCGGGAGATATTCTCTTTGCCAAAATCGCATTATTAGCCGCAGTTTAGATACAATTCAGTACCCTATCCTAAAGCTTGCTGTTAGGAGGGAATCTGCAGCTTGCAGTGAAAGCGCTTCCAGAGGGGAGTCTAACGAGGGCAAACGTTTGATGGTAGCAGCTTCCCTGTGGGAGATACTCTCTTTGCCAAAATCGCATTACTAGGCGAAAGTAAGATACAATTCAGTACCCTATCCTAAAGCTTGCTGTTAGGAGGGAATCTGCAGCTTGCAGTGAAAGCGCTTCCAGAGGGGAGTCTAATGAGGGCAAATATTTGATGGTAGCAGCTTCCCTGCGGGAGATATTCTCTTTGCCAAAATCGCCTTATTAGCCTCAGTTAAGTAAACAATTCAGTACCCTATCCTAAAGCTTGCTGTTAGGAGGGAATCTGCAGCTTGCAGTGAAAGCGCTTCCAGAGGGGAGTCTAATGAGGGCAAACATTTGATGGTAGCAGCTTCCCTGCGGGAGATATTCTCTTTGCCAAAATCGCATTATTAGGCGAAAGTAAGATACAATTCAGTACCCTATCCTAAAGCTTGCTGTTAGGAGGGAATCTGCAGCTTGCAGTGAAAGCGCTTCCAGAGGGGAGTCTAATGAGGGCAAACATTTGATGGTAGCAGCTTCCCTGCGGGAGATATTCTCTTTGCCAAAATCGCATTATTAGGCGAAAGTAAGTTACAATTCAGTACCCTATCCTAAAGCTTGCTGTTAGGAGGGAATCTGCAGCTTGCAGTGAAAGCGCTTCAAGAGGGGAGTCTAACGAGGGCAAACATTTGATGGTAGCAGCTTCCCTGCGGGAGATACTCTCTTTGCCAAAATCGCATTATTAGCCGCAGTTTAGATACAATTCAGTACCCTATCCTAAAGCTTGCTGTTAGGAGGGAATCTGCAGCTTGCAGTGAAAGCGCTTCCAGAGGGGAGTCTAATGAGGGCAAACATTTGGTGGCAGCAGCTTCCCTGCGGGAGATACTCTCTTTGCCAAAATCGCATTATTAGCCGCAGTTAAGTTACAATTCAGTACCCTATCCTAAAGCTTGCTGTTAGGAGGGAATCTGCAGCTTGCAGTGAAAGCGCTTCCAGAGGGGAGTCTAATGAGGGCAAACATTTGGTGGCAGCAGCTTCCCTGCGAGTTATAGTCTCTTTGCCAAAATCGCATTATTAGGCGAAAGAAAGTTACAATTCAGTACCCTATCCTAAAGCTTGCTGTTAGGAGGGAATCTGCAGCTTGCAGTGAAAGCGCTTCCAGAGGGGAGTCTAACGAGGGCAAACATTTGATGGTAGCAGGCTCCCTGCGGGAGATACTCTCTTTGCCAAAATCGCATTATTAGGCGAAAGTAAGTTACAATTCAGTACCCTATCCTAAAGCTTGCTGTTAGGAAGGAATCTGCAGCTTGCAGTGAAAGCGCTTCCAGAGGGGAGTCTAATGAGGGCAAACATTTGATGGTAGCAGCTTCCCTGCGGGAGATACTCTCTTTGCCAAAATCGCATTATTAGCAGCAGTAAAGTTACAATTCAGTACACTATCCTAAAGCTTGCTGTTAGGAGGGAATCTGCAGCTTGCAGTGAAAGCGCTTCCAGAGGGGAGTCTAATGAGGGCAAACATTTGATGGTAGCAGCTTCCCTGCGGGAGATACTCTCTTTGCCATAATCGCTTTATTAGGCGAAAGTAAGATACAATTCAGTATCCTTTCTTAAAGCTTGCTGTTAGGAGGGAATCTGCAGCTTGCAGTGAAAGCGCTTCCAGAGGGGAGTCTAATGAGGGCAAACATTTGATGGTAGCAGCTTCCCTGCGGGAGATACTCTCTTTGCCAAAATCGCATTACTAGGCGAAAGTAAGTTACAATTCAGTACCCTATCCTAAAGCTTGCTGTTAGGAGGGAATCTGCAGCTTGCAGTGAAAGCGCTTCCAGAGGGGAGTCTAATGAGGGCAAATATTTGATGGTAGCAGCTTCCCTGCGGGAGATACTCTCTTTGCCAAAATCGCCTTATTAGCCGCAATTAAGTTACAATTCAGTACCCTATCCTAAAGCTTGCTGTTAGGAGGGAATCTGCAGCTTGCAGTGAAAGCGCTTCCAGAGGGGAGTCTAATGAGGGCAAACATTTGATGGTAGCAGCTTCCCTGCGGGAGATACTCTCTTTGCCAAAATCGCCTTATTAGCTGCAGTTAAGTTACAATTCAGTACCCTATCCTAAAGCTTGCTGTTAGGAGGGAATCTGCAGCTTGCAGTGAAAGCGCTTCCAGAGGGGAGTCTAATGAGGGCAAACATTTGATGGTAGCAGCTTCCCTGTGGGAGATACTCTCTTTGCCAAAATCGCATTACTAAGCGAAAGTAAGATACAATTCAGTACCCTATCCTAAAGCTTGCTGTTAGGAGGGAATCTGCAGCTTGCAGTGAAAGCGCTTCCAGAGGGGAGTCTAATGAGGGCAAATATTTGATGGTAGCAGCTTCCCTGCGGGAGATATTCTCTTTGCCAAAATCGCATTATTAGCCGCAGTTAAGTTACAATTCAGTACCCTATCCTAAAGCTTGCTGTTAGGAGGGAATCTGCAGCTTGCAGTGAAAGCGCTTCAAGAGGGGAGTCTAACGAGGGCAAACATTTGATGGTAGCAGCTTCCCTGCGGGAGATATTCTCTTTGCCAAAATCGCATTATTAGCCGCAGTTTAGATACAATTCAGTACCCTATCCTAAAGCTTGCTGTTAGGAGGGAATCTGCAGCTTGCAGTGAAAGCGCTTCCAGAGGGGAGTCTAATGAGGGCAAACATTTGGTGGCAGCAGCTTCCCTGCGAGTTATAGTCTCTTTGCCAAAATCGCATTATTAGGCGAAAGAAAGTTACAATTCAGTACCCTATCCTAAAGCTTGCTGTTAGGAGGGAATCTGCAGCTTGCAGTGAAAGCGCTTCCAGAGGGGAGTCTAATGAAGGCAAATATTTGATGGTAGCAGCTTCCCTGCGGGATATATTCTCTTTGCCAAAATCGCCTTATTAGCCGCAGTTAAGTTACAATTCAGAACCCTATCCTAAAGCTTGCTGTTAGGATGGAATCTGCAGCTTGTAGTGAAAGCGCTTCCAGAGGGGAGTCTAATGAGGGCAAACATTTGATGGTAGCAGCTTCTCTGCGAGTTATAGTCTCTTTGCCAAAATCGCATTTTTAGGCGAAAGAAAGTTACAATTCAGTACCCTATCCTAAAGCTTGCTGTTAGGAGGGAATCTGCAGCTTGCAGTGAAAGCGCTTCCAGAGGGGAGTCTAACGAGGGCAAACATTTGATGGTAGCAGCTTCTCTGCGAGTTATAGTCTCTTTGCCAAAATCGCCTTATTAGCCGCAGTTAAGTTACAATTCAGTACACTATCCTAAAGCTTGCTGTTAGGAGGGAATCTGCAGCTTGCAGTGAAAGCGCTTCCAGAGGGGAGTCTAATGAGGGCAAACATTTGATGGTAGCAGCTTCCCTGCGGGAGATATTCTCTTTGCCAAAATTGCATTATTAGGCGAAAGTAAGATACAATTCAGTACCCTATCCTAAAGCTTGCTGTTAGGAGGGAATCTGCAGCTTGCAGTGAAAGCGCTTCCAGAGGGGAGTCTAATGAGGGCAAACATTTGATGGTAGCAGCTTCCCTGCGGGAGATACTCTCTTTGCCAAAATCGCCTTATTAGCTGCAGTTAAGTTACAATTCAGTACCCTATCCTAAATCTTGCTGTTAGGAGGGAATCTGCAGCTTGCAGTGAAAGCGCTTCCAGAGGGGAGTCTAATGAGGGCAAACATTTGATGGTAGCAGCTTCCCTGTGGGAGATACTCTCTTTGCCAAAACCGCATTACTAGGCGAAAGTAAGATACAATTCAGTACCCTATCCTAAAGCTTGCTGTTAGGAGGGAATCTGCAGCTTGCAGTGAAAGCGCTTCCAGAGGGGAGTCTAATGAGGGCAAATATTTGATGGTAGCAGCTTCCCTGCGGGATATATTCTCTTTGCCAAAATCGCCTTATTAGCCGCAGTTAAGTTACAATTCAGTACCCTATCCTAAAACTTGCTGTTAGGAGGGAATCTGCAGCTTGCAGTGAAAGCGCTTCAAGAGGGGAGTCTAACGAGGGCAAACATTTGATGGTAGCAGCTTCCCTGCCGGAGATATTCTCTTTGCCAAAATCGCATTATTAGCCGCAGTTTAGATACAATTCAGTACCCTATCCTAAAGCTTGCTGTTAGGAGGGAATCTGCAGCTTGCAGTGAAAGCGCTTCCAGAGGGGAGTCTAACGAGGGCAAACGTTTGATGGTAGCAGCTTCCCTGTGGGAGATACTCTCTTTGCCAAAATCGCATTACTAGGCGAAAGTAAGATACAATTCAGTACCCTATCCTAAAGCTTGCTGTTAGGAGGGAATCTGCAGCTTGCAGTGAAAGCGCTTCCAGAGGGGAGTCTAATGAGGGCAAATATTTGATGGTAGCAGCTTCCCTGCGGGAGATATTCTCTTTGCCAAAATCGCCTTATTAGCCGCAGTTAAGTTACAATTCAGTACCCTATCCTAAAGCTTGCTGTTAGGAGGGAATCTGCAGCTTGCAGTGAAAGCGCTTCCAGAGGGGAGTCTAATGAGGGCAAACATTTGATGGTAGCAGCTTCCCTGTGGGAGATACTCTCTTTGCCAAAATCGCATTATTAGCCGCAGTTAAGTTACAATTCAGTACCCTATCCTAAAGCTTGCTGTTAGGAGGGAATCTGCAGCTTGCAGTGAAAGCGCTTCCAGAGGGGAGTCTAATGAGGGCAAACATTTGGTGGCAGCAGCTTCCCTGCGAGTTATAGTCTCTTTGCCAAAATCGCATTATTAGGCGAAAGAAAGTTACAATTCAGTACCCTATCCTAAAGCTTGCTGTTAGGAGGGAATCTGCAGCTTGCAGTGAAAGCGCTTCCAGAGGGGAGTCTAATGAGGGCAAACATTTGATGGTAGCAGCTTCCCTGTGGGAGATACTCTCTTTGCCAAAATCGCGTTATTAGGCGAAAGTAAGTTACAATTCAGTACCCTATCCTAAAGATTGCTGTTAGGAGGGAATCTGCAGCTTGCAGTGAAAGCGCTTCCAGAGGGAAGTCTAATGAGGGCAAATATTTGATGGTAGCAGCTTCCCTGCGAGTTATAGTCTATTTGCCAAAATCGCATTATTAGGCGAAAGAAAGTTACAATTCAGTACCCTATCCTAAAGCTTGCTGTTAGGAGGGAATCTGCAGCTTGCAGTGAAAGCGCTTCCAGAGGGGAGTCTAACGAGGGCAAATATTTGATGGTAGCAGCTTCCCTGCGGGAGATATTCTCTTTGCCAAAATCGCCTTATTAGCCGCAGTGAAGTTACAATTCAGTACCCTATCCTAAAGCTTGCTGTTAGGAGGGAATCTGCAGCTTGCAGTGAAAGCGCTTCCAGAGGGGAGTCTAATGAGGGCAAACATTTGATGGTAGCAGCTTCCCTGCGGGAGATATTCTCTTTGCCAAAATCGCATTATTAGGCGAAAGTAAGATACAATTCAGTACACTATCCTAAAGCTTGCTGTTAGGAGGGAATCTGCAGCTTGCAGTGAAAGCGCTTCCAGAGGGGAGTCTAATGAGGGCAAACATTTGATGGTAGCAGCTTCCCTGCGGGAGATACTCTCTTTGCCAAAATCGCATTATTAGGCGAAAGTAAGTTACAATTCAGTACCCTATCCTAAAGCTTGCTGTTAGGAGGGAATCTGCAGCTTGCAGTGAAAGCGCTTCAAGAGGGGAGTCTAACGAGGGCAAACATTTGATGGTAGCAGCTTCACTGCGGGAGATACTCTCTTTGCCAAAATCGCTTTATTTGGCGAAAGTAAGTTACAATTCAGTACCCTATCCTAAAGCTTGCTGTTAGGAAGGAATCTGCAGCTTGCAGTGAAAGCGCTTCCAGAGGGGAGTCTAATGAGGGCAAACATTTGATGGTAGCAGCTTCCCTGCGGGAGATAGTCTCTTTGCCAAAATCGCATTATTAGGCGAAAGTAAGATACAATTCAGTACCCTATCCTAAAGCTTGCTGTTAGGAGGGAATCTGCAGCTTGCAGTGAAAGCGCTTCCAGAGGGGAGTCTAATGAGGTCAAACATTTGATGGTAGCAGCTTCCCTGCGGGAGATATTCTCTTTGCCAAAATCGCATTATTAGGCGAAAGTAAGATACAATTCAGTACCCTATCCTAAAGCTTGCTGTTAGGAGGGAATCTGCAGCTTGCAGTGAAAGCGCTTCCAGAGGGGAGTCTAATGAGGGCAAACATTTGATGGTAGCAGCTTCCCTGCGGGTGATACTCTCTTTGCCAAAATCGCATTATTAGGCGAAAGTAAGTTACAATTCAGTACCCTATCCTAAAGCTTGCTGTTAGGAGGGAATCTGCAGCTTGCAGTGAAAGCGCTTCCAGAGGGGAGTCTAATGAGGGCAAACATTTGATGGTAGCAGCTTCCCTGCGGGAGATACTCTCTTTGCCAAAATCGCATTATTAGCAGCAGTTAAGTTACAATTCAGTACCCTATCCTAAAGCTTGCTGTTAGGAGGGAATCTGCAGCTTGCAGTGAAAGCGCTTCCAGAGGGGAGTCTAACGAGGGCAAACATTTGATGGTAGCAGCTTCCCTGCGGGAGATAGTCTCTTTGACAAAATCGCATTATTAGGCGAAAGTAAGTTACAATTCAGTACCCTATCCTAAAGCTTGCTGTTAGGAAGGAATCTGCAGCTTGCAGTGAAAGCGCTTCCGGAGGGGAGTCTAATGAGGGCAAACATTTGATGGTAGCAGCTTCCCTGTGGGAGATTCTCTCTTTACCAAAATCGCATTATTAGCCGCAGTTAAGTTACAATTCAGTACCCTATCCTAAAGCTTGCTGTTAGGAGGGAATCTGCAGCTTGCAGTGAAAGCGCTTCCAGAGGGGAGTCTAATGAGGGCAAACATTTGGTGGTAGCAGCTTCCCTGCGGGAGATATTCTCTTTGCCAAAATCGCCTTATTAGCCGCCGTTAAGTTACAATTCAGTACCCTATCCTAAAGCTTGCTGTTAGGAAGGAATCTGCAGCTTGCAGTGAAAGCGCTTCCAGAGGGGAGTCTAATGAGGGCAAACATTTGATGGTAGCAGCTTCCCTGCGGGAGATATTTTCTTTGCCAAAATCGCCTTATTAGCCGCAGTTAAGTTACAATTCAGTACCCTATCCTAAAGCTTGCTGTTAGGAGGGAATCTGCAGCTTGCAGTGAAAGCGCTTCCAGAGGGGAGTCTAATGAGGGCAAACATTTGATGGTAGCAGCTTCCCTGCGGGAGATACTCTCTTTGCCAAAATCGCATTATTAGGCGAAAGTAAGTTACAATTCAGTACCCTATCCTAAAGCTTGCTGTTAGGAGGGAATCTGCAGCTTGCAGTGAAAGCGCTTCCAGAGGGGAGTCTAATGAGGGCAAACATTTGATGGTAGCAGCTTCCCTGCGGGAGATACTCTCTTTGCCAAAATCGCATTATTAGGCGAAAGTAAGTTACAATTCAGTACCCTATCCTAAAGCTTGCTGTTAGGAGGGAATCTGCAGCTTGCAGTGAAAGCGCTTCCAGAGGGGAGTCTAATGAGGGCAAACATTTGATGGTAGCAGCTTCCCTGCGGGAGATACTCTCTTTGCCAAAATCGCATTATTAGGCGAAAGTAAGTTACAATTCAGTACCCTATCCTAAAGCTTGCTGTTAGGAGGGAATCTGCAGCTTGCAGTGAAAGCGCTTCCAGAGGGGAGTCTAATGAGGGCAAACATTTGATGGTAGCAGCTTCCCTGCGGGAGATACTCTCTTTGCCAAAATCGCTTTATTAGGCGAAAGTAAGATACAATTCAGTACCCTATCCTAAAGCTTGCTGTTAGGAGGGAATCTGCAGCTTGCAGTGAAAGCGCTTCCAGAGGGGAGTCTAATGAGGGCAAACATTTGATGGTAGCAGCTTCCTTGCGGGATATATTCTCTTTGCCAAAATCGCATTATTAGGCGAAAGTAAGTTACAATTCAGTACCCTATCCTAAAGCTTGCTGTTAGGAGGGAATCTGCAGCTTGCAGTGAAAGCGCTTCCAGAGGGGAGTCTAATGAGGGCAAACATTTGATGGTAGCAGCTTCCCTGCGGGAGATATTCTCTTTGCCAAAATCGCATTATTAGGCGAAAGTAAGATACAATTCAGTACCCTATCCTAAAGCTTGCTGTTAGGAGGGAATCTGCAGCTTGCAGTGAAAGCGCTTCCAGAGGGGAGTCTAATGAGGGCAAACATTTGATGGTAGCAGCTTCCCTGCGGGAGATAGTCTCTTTGCCATAATCTCATTATTAGGCGAAAGTAAGTTACAATTCAGTACCCTATCCTAAAGATTGCTGTTAGGAGGGAATCTGCAGCTTGCAGTGAAAGCGCTTCCAGAGGGGAGTCTAATGAGGGCAAACATTTGATGGTAGCAGCTTCCCTGCGGGAGATAGTCTCTTTGCCATAATCGCATTATTAGGCGAAAGTAAGTTACAATTCAGTACACTATCCTAAAGCTTGCTGTTAGGAAGGAATCTGCAGCTTGCAGTGAAAGCGCTTCCAGAGGGGAGTCTAATGAGGGCAAACATTTGATGGTAGCAGCTTCCCTGCGGGAGATAGTCTCTTTGCCAAAATCGCCTTATTAGCCGCAGTTAAGTTACAATTCAGTACCCTATCCTAAAGCTTGCTGTTAGGAGGGAATCTGCAGCTTGCAGTGAAAGCGCTTCCAGAGGGGAGTCTAATGAGGGCAAATATTTGATGGTAGCAGCTTCCCTGCGGGATATATTCTCTTTGCCAAAATCGCCTTATTAGCCGCAGTTAAGTTACAATTCAGTACCCTATCCTAAAGCTTGCTGTTAGGAGGGAATCTGCAGCTTGCAGTGAAAGCGCTTCCAGAGGGGAGTCTAATGAGGGCAAACATTTGATGGTAGCAGCTTCCCTGCGAGTTATAGTCTCTTTGCCAAAATCGCATTGTTAGGCGAAAGAAAGTTACAATTCAGTACCCTATCCTAAAGCTTGCTGTTAGGAGGGAATCTGCAGCTTGCAGTGAAAGCGCTTCCAGAGGGGAGTCTAATGAGGGCAAACATTTGATGGTAGCAGCTTCCCTGCGGGAGATACTCTCTTTGCCAAAATCGCATTATTAGGCGAAAGTAAGTTACAATTCAGTACCCTATCCTAAAGCTTGCTGTTAGGAGGGAATCTGCAGCTTGCAGTGAAAGCGCTTCCAGAGGGGAGTCTAATGAGGGCAAATATTTGATGGTAGCAGCTTCCCTGCGGGAGATATTCTCTTTGCCAAAATCGCCTTATTAGCCGCAGTTAAGTTACAATTCAGTACCCTATCCTAAAGCTTGCTGTTAGGAGGGAATCTGCAGCTTGCAGTGAAAGCACTTCCAGAGGGGAGTCTAATGAGGGCAAACATTTGATGGTAGCAGCTTCCCTGCGGGAGATATTCTCTTTGCCAAAATCGCATTATTAGGCGAAAGTAAGATACAATTCAGTACCCTATCCTAAAGCTTGCTGTTAGGAGGGAATCTGCAGCTTGCAGTGAAAGCGCTTCCAGAGGGGAGTCTAATGAGGGCAAACATTTGGTGGCAGCAGCTTCCCTGCGGGAGATAGTCTCTTTGCCAAAATCACATTATTAGCCGCAGTTAATTTACAATTCAGTACCCTATCCTAAAGCTTGCTGTTAGGAGGGAATCTGCAGCTTGTAGTGAAAGCGCTTCCAGAGGGGAGTCTAATGAGGGCAAACATTTGATGGTAGCAGCTTCCCTGCGGGATATACTCTCTTTGCCAAAATCGCATTATTAGGCGAAAGTAAGTTACAATTCAGTACCCTATCCTAAAGCTTGCTGTTAGGAGGGAATCTGCAGCTTGCAGTGAAAGCGCTTCCAGAGGGGAGTCTAATGAGGGCAAACATTTGATGGTAGCAGCTTCCCTGCGGGAGATACTCTCTTTGCCAAAATCGCATTATTAGGCGAAAGTAAGATACAATTCAGTACCCTATCCTAAAGCTTGCTGTTAGGAGGGAATCTGCAGCTTGCAGTGAAAGCGCTTCCAGAGGGGAGTCTAATGAGGGCAAATATTTGATGGTAGCAGCTTCCCTGCGGGATATATTCTCTTTGCCAAAATCGCCTTATTTGCCGCAGTTAAGTTACAATTCAGTACCCTATCCTAAAGCTTGCTGTTAGGAGGGAATCTGCAGCTTGCAGTGAAAGCGCTTCCAGAGGGGAGTCTAATGAGGGCAAACGTTTGATGGTAACAGCTTCCCTGCGGGAGATAGTCTCTTTCCCAAAATCGCATTATTAGGCGAAAGTGAGTTACAATTCAGTACCCTATCCTAAAGCTTGCTGTTAGGAGGGAATCTGCAGCTTGCAGTGAAAGCGCTTCCAGAGGGGAGTCTAATGAGGGCAAACATTTGGTGGCAGCAGCTTCCCTGCGGGATATATTCTCTTTGCCAAAATCGCCTTATTAGCCGCAGTTAAGTTACAATTCAGTACCCTATCCGAAAGCTTGCTGTTAGGAGGGAATCTGCAGCTTGCTGTGAAAGCGCTTCCAGAGGGGAGTCTAATGAGGGCAAACGTTTGATGGTAGCAGCTTCCCTGCGGGAGATATTCTCTTTGCCAAAATCGCATTATTAGGCGAAAGTAAGATACAATTCAGTACACTATCCTAAAGCTTGCTGTTAGGAGGGAATCTGCAGCTTGCAGTGAAAGCGCTTCCAGAGGGGAGTCTAATGAGGGCAAACATTTGATGGTAGCAGCTTCCCTGCGGGAGATACTCTCTTTGCCAAAATCGCATTATTAGGCGAAAGTAAGTTACAATTCAGTACCCTATCCTAAAGCTTGCTGTTAGGAGGGAATCTGCAGCTTGCAGTGAAAGCGCTTCCAGAGGGGAGTCTAATGAGGGCAAACATTTGATGGTAGCAGCTTCCCTGCGGGAGATACTCTCTTTGCCAAAATCGCATTATTAGGTGAAAGTAAGTTACAATTCAGTACCCTATCCTAAAGCTTGCTGTTAGGAGGGAATCTGCAGCTTGCAGTGAAAGCGCTTCCAGAGGGGAGTCTAATGAGGGCAAACATTTGATGGTAGCAGCTTCCCTGCGGGAGATATTCTCTTTGCCAAAATCGCATTATTAGGCGAAAGTAAGATACAATTCAGTACCCTATCCTAAAGCTTGCTGTTAGGAGGGAATCTGCAGCTTGCAGTGAAAGCGCTTCCAGAGGGGAGTCTAATGAGGGCAAACATTTGATGGTAGCAGCTTCCCTGCGGGAGATACTCTCTTTGCCAAAATCGCATTATTAGGCGAAAGTAAGTTACAATTCAGTACCCTATCCTAAACCTTGCTGTTAGGAGGGAATCTGCAGCTTGCAGTGAAAGCGCTTCCAGAGGGGAGTCTAATGAGGGCAAACATTTGATGGTAGCAGCTTCCCTGCGGGAGATACTCTCTTTGCCAAAATCGCATTATTAGGCGAAAGTAAGTTACAATTCAGTACCCTATCCTAAAGCTTGCTGTTAGGAGGGAATCTGCAGCTTGCAGTGAAAGCGCTTCCAGAGGGGAGTCTAAGGAGGGCAAACATTTGATGGTAGCAGCTTCCCTGTGGGAGATACTCTCTTTGCCAAAATCGCATTATTAGGCGAAAGTAAGTTACAATTCAGTACCCTATCCTAAAGCTTGCTGTTAGGAGGGAATCTGCAGCTTGCAGTGAAAGCGCTTCCAGAGGGGAGTCTAACGAGGGCAAACATTTGATGGTAGCAGCTTCCCTGCGGGAGATAGTCTCTTTGCCAAAATCGCCTTATTAGCAGCAGTTAAGTTACAATTCAGTACCCTATCCTAAAGCTTGCTGTTAGGAAGAAATCTGCAGCTTGCAGTGAAAGCGCTTCCAGAGGGGAGTCTAATGAGGGCAAACATTTGATGGTAGCAGCTTTCCTGCGGGAGATACTCTCTTTGCCAAAATCGCCTTATTAGCCGCAGTTAAGTTACAATTCAGTACCCTATCCTAAAGCTTGCTGTTAGGAGGGAATCTGCAGCTTGCAGTGAAAGCGCTTCCAGAGGGGAGTCTAATGAGGGCAAACATTTGATGGTAGCAGCTTCACTGCGGGAGATAGTCTCTTTGCCATAATCGCATTATTAGGCGAAAGTAAGTTACAATTCAGTACCCTATCCTAAAGCTTGCTGTTAGGAGGGAATCTGCAGCTTGCAGTGAAAGCGCTTCCAGAGGGGAGTCTAATGAGGGCAAACATTTGATGGTACCAGCTTCCGTGCGGGAGATACTCTTTTTGCCAAAATCGCATTATTAGGCGAAAGTAAGATACAATTCAGTACCCTATCCTAAAGCTTGCTGTTAGGAGGGAATCTGCAGCTTGCAGTGAAAGCGCTTCCAGAGGGGAGTCTAATGAGGGCAAACATTTGGTGGCAGCAGCTTCCCTGCGAGTTATATTCTCTTTGCCAAAATCGCATTATTAGGCGAAAGTAAGTTACAATTCTGTACCCTATCCTAAAGCTTGCTGTTAGGAGGGAATCTGCAGCTTGCAGTGAAAGCGCTTCCAGAGGGGAGTCTAACGAGGGCAAACATTTGATGGTAGCAGCTTCCCTGCGGGAGATACTCTCTTTGCCAAAATCGCATTATTAGGCGAAAGTAAGTTACAATTCAGTACCCTATCCTAAAGCTTGCTGTTAGGAAGGAATCTGCAGCTTGCAGGGAAAGCGCTTCCAGAGGGGAGTCTAATGAGGTCAAACATTTGATGGTAGCAGTTTCCCTGCGGGAGATAGTCTCTTTGCCAAAATCGCATTATTAGCCGCAGTTAAGTTACAATTCAGTACCCTATCCTAAAGCTTGCTGTTAGGAGGGAATCTGCAGCTTGCAGTGAAAGCGCTTCCAGAGGGGAGTCTAATGAGGGCAAACGTTTGATGGTAACAGCTTCCCTGCGGGAGATAGTCTCTTTGACAAATTCGCATTATTAGGCGAAAATAAGTTACAATTCAGTACCCTATCCTAAAGCTTGCTGTTAGGAGGGAATCTGCAGCTTGCAGTGAATGCGCTTCCAGAGGGGAGTCTAATGAGGGCAAACGTTTGATGGTAACAGCTTCCCTGCGGGAGATAGTCTCTTTTCCAAAATCGCATTATTAGGCGAAAGTAAGTTACAATTCAGTACCCTATCCTAAAGCTTGCTGTTAGGAGGGAATCTGCAGCTTGCAGTGAAAGCGCTTCCAGAGGGGAGTCTAATGAGGGCAAACGTTTGATGGTAGCAGCTTCCCTGCGGGAGATACTCTCTTTGCCAAAATCGCATTATTAGGCGAAAGTAAGTTACAATTCAGTACCCTATCCTAAAGCTTGCTCTTAGGAGGGAATCTGCAGCTTGCAGTGAAAGCGCTTCCAGAGGGGAGTCTAACGAGGGCAAACATTTGATGGTAGCAGCTTCCCTGCGGGAGATACTCTCTTTGCCAAAATCGCATTATTAGGCGAAAGTAAGTTACAATTCAGTACCCTATCCTAAAGCTTGCTGTTAGGAAGGAATCTGCACCTTGCAGTGAAAGTGCTTCCAGAGGGGAGTCTAATGAGGGCAAACATTTGATGGTAGCAGCTTCCCTGCGGGATATACTCTCTTTGCCATAATCGCATTATTAGGCGAAAGTAAGTTACAATTCAGTACACTATCCTAAAGCTTGCTGTTAGGAGGGAATCTGCAGCTTGCAGTGAAAGCGCTTCCAGAGGGGAGTCTAATGAGGGCAAACATTTGATGGTAGCAGCTTCCCTGTGGGAGATACTCTCTTTGCCAAAATCGCATTATTAGGCGAAAGTAAGTTACAATTCAGTACCCTATCCTAAAGCTTGCTGTTAGGAGGGAATCTGCAGCTTGCAGTGAAAGCGCTTCCAGAGGGGAGTCTAATGAGGGCAAACATTTGGTGGCAGCAGCTTCCCTGCGAGTTATAGTCTCTTTGCCAAAATCGCATTATTAAGCGAAAGTAAGTTACAATACAGTACCCTATCCTAAAGCTTGCTGTTAGGAGGGAATCTGCAGCTTGCAGTGAAAGCGCTTCCAGAGGGGAGTCTAATGAGGGCAAATATTTGATGGTAGCAGCTTCCCTGCGGGAGATATTCTCTTTGCCAAAATCGCCTTATTAGCCGCAGTTAAGTTACAATTCAGTACCCTATCCTAAAGCTTGCTGTTAGGAGGGAATCTGCAGCTTGCAGTGAAAGCGCTTCCAGAGGAGAGTCTAATGAGGGCAAACATTTGATGGTAGCAGCTTCCCTGCGGGAGATATTCTCTTTGCCAAAATCGCATTATAAGGCGAAAGTAAGATACAATTCAATACCCTATCCTAAAGCTTGCTGTTAGGAGGGAATCTGCAGCTTGCAGTGAAAGCGCTTCCAGAGGGGAGTCTAATGAAGGCAAACATTTGATGGTAGCAGCTTCCCTGCGGGAGATACTCTCTTTGCCAAAATCTCATTATTAGGCGAAAGTAAGTTACAATTCAGTACCCTATCCTAAAGCTTGCTGTTAGGAGGGAATCTGCAGCTTGCAGTGAAAGCGCTTCCAGAGGGGAGTCTAACGAGGGCAAACGTTTGATGGTAGCAGCTTCCCTGCGGGAGATACTCTCTTTGCCAAAATCGCATTATTAGGCGAAAGTAAGTTACAATTCAGTACCCTATCCTAAAGCTTGCTGTTAGGAGGGAATCTGCAGCTTGCAGTGAAAGCGCTTCCAGAGGGGAGTCTAACGAGGGCAAACATTTGATGGTAGCAGCTTCCCTGCGGGAGATAGTCTCTTTGCCGAAATCGCCTTATTAGCCGCAGTTAAGTTACAATTCAGTACCCTATCCTAAAGCTTGCTGTTAGGAGGGAATCTGCAGCTTGCAGTGAAAGCGCTTCCAGAGGGGAGTCTAATGAGGGCATACGTTTGATGGTAACAGCTTCCGTGCGGGAGATAGTCTCTTTGCCAAAATCGCATTATTAGGCGAAAGTAAGTTACAATTCAGTACACTATCCTAAAGCTTGCTGTTAGGAGGGAATCTGCAGCTTGCAGTGAAAGCGCTTCCAGAGGGGAGTCTAATGAGGGCAAACGTTTGATGGTAACAGCTTCCCTGCGGGAGATAGTGTCTTTGCCAAAATCGCATTATTAGGCGAAAGTAAGTTACAATTCAGTACACTATCCTAAAGCTTGCTGTTAGGAGGGAATCTGCAGCTTGCAGTGAAAGCGCTTCCAGAGGGGAGTCTAATGAGGGCAAACATTTGATGGTAGCAGCTTCCCTGCGGGAGATACTCTCTTTGCAAAATCTCATTATTAGGCGAAAGTAAGTTACAATTCAGTACCCTATCCTAAAGCTTGCTGTTAGGAGGGAATCTGCAGCTTGCAGTGAAAGCGCTTCCAGAGGGGAGTCTAATGAGGGCAAACATTTGATGGTAGCAGCTTCCCTGCGGGAGATACTCTCTTTGCCAAAATCGCTTTATTAGGCGAAAGTAAGTTACAATTCAGTACCCTATCCTAAAGCTTGCTGTTAGGAGGGAATCTGCAGCTTGCAGTGAAAGCGCTTCCAGAGGGGAGTCTAATGAGGGCAAACGTTTGATGGTAACAGCTTCCCTGCGGGAGATAGTCTCTTTCCCAAAATCGCATTATTAGGCGAAAGTAAGTTACAATTCAGTACCCTATCCTAAAGCTTGCTGTTAGGAGGGAATCTGCAGCTTGCAGTGAAAGCGCTTCCAGAGGGGAGTCTAATGAGGGCAAACATTTGGTGGCAGCAGCTTCCCTGCGGGATATATTCTCTTTGCCAAAATCGCCTTATTAGCCGCAGTTAAGTTACAATTCAGTACCCTATCCGAAAGCTTGCTGTTAGGAGGGAATCTGCAGCTTGCTGTGAAAGCGCTTCCAGAGGGGAGTCTAATGAGGGCAAACGTTTGATGGTAGCAGCTTCCCTGCGGGAGATATTCTCTTTGCCAAAATCGCATTATTAGGCGAAAGTAAGTTACAATTCAGTACACTATCCTAAAGCTTGCTGTTAGGAGGGAATCTGCAGCTTGCAGTGAAAGCGCTTCCAGAGGGGAGTCTAATGAGGGCAAACATTTGATGGTAGCAGCTTCCCTGCGGGAGATACTCTCTTTGCCAAAATCGCATTATTAGGCGAAAGTAAGATACAATTCAGTACCCTATCCTAAAGCTTGCTGTTAGGAGGGAATCTGCAGCTTGCAGTGAAAGCGCTTCCAGAGGGGAGTCTAATGAGGGCAAACATTTGATGGTAGCAGCTTCCCTGCGGGAGATACTCTCTTTGCCAAAATCGCATTATTAGGTGAAAGTAAGTTACAATTCAGTACCCTATCCTAAAGCTTGCTGTTAGGAGGGAATCTGCAGCTTGCAGTGAAAGCGCTTCCAGAGGGGAGTCTAATGAGGGCAAACATTTGATGGTAGCAGCTTCCCTGCGGGAGATAGTCTGTTTGCCAAAATCGCCTTATTAGCCGCAGTTAAGTTACAATTCAGTACCCTATCCTAAAGCTTGCTGTTAGGAGGGAATCTGCAGCTTGCAGTGAAAGCGCTTCCAGAGGGGAGTCTAATGAGGGCAAACATTTGATGGTAGCAGCTTCCCTGCGGGAGATACTCTCTTTGCCAAAATCGCATTATTAGGCGAAAGTAAGTTACAATTCAGTACCCTATCCTAAAGCTTGCTGTTAGGAGGGAATATGCAGCTTGCAGTGAAAGCGCTTCCAGAGGGGAGTCTAATGAGGGCAAACATTTGATGGTAGCAGCTTCCCTGCGGGAGATACTCTCTTTGCCAAAATCGCATTATTAGGCGAAAGTAAGTTACAATTCAGTACCCTATCCTAAAGCTTGCTGTTAGGAGGGAATCTGCAGCTTGCAGTGAAAGCGCTTCCAGAGGGGAGTCTAATGAGGGCAAACATTTGATGGTAGCAGCTTCCCTGCGGGAGATACTCTCTTTGCCAAAATCGCATTATTAGGCGAAAGTAAGTTACAATTCAGTACCCTATCCTAAAGCTTGCTGTTAGGAGGGAATCTGCAGCTTGCAGTGAAAGCGCTTCCAGAGGGGAGTCTAACGAGGGCAAACATTTGATGGTAGCAGCTTCCCTGCGGGAGATAGTCTCTTTGCCAAAATCGCCTTATTAGCAGCAGTTAAGTTACAATTCAGTACCCTATCCTAAAGCTTGCTGTTAGGAAGAAATCTGCAGCTTGCAGTGAAAGCGCTTCCAGAGGGGAGTCTAATGAGGGCAAACATTTGATGGTAGCAGCTTTCCTGCGGGAGATACTCTCTTTGCCAAAATCGCCTTATTAGCCGCAGTTAAGTTACAATTCAGTACCCTATCCTAAAGCTTGCTGTTAGGAGGGAATCTGCAGCTTGCAGTGAAAGCGCTTCCAGAGGGGAGTCTAATGAGGGCAAACATTTGATGGTAGCAGCTTCACTGCGGGAGATACTCTCTTTGCCAAAATCGCATTATTAGGCGAAAGTAAGTTACAATTCAGTACCCTATCCTAAAGCTTGCTGTTAGGAGGGAATCTGCAGCTTGCAGTGAAAGCGCTTCCAGAGGGGAGTCTAATGAGGGCAAACATTTGATGGTAGCAGCTTCCCTGCGGGAGATACTCTTTTTGCCAAAATCGCATTATTAGGCGAAAGTAAGATACAATTCAGTACCCTATCCTAAAGCTTGCTGTTAGGAGGGAATCTGCAGCTTGCAGTGAAAGCGCTTCCAGAGGGGAGTCTAATGAGGGCAAACATTTGGTGGCAGCAGCTTCCCTGCGAGTTATAGTCTCTTTGCCAAAATCGCCTTATTAGCCGCAGTTAAGTTACAATTCAGTACCCTATCCTAAAGCTTGCTGTTAGGAGGGAATCTGCAGCTTGCAGTGAAAGCGCTTCCAGAGGGGAGTCTAACGAGGGCAAACATTTGATGGTAGCAGCTTCCCTGCGGGAGATACTCTCTTTGCCAAAATCGCATTATTAGGCGAAAGTAAGATACAATTCAGTACCCTATCCTAAAGCTTGCTGTTAGGAAGGAATCTGCAGCTTGCAGGGAAAGCGCTTCCAGAGGGGAGTCTAATGAGGTCAAACATTTGATGGTAGCAGTTTCCCTGCGGGAGATAGTCTCTTTGCCAAAATCGCATTATTAGCCGCAGTTAAGTTACAATTCAGTACCCTATCCTAAAGCTTGCTGTTAGGAGGGAATCTGCAGCTTGCAGTGAAAGCGCTTCCAGAGGGGAGTCTAATGAGGGCAAACTTTTGATGGTAACAGCTTCCCTGCGGGAGATAGTCTCTTTGACAAAATCGCATTATTAGGCGAAAATAAGTTACAATTCAGTACCCTATCCTAAAGCTTGCTGTTAGGAGGGAATCTGCAGCTTGCAGTGAATGCGCTTCCAGAGGGGAGTCTAATGAGGGCAAACGTTTGATGGTAACAGCTTCCCTGGGGGAGATAGTCTCTTTTCCAAAATCGCATTATTAGGCGAAAGTAAGTTACAATTCAGTACCCTATCCTAAAGCTTGCTGTTAGGAGGGAATCTGCAGCTTGCAGTGAAAGCGCTTCCAGAGGGGAGTCTAATGAGGGCAAACGTTTGATGGTAGCAGCTTCCCTGCGGGAGATACTCTCTTTGCCAAAATCGCATTATTATGCGAAAGTAAGTTACAATTCAGTACCCTATCCTAAAGCTTGCTCTTAGGAGGGAATCTGCAGCTTGCAGTGAAAGCGCTTCCAGAGGGGAGTCTAACGAGGGCAAACATTTGATGGTAGCAGCTTCCCTGCGGGAGATACTCTCTTTGCCAAAATCGCATTATTAGGCGAAAGTAAGTTACAATTCAGTACCCTTTCCTAAAGCTTGCTGTTAGGAAGGAATCTGCAGCTTGCAGTGAAAGTGCTTCCAGAGGGGAGTCTAATGAGGGCAAACATTTGATGGTAGCAGCTTCCCTGCGGGAGATACTCTCTTTGCCAAAATCGCATTATTAGGCGAAAGTAAGTTACAATTCAGTACACTATCCTAAAGCTTGCTGTTAGGAGGGAATCTGCAGCTTGCAGTGAAAGCGCTTCCAGAGGGGAGTCTAATGAGGGCAAACATTTGATGGTAGCAGCTTCCCTGTGGGAGATACTCTCTTTGCAAAAATCGCATTATTAGGCGAAAGTAAGTTACAATTCAGTACCCTATCCTAAAGCTTGCTGTTAGGAGGGAATCTGCAGCTTGCAGTGAAAGCGCTTCCAGAGGGGAGTCTAATGAGGGCAAACATTTGGTGGCAGCAGCTTCCCTGCGGGAGATAGTCTCTTTGCCAAAATCGCATTATTAAGCGAAAGTAAGTTACAATACAGTACCCTATCCTAAAGCTTGCTGTTAGGAGGGAATCTGCAGCTTGCAGTGAAAGCGCTTCCAGAGGGGAGTCTAATGAGGGCAAATATTTGATGGTAGCAGCTTCCCTGCGGGATATATTCTCTTTGCCAAAATCGCCTTATTAGCCGCAGTTAAGTTACAATTCAGTACCCTATCCTAAAGCTTGCTGTTAGGAGGGAATCTGCAGCTTGCAGTGAAAGCGCTTCCAGAGGAGAGTCTAATGAGGGCAAACATTTGATGGTAGCAGCTTCCCTGCGGGAGATACTCTCTTTGCCAAAATCGCATTATTAGGCGAAAGTAAGTTACAATTCAGTACCCTATCCTAAAGCTTGCTGTTAGGAGGGAATCTGCAGCTTGCAGTGAAAGCGCTTCCAGAGGGGAGTCTAACGAGGGCAAACGTTTGATGGTAGCAGCTTCCCTGCGGGAGATACTCTCTTTGCCAAAATCGCATTATTAGGCGAAAGTAAGTTACAATTCAGTACCCTATCCTAAAGCTTGCTGTTAGGAGGGAATCTGCAGCTTGCAGTGAAAGCGCTTCCAGAGGGGAGTCTAACGAGGGCAAACATTTGATGGTAGCAGCTTCCCTGCGGGAGATAGTCTCTTTGCCGAAATCGCCTTATTAGCCGCAGTTAAGTTACAATTCAGTACCCTATCCTAAAGCTTGCTGTTAGGAGGGAATCTGCAGCTTGCAGTGAAAGCGCTTCCAGAGGGGAGTCTAATGAGGGCAAACATTTGGTGGCAGCAGCTTCCCTGCGAGTTATAGTCTCTTTGCCAAAATCGCATTATTAAGCGAAAGTAAGTTACAATTCAGTACCCTATCCTAAAGCTTGCTGTTAGGAGGGAATCTGCAGCTTGCAGTGAAAGCGCTTCCAGAGGGGAGTCTAATGAGGGCAAATATTTGATGGTAGCAGCTTCCCTGCGGGATATATTCTCTTTGCCAAAATCGCTTTATTAGCCGCAGTTAAGTTACAATTCAGTACCCTATCCTAAAGCTTGCTGTTAGGAGGGAATCTGCAGCTTGCAGTGAAAGCGCTTCCAGAGGAGAGTCTAATGAGGGCAAACATTTGATGGTAGCAGCTTCCCTGCGGGAGATATTCCCTTTGCCAAAATCGCATTATAAGGCGAAAGTAAGATACAATTCAGTACCCTATCCTAAAGCTTGCTGTTAGGAGGGAATCTGCAGCTTGCAGTGAAAGCGCTTCCAGAGGGGAGTCTAATGAGGGCAAACATTTGATGGTAGCAGCTTCCCTGCGGGAGATACTCTCTTTGCCAAAATCGCATTATTAGGCGAAAGTAAGTTACAATTCAGTACCCTATCCTAAAGCTTGCTGTTAGGAGGGAATCTGCAGCTTGCAGTGAAAGCGCTTCCAGAGGGGAGTCTAACGAGGGCAAACGTTTGATGGTAGCAGCTTCCCTGCGGGAGATATTCTCTTTGCCAAAATCGCATTATAAGGCGAAAGTAAGTTACAATTCAGTACCCTATCCTAAACCTTGCTGTTAGGAGGGAATCTGCAGCTTGCAGTGAAAGCGCTTCCAGAGGGGAGTCTAATGAGGGCAAACATTTGATGGTAGCAGCTTCCCTGTGGGAGATACTCTCTTTGACAAAATCGCCTTATTAGCCGCAGTTAAGTTACAATTCAGTACCCTATCCTAAAGCTTGCTGTTAGGAGGGAATCTGCAGCTTGCAGTGAAAGCGCTTCCAGAGGGGAGTCTAATGAGGGCAAACATTTGATGGTAGCAGCTTCCCTGCGGGAGATATTCTCTTTGCCAAAATCACATTATAAGGCGAAAGTAAGATACAATTCAGTACCCTATCCTAAAGCTTGCTGTTAGGAGGGAATCTGCAGCTTGCAGTGAAAGCGCTTCCAGAGGGGAGTCTAATGAGGGCAAACATTTGATGGTAGCAGCTTCCCTGCGGGAGATACACTCTTTGCCAAAATCGCATTATTAGGCGAAAGTAAGTTACAATTCAGTACCCTATCCTAAAGCTTGCTGTTAGGAGGGAATCTGCAGCTTGCAGTGAAAGCGCTTCCAGAGGGGAGTCTAACGAGGGCAAACGTTTGATGGTAGCAGCTTCCCTGCGGGAGATAATCTCTTTGCCAAAATCGCATTATTAGGCGAAAGTAAGTTACAATTCAGTACCCTATCCTAAAGCTTGCTGTTAGGAGGGAATCTGCAGCTTGCAGTCAAAGCGCTTCCAGAGGGGAGTCTAACGAGGGCAAATGTTTGATGGTAGCAGCTTCCCTGCGGGAGATATTCTCTTTGCCAAAATCGCATTATAAGGCGAAAGTAAGATACAATTCAGTACCCTATCCTAAAGCTTGCTGTTAGGATGGAATCTGCAGCTTGCAGTGAAAGCGCTTCCAGAGGGGAGTCTAATGAGGGCAAACATTTGATGGTAGCAGCTTCCCTGCGGGAGATACTCTCTTTGCCAAAATCGCATTATTAGGCGAAAGTAAGTTACAATTCAGTACCCTATCCTAAAGCTTGCTGTTAGGAGGGAATCTGCAGCTTGCAGTGAAAGCGCTTCCAGAGGGGAGTCTAACGAGGGCAAACATTTGATGGTAGCAGCTTCCCTGCGGGAGATAGTCTCTTTGCCAAAATCGCATTATTAGGCGAAAGTAAGTTACAATTCAGTACCCTATCCTAAAGCTTGCTGTTAGGAGGGAATCTGCAGCTTGCAGTGAAAGTGCTTCCAGAGGGGAGTCTAATGAGGGCAAACATTTGATGGTAGCAGCTTCCCTGCGAGTTATAGTCTCTTTGCCAAAATCGCATTATTAGGCGAAAGTAAGTTACAATTCAGTACCCTATCCTAAACCTTGCTGTTAGGAGGGAATCTGCAGCTTGCAGTGAAAGCGCTTCCAGAGGGGAGTCTAATGAGGGCAAACATTTGATGGTAGCAGCTTCCCTGCGGGAGATATTCTCTTTTCCAAAATCGCATTACTATGCGAAAGTAAGTTACAATTCAGTACCCTATCCTAAAGCTTGCTGTTAGGAGGGAATCTGCAGCTTGCAGTGAAAGCGCTTCCAGAGGGGAGTCTAATGAGGGCAAACATTTGATGGTAGCAGCTTCCCTGCGGGAGATACTCTCTTTGCCAAAATCGCCTTATTAGCCGCAGTTAAGTTACAATTCAGTACCCTATCCTAAAGCTTGCTGTTAGGAGGGAATCTGCAGCTTGCAGTGAAAGCGCTTCCAGAGGGGACTCTAATGAGGGCAAACATTTGATGGTAGCAGCTTCCCTGCGGGAGATACTCTCTTTGCCAAAATCTCATTATTAGGCGAAAGTAAGTTACAATTCAGTACCCTATCCTAAAGCTTGCTGTTAGGAGGGAATCTGCAGCTTGCAGTGAAAGCGCTTCCAGAGGGGAGTCTAATGAGGGCAAACATTTGATGGTAGCAGCTTCCCTGCGGGAGATACTCTCTTTGCCATAATCGCATTATTAGCCGCAGTTAAGTTACAATTCAGTACCCTATCCTAAAGCTTGCTGTTAGGAGGGAATCTGCAGCTTGCAGTGAAAGCGCTTCCAGAGGGGACTCTAATGAGGGCAAACATTTGATGGTAGCAGCTTCCCTGCGGGAGATACTCTCTTTGACAAAATCTCATTATTAGGCGAAAGTAAGTTACAATTCAGTACCCTATCCTAAAGCTTGCTGTTAGGAGGGAATCTGCAGCTTGCAGTGAAAGCGCTTCCAGAGGGGAGTCTAATGAGGGCAAACATTTGATGGTAGCAGCTTCCCTGCGGGAGATACTCTCTTTGCCAAAATCGCATTATTAGGCGAAAGTAAGTTACAATTCAGTACCCTATCCTAAAGCTTGCTGTTAGGAGGGAATCTGCAGCTTGCAGTGAAAGCGCTTCCAGAGGGGAGTCTAACGAGGGCAAACATTTGATGGTAGCAGCTTCCCTGTGGGAGATACTCTCTTTGCCAAAATCGCATTACTAGGCGAAAGTAAGTTACAATTCAGTACCCTATCCTAAAGCTTGCTGTTAGGAGGGAATCTGCAGCTTGCAGTGAAAGCGCTTCCAGAGGGGAGTCTAATGAGGGCAAATATTTGATGGTAGCAGCTTCCCTGCGGGATATATTCTCTTTGCCAAAATCGCTTTATTAGCCGCAGTTAAGTTACAATTCAGTACCCTATCCTAAAGCTTGCTGTTAGGAGGGAATCTGCAGCTTGCAGTGAAAGCGCTTCCAGAGGAGAGTCTAATGAGGGCAAACATTTGATGGTAGCAGCTTCCCTGCGGGAGATATTCTCTTTGCCAAAATCGCATTATAAGGCGAAAGTAAGATACAATTCAGTACCCTATCCTAAACCTTGCTGTTAGGAGGGAATCTGCAGCTTGCAGTGAAAGCGCTTCCAGAGGGGAGTCTAATGAGGGCAAACATTTGATGGTAGCAGCTTCCCTGCGGGAGATAGTCTCTTTGCCAAAATCGCATTATTAGGCGAAAGTAAGTTACAATTCAGTACCCTATCCTAAAGCTTGCTGTTAGGAAGGAATCTGCAGCTTGCAGTGAAAGTGCTTCCAGAGGGGAGTCTAATGAGGGCAAACATTTGATGGTAGCAGCTTCCCTGCGAGTTATAGTCTCTTTGCCAAAATCGCCTTATTAGCCGCAGTTAAGTTACAATTCAGTACCCTATCCTAAAGCTTGCTGTTAGGAGGGAATATGCAGCTTGCAGTGAAAGCGCTTCCAGAGGGGAGTCTAATGAGGGCAAACGTTTGATGGTAACAGCTTCCCTGCGGGAGAT
Source organism: Phaenicophaeus curvirostris (assembly GCF_032191515.1). Lineage (NCBI taxonomy): Eukaryota > Metazoa > Chordata > Aves > Cuculiformes > Cuculidae > Phaenicophaeus > Phaenicophaeus curvirostris. The sequence continues at coordinate 134,082 of NW_027206790.1, read as the reverse complement.
AGTCTCTTTGCCAAAATCGCATTATTAGGCGAAAGTAAGTTACAATTCAGTACCCTATCCTAAAGCTTGCTGTTAGGAGGGAATCTGCAGCTTGCAGTGAAAGCGCTTCCAGAGGGGAGTCTAATGAGGGCAAACATTTGGTGGCAGCAGCTTCCCTGCGGGAGATATTCTCTTTGCCAAAATCGCATTACTATGCGAAAGTAAGTTACAATTCAGTACCCTATCCTAAAGCTTGCTGTTAAGAGGGAATCTGCAGCTTGCAGTGAAAGCGCTTCCAGAGGGGACTCTAATGAGGGCAAACATTTGATGGTAGCAGCTTCCCTGCGGGAGATACTCTCTTTGCCAAAATCTCCTTATTAGCCGCAGTTAAGTTACAATTCAGTACCCTATCCTAAAGCTTGCTGTTAGGAGGGAATCTGCAGCTTGCAGTGAAAGCGCTTCCAGAGGGGACTCTAATGAGGGCAAACATTTGATGGTAGCAGCTTCCCTGCGGGAGATACTCTCTTTGCCAAAATCTCATTATTAGGCGAAAGTAAGTTACAATTCAGTACCCTATCCTAAAGCTTGCTGTTAGGAGGGAATCTGCAGCTTGCAGTGAAAGCGCTTCCAGAGGGGAGTCTAATGAGGGCAAACATTTGATGGTAGCAGCTTCCCTGCGGGAGATACTCTCTTTGCCAAAATCGCATTATTAGGCGAAAGTAAGTTACAATTCAGTACCCTATCCTAAAGCTTGCTGTTAGGAGGGAATCTGCAGCTTGCAGTGAAAGCGCTTCCAGAGGGGAGTCTAATGAGGGCAAACATTTGATGGTAGCAGCTTCCCTGCGGGAGATAGTCTCTTTGCCAAAATTGCCTTATTAGGCGAAAGTAAGATACAATTCAGTACCCTATCCTAAAGCTTGCTGTTAGGAGGGAATCTGCAGCTTGCGGTGAAAGTGCTTCCAGAGGGGAGTCTAATGAGGGCAAACATTTGATGGTAGCAGCTTCCCTGCGGGAGATATTCTCTTTGCCAAAATTGCATTATAAGGCGAAAGTAAGATACAATTCAGTACCCTATCCTAAAGCTTGCTGTTAGGAGGGAATCTGCAGCTTGCAGTGAAAGCGCTGCCAGAGGGGAGTCTAATGAGGGCAAACATTTGATGGTAGCAGCTTCCCTGCGGGAGATAGTCTCTTTGCCAAAATCGCCTTATTAGCCGCAGTTAAGTTACAATTCAGTACCCTATCCGAAAGCTTGCTGTTAGGAGGGAATCTGCAGCTTGCAGTGAAAGCGCTTCCAGAGGGGAGTCTAATGAGGGCAAACATTTGATGGTAGCAGCTTCCCTGCGGGAGATACTCTCTTTGCCAAAATCGCATTATTAGCCGCAGTTAAGTTATAATTCAGTAACGTATCCTAAAGCTTGCTGTTAGGAGGGAATCTGCAGCTTGCAGTGAAAGCGCTTCCAGAGGGGAGTCTAATGAGGGCAAACATTTGATGGTAGCAGCTTCCCTGCGGGAGATACTCTTTTTGCCAAAATCGCATTATTAGGCGAAAGTAAGTTACAATTCAGTACCCTATCCTAAAGCTTGCTGTTAGGAGGGAATCTGCAGCTTGCAGTGAAAGCGCTTCCAGAGGGGAGTCTAATGAGGGCAAACATTTGGTGGCAGCAGCTTCCCTGCGAGTTATAGTCTCTTTGCCAAAATCGCATTATTAGGCGAAAGTAAGTTACAATTCAGTACCCTATCCTAAAGCTTGCTGTTAGGAGGGAATCTGCAGCTTGCAGTGAAAGCGCTTCCAGAGGGGAGTCTAACGAGGGCAAACATTTGATGGTAGCAGCTTCCCTGCGGGAGATACTCTCTTTGCCAAAATCGCATTATTAGCCGCAGTTAAGTTATAATTCAGTAACCTATCCTAAAGCTTGCTGTTAGGAGGGAATCTGCAGCTTGCAGTGAAAGCGCTTCCAGAGGGGAGTCTAATGAGGGCAAACATTTGATGGTAGCAGCTTCCCTGCGGGAGATACTCTTTTTGCCAAAATCGCATTATTAGGCGAAAGTAAGTTACAATTCAGTACCCTATCCTAAAGCTTGCTGTTAGGAGGGAATCTGCAGCTTGCAGTGAAAGCGCTTCCAGAGGGGAGTCTAATGAGGGCAAACATTTGATGGTAGCAGCTTCCCTGCGGGAGATACTCTCTTTGCCAAAATCGCATTATTAGGCGAAAGTAAGTTACAATTCAGTACCCTATCCTAAAGCTTGCTGTTAGGAGGGAATCTGCAGCTTGCAGTGAAAGCGCTTCCAGAGGGGAGTCTAATGAGGGCAAACATTTGATGGTAGCAGCTTCCCTGCGGGAGATACTCTCTTTGCCAAAATCGCATTATTAGGCGAAAGTAAGTTACAATTCAGTACCCTATCCTAAAGCTTGCTGTTAGGAGGGAATCTGCAGCTTGCAGTGAAAGCGCTTCCAGAGGGGAGTCTAATGAGGGCAAACATTTGATGGTAGCAGCTTCCCTGCGGGAGATACTCTCTTTGCCAAAATCGCATTATTAGGCGAAAGTAAGTTACAATTCAGTACCCTATCCTAAAGCTTGCTCTTAGGAGGGAATCTGCAGCTTGCAGTGAAAGCGCTTCCAGAGGGGAGTCTAATGAGGGCAAACATTTGATGGTAGCAGCTTCCCTGCGGGAGATACTCTCTTTGCCAAAATCGCTTTATTAGGCGAAAGTAAGATACAATTCAGTACCCTATCCTAAAGCTTGCTGTTAGGAGGGAATCTGCAGCTTGCAGTGAAAGCGCTTCCAGAGGGGAGTCTAATGAGGGCAAACATTTGATGGTAGCAGCTTCCCTGCGGGAGATACTCTCTTTGCCAAAATCGCCTTATTAGGCGAAAGTAAGATACAATTCAGTACCCTATCCTAAAGCTTGCTGTTAGGAGGGAATCTGCAGCTTGCAGTGAAAGCGCTTCCAGAGGGGAGTCTAATGAGGGCAAACATTTGATGGTAGCAGCTTCCCTGCGGGAGATATTCTCTTTGCCAAAATCGCATTATTAGGCGAAAGTAAGATACAATTCAGTACCCTATCCTAAAGCTTGCTGTTAGGAGGGAATCTGCAGCTTGCAGTGAAAGCGCTTCCAGAGGGGAGTCTAATGAGGGCAAACATTTGATGGTAGCAGCTTCCCTGCGGGAGATAGTCTCTTTGCCATAATCGCATTATTAGGCGAAAATAAGTTACAATTCAGTACCCTATCCTAAAGCTTGCTGTTAGGAGGGAATCTGCAGCTTGCAGTGAAAGCGCTTCCAGAGGGGAGTCTAATGAGGGCAAACATTTGATGGTAGCAGCTTCCCTGCGGGAGATAGTCTCTTTGCCATAATCGCATTATTAGGCGAAAGTAAGTTACAATTCAGTACCCTATCCTAAAGCTTGCTGTTAGGAGGGAATCTGCAGCTTGCAGTGAAAGCGCTTCCAGAGGGGAGTCTAATGAGGGCAAACATTTGATGGTAACAGCTTCCCTGTGGGAGATACTCTCTTTGCCAAAATCGCATTATTAGGCGAAAGTAAGTTACAATTCAGTACCCTATCCTAAAGCTTGCTGTTAGGAGGGAATCTGCAGCTTGCAGTGAAAGCGCTTCCAGAGGGGAGTCTAATGAGGGCAAATATTTGATGGTAGCAGCTTCCCTGCGGGAGATATTCTCTTTGCCAAAATCGCCTTATTAGCCGCAGTTAAGTTACAATTCAGTACCCTATCCTAAAGCTTGCTGTTAGGAGGGAATCTGCAGCTTGCAGTGAAAGCACTTCCAGAGGGGAGTCTAATGAGGGCAAACATTTGATGGTAGCAGCTTCCCTGCGGGAGATATTCTCTTTGCCAAAATCGCATTATTAGGCGAAAGTAAGATACAATTCAGTACCCTATCCTAAAGCTTGCTGTTAGGAGGGAATCTGCAGCTTGCAGTGAAAGCGCTTCCAGAGGGGAGTCTAATGAGGGCAAACATTTGATGGTAGCAGCTTCCCTGCGGGATATATTCTCTTTGCCAAAATCGCATTATTAGGCGAAAGTAAGTTACAATTCAGTACCCTATCCTAAAGCTTGCTGTTAGGAGGGAATCTGCAGCTTGCAGTGAAAGCGCTTCCAGAGGGGAGTCTAATGAGGGCAAACATTTGATGGTAGCAGCTTCCCTGCGGGAGATACTCTCTTTGCCAAAATCGCATTATTAGGCGAAAGTAAGTTACAATTCAGTACCCTATCCTAAAGCTTGCTGTTAGGAGGGAATCTGCAGCTTGCAGTGAAAGCGCTTCCAGAGGGGAGTCTAATGAGGGCAAACATTTGATGGTAGCAGCTTCCCTGCGGGAGATACTCTCTTTGCCAAAATCGCATTATTAGGCGAAAGTAAGTTACAATTCAGTACCCTATCCTAAAGCTTGCTGTTAGGAGGGAATCTGCAGCTTGCAGTGAAAGCGCTTCCAGAGGGGAGTCTAATGAGGGCAAACATTTGATGGTAGCAGCTTCCCTGCGGGAGATACTCTCTTTGCCAAAATCGCTTTATTAGGCGAAAGTAAGATACAATTCAGTACCCTATCCTAAAGCTTGCTGTTAGGAGGGAATCTGCAGCTTGCAGTGAAAGCGCTTCCAGAGGGGAGTCTAATGAGGGCAAACATTTGATGGTAGCAGCTTCCCTGCGGGAGATACTCTCTTTGCCAAAATCGCCTTATTAGGCGAAAGTAAGTTACAATTCAGTACCCTATCCTAAAGCTTGCTGTTAGGAGGGAATCTGCAGCTTGCAGTGAAAGCGCTTCCAGAGGGGAGTCTAATGAGGGCAAACATTTGATGGTAGCAGCTTCCCTGCGGGAGATACTCTCTTTGCCAAAATCGCATTATTAGGCGAAAGTAAGTTACAATTCAGTACACTTTCCTAAAGCTTGCTGTTAGCAAGGAATCTGCAGCTTGCAGTGAAAGCGCTTCCAGAGGGGAGTCTAATGAGGGCAAACATTTGATGGTAGCAGCTTCCCTGCAGGAGATAGTCTCTTTGCCAAAATCGCCTTATTAGCCGCAGTTAAGTTACAATTCAGTACCCTATCCTAAAGCTTGCTGTTAGGAGGGAATCTGCAGCTTGCAGTGAAAGCGCTTCCAGAGGGGAGTCTAATGAGGGCAAATATTTGATGGTAGCAGCTTCCCTGCGGGATATATTCTCTTTGCCAAAATCGCATTATTAGGCGAAAGAAAGTTACAATTCAGTACCCTATCCTAAAGCTTGCTGTTAGGAGGGAATCTGCAGCTTGCAGTGAAAGCGCTTCCAGAGGGGAGTCTAATGAGGGCAAACATTTGATGGTAGCAGCTTCCCTGCGGGAGATACTCTCTTTGCCAAAATCGCATTATTAGGCGAAAGTAAGTTACAATTCAGTACCCTATCCTAAAGCTTGCTGTTAGGAGGGAATCTGCAGCTTGCAGTGAAAGCGCTTCCAGAGGGGAGTCTAATGAGGGCAAATATTTGATGGTAGCAGCTTCCCTGCGGGAGATATTCTCTTTGCCAAAATCGCCTTATTAGCCGCAGTTAAGTTACAATTCAGTACCCTATCCTAAAGCTTGCTGTTAGGAGGGAATCTGCAGCTTGCAGTGAAAGCACTTCCAGAGGGGAGTCTAATGAGGGCAAACATTTGATGGTAGCAGCTTCCCTGCGGGAGATATTCTCTTTGCCATAATCGCATTATTAGGCGAAAGTAAGATACAATTCAGTACCCTATCCTAAAGCTTGCTGTTAGGAGGGAATCTGCAGCTTGCAGTGAAAGCGCTTCCAGAGGGGAGTCTAATGAGGGCAAACATTTGATGGTAGCAGCTTCCCTGCGGGAGATATTCTCTTTGCCAAAATCGCCTTTATAGCCGCAGTTAAGATACAATTCAGTACCCTATCCTAAAGCTTGCTGTTAGGAGGGAATCTGCAGCTTGCAGTGAAAGCGCTTCAAGAGGGGAGTCTAACGAGGGCAAACATTTGATGGTAGCAGCTTCCCTGTGGGAGATACTCTCTTTGCCAAAATCGCATTATTAGGCGAAAGTAAGTTACAATTCAGTACACTATCCTAAAGCTTGCTGTTAGGAAGGAATCTGCAGCTTGGAGTGAAAGCACTTCCAGAGGGGAGTCTAATGAGGGCAAACATTTGATGGTAGCAGCTTCCCTGCGGGAGATACTCTCTTTGCCAAAATCGCATTATTAGGCGAAAGTAAGTTACAATTCAGTACCCTATCCTAAAGCTTGCTGTTAGGAGGGAATCTGCAGCTTGCAGTGAAAGCGCTTCCAGAGGGGAGTCTAATGAGGGCAAACATTTGATGGTAGCAGCTTCCCTGCGGGAGATACTCTCTTTGCCAAAATCGCATTATTAGGCGAAAGTAAGTTACAATTCAGTACCCTATCCTAAAGCTTGCTGTTAGGAGGGAATCTGCAGCTTGCAGTGAAAGCGCTTCAAGAGGGGAGTCTAACGAGGGCAAACATTTGATGGTAGCAGCTTCACTGCGGGAGATACTCTCTTTGCCAAAATCGCTTTATTAGGCGAAAGTAAGTTACAATTCAGTACCTTATCCTAAAGCTTGCTATTAGTAAGGAATCTGCAGCTTGCAGTGAAAGCGCTTCCAGAGGGGAGTCTAAGGAGGGCAAACATTTGATGGTAGCAGCTTCCCTGCGGGAGATACTCTCTTTGCCAAAATCGCATTATTAGGCGAAAGTAAGATACAATTCAGTACCCTATCCTAAAGCTTGCTGTTAGGAGGGAATCTGCAGCTTGCAGTGAAAGCGCTTCCAGAGGGGAGTCTAATGAGGGCAAACATTTGATGGTAGCAGCTTCCCTGCGAGTTATAGTCTCTTTGCCATAATCGCATTATTAGGCGAAAGAAAGTTACAATTCAGTACCCTATCCTAAAGCTTGCTGTTAGGAGGGAATCTGCAGATTTCAGTGAAAGCGCTTCCAGAGGGGAGTCTAACGAGGGCAAACATTTGATGGTAGCAGCTTCACTGCGGGAGATACTCTCTTTGCCAAATCGCTTTATTAGGCGAAAGTAAGTTACAATTCAGTACCTTATCCTAAAGCTTGCTGTTAGGAAGGAATCTGCAGCTTGCAGTGAAAGCGCTTCCAGAGGGGAGTCTAAGGAGGGCAAACATTTGATGGTAGCAGCTTCCCTGCGGGAGATAGTCTCTTTCCCAAAATCGCATTATTAGGCGAAAGTAAGTTACAATTCAGTACCCTATCCTAAAGCTTGCTGTTAGGAGGGAATCTGCAGCTTGCAGTGAAAGTGCTTCCAGAGGGGAGTCTAATGAGGGCAAACATTTGATGGTAGCAGCTTCCCTGCGGGAGATATTCTCTTTGCCAAAATCGCATTATAAGTCGAAAGTAAGATAAAATTCAGTACCCTATCCTAAAGCTTGCTGTTAGGAGGGAATCTGCAGCTTGCAGTGAAAGCGCTGCCAGAGGGGAGTCTAATGAGGGCAAACATTTGATGGTAGCAGCTTCCCTGCGGGAGATAGTCTCTTTGCCAAAATCGCCTTATTAGCCGCAGTTAAGTTACAATTCAGTACCCTATCCTAAAGCTTGCTGTTAGGAGGGAATCTGCAGCTTGCAGTGAAAGCGCTTCCAGAGGGGAGTCTAATGAGGGCAAACATTTGATGGTAGCAGCTTCCCTGCGGGAGATACTCTCTTTGCCAAAATCGCATTATTAGCCGCAGTTAAGATATAATTCAGTAATGTATCCTAAAGCTTGCTGTTAGGAGGGAATCTGCAGCTTGCAGTGAAAGCGCTTCCAGAGGGGAGTCTAATGAGGGCAAACATTTGATGGTAGCAGCTTCCCTGCGGGAGATACTCTTTTTGCCAAAATCGCATTATTAGGCGAAAGTAAGTTACAATTCAGTACCCTATCCTAAAGCTTGCTGTTAGGAGGGAATCTGCAGCTTGCAGTGAAAGCGCTTCCAGAGGGGAGTCTAATGAGGGCAAACATTTGGTGGCAGCAGCTTCCCTGCGAGTTATAGTCTCTTTGCCATAATCGCATTATTAGGCGAAAGTAAGTTACAATTCAGTACCCTATCCTAAAGCTTGCTGTTAGGAGGGAATCTGCAGCTTGCAGTGAAAGCGCTTCCAGAGGGGAGTCTAACGAGGGCAAACATTTGATGGTAGCAGCTTCCCTGCGGGAGATACTCTCTTTGCCAAAATCGCATTATTAGCCGCAGTTAAGTTATAATTCAGTAACCTATCCTAAAGCTTGCTGTTAGGAGGGAATCTGCAGCTTGCAGTGAAAGCGCTTCCAGAGGGGAGTCTAATGAGGGCAAACATTTGATGGTAGCAGCTTCCCTGCGGGAGATACTCTTTTTGCCAAAATCGCATTATTAGGCGAAAGTAAGTTACAATTCAGTACCCTATCCTAAAGCTTGCAGTTAGGAGGGAATCTGCAGCTTGCAGTGAAAGCGCTTCCAGAGGGGAGTCTAATGAGGGCAAACATTTGATGGTAGCAGCTTCCCTGCGGGAGATACTCTCTTTGCCAAAATCGCATTATTAGGCGAAAGTAAGTTACAATTCAGTACCCTATCCTAAAGCTTGCTGTTAGGAGGGAATCTGCAGCTTGCAGTGAAAGCGCTTCCAGAGGGGAGTCTAATGAGGGCAAACATTTGATGGTAGCAGCTTCCCTGCGGGAGATACTCTCTTTGCCAAAATCGCATTATTAGGCGAAAGTAAGTTACAATTCAGTACCCTATCCTAAAGCTTGCTGTTAGGAGGGAATCTGCAGCTTGCAGTGAAAGCGCTTCCAGAGGGGAGTCTAATGAGGGCAAACATTTGATGGTAGCAGCTTCCCTGCGGGAGATACTCTCTTTGCCAAAATCGCATTATTAGGCGAAAGTAAGTTACAATTCAGTACCCTATCCTAAAGCTTGCTGTTAGGAGGGAATCTGCAGCTTGCAGTGAAAGCGCTTCCAGAGGGGAGTCTAATGAGGGCAAACATTTGATGGTAGCAGCTTCCCTGCGGGAGATAGTCTCTTTGCCATAATCGCATTATTAGGCGAAAGTAAGTTACAATTCAGTACCCTATCCTAAAGCTTGCTGTTAGGAGGGAATCTGCAGCTTGCAGTGAAAGCGCTTCCAGAGGGGAGTCTAATGAGGGCAAACATTTGATGGTAGCAGCTTCCCTGCGAGTTATAGTCTCTTTGCCATAATCGCATTATTAGGCGAAAGAAAGTTACAATTCAGTACCCTATCCTAAAGCTTGCAGTTAGGAGGGAATCTGCAGATTTCAGTGAAAGCGCTTCCAGAGGGGAGTCTAATGAGGGCAAACATTTGATGGTAGCAGCTTCCCTGCGGGAGATAGTCTCTTTGCCAAAATCGCCTTATTAGCCGCAGTTAAGTTACAATTCAGTACCCTATCCTAAAGCTTGCTGTTAGGAGGGAATCTGCAGCTTGCAGTGAAAGCGCTTCCAGAGGGGAGTCTAATGAGGGCAAATATTTGATGGTAGCAGCTTCCCTGCGGGATATATTCTCTTTGCCAAAATCGCCTTATTAGCCGCAGTTAAGTTACAATTCAGTACCCTATCCTAAAGCTTGCTGTTAGGAGGGAATCTGCAGCTTGCAGTGAGAGCGCTTCCAGAGGGGAGTCTAATGAGGGCAAACATTTGATGGTAGCAGCTTCCCTGCGAGTTATAGTCTCTTTGCCAAAATCGCATTGTTAGGCGAAAGAAAGTTACAATTCAGTACCCTATCCTAAAGCTTGCTGTTAGGAGGGAATCTGCAGCTTGCAGTGAAAGCGCTTCCAGAGGGGAGTCTAATGAGGGCAAACATTTGATGGTAACAGCTTCCCTGTGGGAGATACTCTCTTTGCCAAAATCGCATTATTAGGCGAAAGTAAGTTACAATTCAGTACCCTATCCTAAAGCTTGCTGTTAGGAGGGAATCTGCAGCTTGCAGTGAAAGCGCTTCCAGAGGGGAGTCTAATGAGGGCAAATATTTGATGGTAGCAGCTTCCCTGCGGGAGATATTCTCTTTGCCAAAATCGCCTTATTAGCCGCAGTTAAGTTACAATTCAGTACCCTATCCTAAAGCTTGCTGTTAGGAGGGAATCTGCAGCTTGCAGTGAAAGCACTTCCAGAGGGGAGTCTAATGAGGGCAAACATTTGATGGTAGCAGCTTCCCTGCGGGAGATATTCTCTTTGCCAAAATCGCATTATTAGGCGAAAGTAAGATACAATTCAGTACCCTATCCTAAAGCTTGCTGTTAGGAGGGAATCTGCAGCTTGCAGTGAAAGCGCTTCCAGAGGGGAGTCTAATGAGGGCAAACATTTGATGGTAGCAGCTTCCCTGCGGGATATATTCTCTTTGCCAAAATCGCATTATTAGGCGAAAGTAAGTTACAATTCAGTACCCTATCCTAAAGCTTGCTGTTAGGAGGGAATCTGCAGCTTGCAGTGAAAGCGCTTCAAGAGGGGAGTCTAACGAGGGCAAACATTTGATGGTAGCAGCTTCCCTGTGGGAGATACTCTCTTTGCCAAAATCGCATTATTAGGCGAAAGTAAGTTACAATTAAGTACCCTATCCTAAAGCTTGCTGTTAGGAAGGAATCTGCAGCTTGGAGTGAAAGCGCTTCCAGAGGGGAGTCTAATGAGGGCAAACATTTGATGGTAGCAGCTTCCCTGCGGGAGATACTCTCTTTGCCAAAATCGCATTATTAGGCGAAAGTAAGTTACAATTCAGTACCCTATCCTAAAGCTTGCTGTTAGGAGGGAATCTGCAGCTTGCAGTGAAAGCGCTTCCAGAGGGGAGTCTAATGAGGGCAAACATTTGATGGTAGCAGCTTCCCTGCGGGAGATACTCTCTTTGCCAAAATCGCCTTATTAGCCGCAGTTAAGTTACAATTCAGTACCCTATCCTAAAGCTTGCTGTTAGGAGGGAATCTGCAGCTTGCAGTGAAAGCTCTTCCAGAGGGAAGTATAATGAGGGCAAACGTTTGATGGTAACAGCTTCCCTGCGGGAGATATTCTCTTTGCCAAAATCGCATTATTAGGCGAAAGTAAGTTACAATTCAGTACCCTATCCTAAAGCTTGCTGTTAGGAGGGAATCTGCAGCTTGCAGTGAAAGCGCTTCCAGAGGGGAGTCTAACGAGGGCAAACATTTGATGGTAGCAGCTTCCCTGTGGGAGATACTCTCTTTGCCAAAATCGCATTACTAGGCGAAAGTAAGTTACAATTCAGTACCCTATCCTAAAGCTTGCTGTTAGGAGGGAATCTGCAGCTTGCAGTGAAAGCGCTTCCAGAGGGGAGTCTAATGAGGGCAAATATTTGATGGTAGCAGCTTCCCTGCGGGATATATTCTCTTTGCCAAAATCGCATTATTAGGCGAAAGTAAGTTACAATTCAGTACCCTATCCTAAAGCTTGCTGTTAGGAGGGAATCTGCAGCTTGCAGTGAAAGCGCTTCCAGAGGGGAGTCTAATGAGGGCAAACATTTGATGGTAGCAGCTTCCCTGCGGGAGATACTCTCTTTGCCAAAATCGCATTATTAGGCGAAAGTAAGTTACAATTCAGTACCCTATCCTAAAGCTTGCTGTTAGGAGGGAATCTGCAGCTTGCAGTGAAAGCGCTTCCAGAGGGGAGTCTAATGAGGGCAAACATTTGATGGTAGCAGCTTCCCTGCGGGAGATACTCTCTTTGCCAAAATCGCATTATTAGGCGAAAGTAAGTTACAATTCAGTACCCTATCCTAAAGCTTGCTGTTAGGAGGGAATCTGCAGCTTGCAGTGAAAGCGCTTCCAGAGGGGAGTCTAATGAGGGCAAACATTTGATGGTAGCAGCTTCCCTGCGGGAGATACTCTCTTTGCCAAAATCGCTTTATTAGGCGAAAGTAAGATACAATTCAGTACCCTATCCTAAAGCTTGCTGTTAGGAGGGAATCTGCAGCTTGCAGTGAAAGCGCTTCCAGAGGGGAGTCTAATGAGGGCAAACATTTGATGGTAGCAGCTTCCCTGCGGGAGATACTCTCTTTGCCAAAATCGCCTTATTAGGCGAAAGTAAGTTACAATTCAGTACCCTATCCTAAAGCTTGCTGTTAGGAGGGAATCTGCAGCTTGCAGTGAAAGCGCTTCCAGAGGGGAGTCTAATGAGGGCAAACATTTGATGGTAGCAGCTTCCCTGCGGGAGATACTCTCTTTGCCAAAATCGCATTATTAGGCGAAAGTAAGTTACAATTCAGTACACTTTCCTAAAGCTTGCTGTTAGCAAGGAATCTGCAGCTTGCAGTGAAAGCGCTTCCAGAGGGGAGTCTAATGAGGGCAAACATTTGATGGTAGCAGCTTCCCTGCAGGAGATAGTCTCTTTGCCAAAATCGCCTTATTAGCCGCAGTTAAGTTACAATTCAGTACCCTATCCTAAAGCTTGCTGTTAGGAGGGAATCTGCAGCTTGCAGTGAAAGCGCTTCCAGAGGGGAGTCTAATGAGGGCAAACATTTGATGGTAGCAGCTTCCCTGCGAGTTATATTCTCTTTGCCAAAATCGCATTATTAGGCGAAAGAAAGTTACAATTCAGTACCCTATCCTAAAGCTTGCTGTTAGGAGGGAATCTGCAGCTTGCAGTGAAAGCGCTTCCAGAGGGGAGTCTAATGAGGGCAAACATTTGATGGTAGCAGCTTCCCTGCGGGAGATACTCTCTTTGCCAAAATCGCATTATTAGGCGAAAGTAAGTTACAATTCAGTACCCTATCCTAAAGCTTGCTGTTAGGAGGGAATCTGCAGCTTGCAGTGAAAGCGCTTCCAGAGGGGAGTCTAATGAGGGCAAATATTTGATGGTAGCAGCTTCCCTGCGGGAGATATTCTCTTTGCCAAAATCGCCTTATTAGCCGCAGTTAAGTTACAATTCAGTACCCTATCCTAAAGCTTGCTGTTAGGAGGGAATCTGCAGCTTGCAGTGAAAGCACTTCCAGAGGGGAGTCTAATGAGGGCAAACATTTGATGGTAGCAGCTTCCCTGCGGGAGATATTCTCTTTGCCATAATCGCATTATTAGGCGAAAGTAAGATACAATTCAGTACCCTATCCTAAAGCTTGCTGTTAGGAGGGAATCTGCAGCTTGCAGTGAAAGCGCTTCCAGAGGGGAGTCTAATGAGGGCAAACATTTGATGGTAGCAGCTTCCCTGCGGGAGATATTCTCTTTGCCAAAATCGCCTTTATAGCCGCAGTTAAGATACAATTCAGTACCCTATCCTAAAGCTTGCTGTTAGGAGGGAATCTGCAGCTTGCAGTGAAAGCGCTTCAAGAGGGGAGTCTAACGAGGGCAAACATTTGATGGTAGCAGCTTCCCTGTGGGAGATACTCTCTTTGCCAAAATCGCATTATTAGGCGAAAGTAAGTTACAATTCAGTACACTATCCTAAAGCTTGCTGTTAGGAAGGAATCTGCAGCTTGGAGTGAAAGCACTTCCAGAGGGGAGTCTAATGAGGGCAAACATTTGATGGTAGCAGCTTCCCTGCGGGAGATACTCTCTTTGCCAAAATCGCATTATTAGGCGAAAGTAAGTTACAATTCAGTACCCTATCCTAAAGCTTGCTGTTAGGAGGGAATCTGCAGCTTGCAGTGAAAGCGCTTCCAGAGGGGAGTCTAATGAGGGCAAACATTTGATGGTAGCAGCTTCCCTGCGGGAGATACTCTCTTTGCCAAAATCGCATTATTAGGCGAAAGTAAGTTACAATTCAGTACCCTATCCTAAAGCTTGCTGTTAGGAGGGAATCTGCAGCTTGCAGTGAAAGCGCTTCAAGAGGGGAGTCTAACGAGGGCAAACATTTGATGGTAGCAGCTTCACTGCGGGAGATACTCTCTTTGCCAAAATCGCTTTATTAGGCGAAAGTAAGTTACAATTCAGTACCTTATCCTAAAGCTTGCTATTAGTAAGGAATCTGCAGCTTGCAGTGAAAGCGCTTCCAGAGGGGAGTCTAAGGAGGGCAAACATTTGATGGTAGCAGCTTCCCTGCGGGAGATACTCTCTTTGCCAAAATCGCATTATTAGGCGAAAGTAAGATACAATTCAGTACCCTATCCTAAAGCTTGCTGTTAGGAGGGAATCTGCAGCTTGCAGTGAAAGCGCTTCCAGAGGGGAGTCTAATGAGGGCAAACATTTGATGGTAGCAGCTTCCCTGCGAGTTATAGTCTCTTTGCCATAATCGCATTATTAGGCGAAAGAAAGTTACAATTCAGTACCCTATCCTAAAGCTTGCTGTTAGGAGGGAATCTGCAGATTTCAGTGAAAGCGCTTCCAGAGGGGAGTCTAACGAGGGCAAACATTTGATGGTAGCAGCTTCACTGCGGGAGATACTCTCTTTGCCAAATCGCTTTATTAGGCGAAAGTAAGTTACAATTCAGTACCTTATCCTAAAGCTTGCTGTTAGGAAGGAATCTGCAGCTTGCAGTGAAAGCGCTTCCAGAGGGGAGTCTAAGGAGGGCAAACATTTGATGGTAGCAGCTTCCCTGCGGGAGATAGTCTCTTTCCCAAAATCGCATTATTAGGCGAAAGTAAGTTACAATTCAGTACCCTATCCTAAAGCTTGCTGTTAGGAGGGAATCTGCAGCTTGCAGTGAAAGTGCTTCCAGAGGGGAGTCTAATGAGGGCAAACATTTGATGGTAGCAGCTTCCCTGCGGGAGATATTCTCTTTGCCAAAATCGCATTATAAGTCGAAAGTAAGATAAAATTCAGTACCCTATCCTAAAGCTTGCTGTTAGGAGGGAATCTGCAGCTTGCAGTGAAAGTGCTTCCAGAGGGGAGTCTAATGAGGGCAAACATTTGATGGTAGCAGCTTCCCTGCGGGAGATAGTCTCTTTGCCATAATCGCATTATTAGGCGAAAGTAAGTTACAATTCAGTACCCTATCCTAAAGCTTGCTGTTAGGAGGGAATCTGCAGCTTGCAGTGAAAGCGCTTCCAGAGGGGAGTCTAATGAGGGCAAACATTTGATGGTAGCAGCTTCCCTGCGAGTTATAGTCTCTTTGCCATAATCGCATTATTAGGCGAAAGAAAGTTACAATTCAGTACCCTATCCTAAAGCTTGCAGTTAGGAGGGAATCTGCAGATTTCAGTGAAAGCGCTTCCAGAGGGGAGTCTAATGAGGGCAAACATTTGATGGTAGCAGCTTCCCTGCGGGAGATAGTCTCTTTGCCAAAATCGCCTTATTAGCCGCAGTTAAGTTACAATTCAGTACCCTATCCTAAAGCTTGCTGTTAGGAGGGAATCTGCAGCTTGCAGTGAAAGCGCTTCCAGAGGGGAGTCTAATGAGGGCAAATATTTGATGGTAGCAGCTTCCCTGCGGGATATATTCTCTTTGCCAAAATCGCCTTATTAGCCGCAGTTAAGTTACAATTCAGTACCCTATCCTAAAGCTTGCTGTTAGGAGGGAATCTGCAGCTTGCAGTGAGAGCGCTTCCAGAGGGGAGTCTAATGAGGGCAAACATTTGATGGTAGCAGCTTCCCTGCGAGTTATAGTCTCTTTGCCAAAATCGCATTGTTAGGCGAAAGAAAGTTACAATTCAGTACCCTATCCTAAAGCTTGCTGTTAGGAGGGAATCTGCAGCTTGCAGTGAAAGCGCTTCCAGAGGGGAGTCTAATGAGGGCAAACATTTGATGGTAACAGCTTCCCTGTGGGAGATACTCTCTTTGCCAAAATCGCATTATTAGGCGAAAGTAAGTTACAATTCAGTACCCTATCCTAAAGCTTGCTGTTAGGAGGGAATCTGCAGCTTGCAGTGAAAGCGCTTCCAGAGGGGAGTCTAATGAGGGCAAATATTTGATGGTAGCAGCTTCCCTGCGGGAGATATTCTCTTTGCCAAAATCGCCTTATTAGCCGCAGTTAAGTTACAATTCAGTACCCTATCCTAAAGCTTGCTGTTAGGAGGGAATCTGCAGCTTGCAGTGAAAGCACTTCCAGAGGGGAGTCTAATGAGGGCAAACATTTGATGGTAGCAGCTTCCCTGCGGGAGATATTCTCTTTGCCAAAATCGCATTATTAGGCGAAAGTAAGATACAATTCAGTACCCTATCCTAAAGCTTGCTGTTAGGAGGGAATCTGCAGCTTGCAGTGAAAGCGCTTCCAGAGGGGAGTCTAATGAGGGCAAACATTTGATGGTAGCAGCTTCCCTGCGGGATATATTCTCTTTGCCAAAATCGCATTATTAGGCGAAAGTAAGTTACAATTCAGTACCCTATCCTAAAGCTTGCTGTTAGGAGGGAATCTGCAGCTTGCAGTGAAAGCGCTTCAAGAGGGGAGTCTAACGAGGGCAAACATTTGATGGTAGCAGCTTCCCTGTGGGAGATACTCTCTTTGCCAAAATCGCATTATTAGGCGAAAGTAAGTTACAATTAAGTACCCTATCCTAAAGCTTGCTGTTAGGAAGGAATCTGCAGCTTGGAGTGAAAGCGCTTCCAGAGGGGAGTCTAATGAGGGCAAACATTTGATGGTAGCAGCTTCCCTGCGGGAGATACTCTCTTTGCCAAAATCGCATTATTAGGCGAAAGTAAGTTACAATTCAGTACCCTATCCTAAAGCTTGCTGTTAGGAGGGAATCTGCAGCTTGCAGTGAAAGCGCTTCCAGAGGGGAGTCTAATGAGGGCAAACATTTGATGGTAGCAGCTTCCCTGCGGGAGATACTCTCTTTGCCAAAATCGCCTTATTAGCCGCAGTTAAGTTACAATTCAGTACCCTATCCTAAAGCTTGCTGTTAGGAGGGAATCTGCAGCTTGCAGTGAAAGCTCTTCCAGAGGGAAGTATAATGAGGGCAAACGTTTGATGGTAACAGCTTCCCTGCGGGAGATATTCTCTTTGCCAAAATCGCATTATTAGGCGAAAGTAAGTTACAATTCAGTACCCTATCCTAAAGCTTGCTGTTAGGAGGGAATCTGCAGCTTGCAGTGAAAGCGCTTCCAGAGGGGAGTCTAACGAGGGCAAACATTTGATGGTAGCAGCTTCCCTGTGGGAGATACTCTCTTTGCCAAAATCGCATTACTAGGCGAAAGTAAGTTACAATTCAGTACCCTATCCTAAAGCTTGCTGTTAGGAGGGAATCTGCAGCTTGCAGTGAAAGCGCTTCCAGAGGGGAGTCTAATGAGGGCAAATATTTGATGGTAGCAGCTTCCCTGCGGGATATATTCTCTTTGCCAAAATCGCCTTATTAGCCGCAGTTAAGTTACAATTCAGTACCCTATCCTAAAGCTTGCTGTTAGGAGGGAATCTGCAGCTTGCAGTGAAAGCGCTTCCAGAGGGGAGTCTAATGAGGGCAAACATTTGATGGTAGCAGCTTCCCTGCGAGTTATAGTCTCTTTGCCAAAATCGCATTATTAGGCGAAAGAAAGTTACAATTCAGTACCCTATCCTAAAGCTTGCTGTTAGGAGGGAATCTGCAGCTTGCAGTGAAAGCACTTCCAGAGGGGAGTCTAATGAGGGCAAACATTTGATGGTAGCAGCTTCCCTGTGGGAGATACTCTCTTTGCCAAAATCGCATTACTAGGCGAAAGTAAGATACAATTCAGTACCCTATCCTAAAGCTTGCTGTTAGGAGGGAATCTGCAGCTTGCAGTGAAAGCGCTTCCAGAGGGGAGTCTAATGAGGGCAAATATTTGATGGTAGCAGCTTCCCTGCGGGAGATATTCTCTTTGCCAAAATCGCCTTATTAGCCGCAGTTAAGTTACAATTCAGTACCCTATCCTAAAGCTTGCTGTTAGGAGGGAATCTGCAGCTTGCAGTGAAAGCGCTTCCAGAGGGGAGTCTAATGAGGGCAAACATTTGATGGTAGCAGCTTCCCTGCGGGAGATATTCTCTTTGCCAAAATCGCATTATTAGGCGAAAGTAAGATACAATTCAGTACCCTATCCTAAAGCTTGCTGTTAGGAGGGAATCTGCAGCTTGCAGTGAAAGCGCTTCCAGAGGGGAGTCTAATGAGGGCAAACATTTGATGGTAGCAGCTTCCCTGCGGGATATATTCTCTTTGCCAAAATCGCATTATTAGGCGAAAGTAAGTTACAATTCAGTACACTATCCTAAAGCTTGCTGTTAGGAAGGAATCTGCAGCTTGGAGTGAAAGCGCTTCCAGAGGGGAGTCTAATGAGGGCAAACATTTGATGGTAGCAGCTTCCCTGCGGGAGATACTCTCTTTGCCAAAATCGCATTATTAGGCGAAAGTAAGTTACAATTCAGTACCCTATCCTAAAGCTTGCTGTTAGGAGGGAATCTGCAGCTTGCAGTGAAAGCGCTTCCAGAGGGGAGTCTAATGAGGGCAAACATTTGATGGTAGCAGCTTCCCTGCGGGAGATACTCTCTTTGCCAAAATCGCATTATTAGGCGAAAGTAAGTTACAATTCAGTACCCTATCCTAAAGCTTGCTGTTAGGAGGGAATCTGCAGCTTGCAGTGAAAGCGCTTCAAGAGGGGAGTCTAACGAGGGCAAACATTTGATGGTAGCAGCTTCACTGCGGGAGATACTCTCTTTGCCAAAATCGCTTTATTAGGCGAAAGTAAGTTACAATTCAGTACCTTATCCTAAAGCTTGCTGTTAGTAAGGAATCTGCAGCTTGCAGTGAAAGCGCTTCCAGAGGGGAGTCTAATGAGGGCAAACATTTGATGGTAGCAGCTTCCCTGCGGGAGATACTCTCTTTGCCAAAATCGCATTATTAGGCGAAAGTAAGTTACAATTCAGTACCCTATCCTAAAGCTTGCTGTTAGGAGGGAATCTGCAGCTTGCAGTGAAAGCGCTTCCAGAGGGGAGTCTAATGAGGGCAAACATTTGATGGTAGCAGCTTCCCTGCGAGTTATAGTCTCTTTGCCATAATCGCATTATTAGGCGAAAGAAAGTTACAATTCAGTACCCTATCCTAAAGCTTGCAGTTAGGAGGGAATCTGCAGATTTCAGTGAAAGCGCTTCCAGAGGGGAGTCTAACGAGGGCAAACATTTGATGGTAGCAGCTTCACTGCGGGAGATACTCTCTTTGCCAAAATCGCTTTATTAGGCGAAAGTAAGTTACAATTCAGTACCTTATCCTAAAGCTTGCTGTTAGGAAGGAATCTGCAGCTTGCAGTGAAAGCGCTTCCAGAGGGGAGTCTAAGGAGGGCAAACATTTGATGGTAGCAGCTTCCCTGTGGGAGATACTCTCTTTGCCAAAATCGCATTATTAGGCGAAAGTAAGTTACAATTCAGTACCCTATCCTAAAGCTTGCTGTTAGGAGGGAATCTGCAGCTTGCAGTGAAAGCGCTTCCAGAGGGGAGTCTAATGAGGGCAAACATTTGATGGTAGCAGCTTCCCTGCGAGTTATAGTCTCTTTGCCAAAATCGCATTATTAGGGGAAAGAAAGTTACAATTCAGTACCCTATCCTAAAGCTTGCTGTTAGGAGGGAATCTGCAGCTTGCAGTGAAAGCGCTTCCAGAGGGGAGTCTAATGAGGGCAAACATTTGATGGTAGCAGCTTCCCTGCGGGAGATACTCTCTTTGCCAAAATCGCTTTATTAGGCGAAAGTAAGTTACAATTCAGTACCCTATCCTAAAGCTTGCTGTTAGGAGGGAATCTGCAGCTTGCAGTGAAAGCGCTTCCAGAGGGGAGTCTAATGAGGGCAAATATTTGATGGTAGCAGCTTCCCTGCGGGAGATATTCTCTTTGCCAAAATCGCCTTATTAGCCGCAGTTAAGTTACAATTCAGTACCCTATCCTAAAGCTTGCTGTTAGGAGGGAATCTGCAGCTTGCAGTGAAAGCGCTTCCAGAGGGGAGTCTAATGAGGGCAAACATTTGATGGTAGCAGCTTCCCTGCGGGAGATAGTCTCTTTGCCAAAATCGCCTTATTAGCCGCAGTTAAGTTACAATTCAGTACCCTATCCTAAAGCTTGCTGTTAGGAGGGAATCTGCCGCTTGCAGTGAAAGCGCTTCCAGAGGGGAGTCTAATGAGGGCAAACATTTGATGGTAGCAGCTTCCCTGCGGGAGATACTCTCTTTGCCAAAATCGCATTATTAGGCGAAAGTAAGTTACAATTCAGTACCCTATCCTAAAGCTTGCTGTTAGGAGGGAATCTGCAGCTTGCAGTGAAAGAGATTCCAGAGGGGAGTCTAATGAGGGCAAACATTTGATGGTAGCAGCTTCCCTGCGGGAGATAGTCTCTTTGCCAAAATCGCCTTATTAGCCGCAGTTAAGTTACAATTCAGTACCCTATCCTAAAGACTGCTGTTAGGAGGGAATCTGCAGCTTGCAGTGAAAGCGCTTCCAGAGGGGAGTCTAATGAGGGCAAATATTTGATGGTAGCAGCTTCCCTGCGGGATATATTCTCTTTGCCAAAATCGCCTTATTTGCCACAGTTAAGTTACAATTCAGTACCCTATCCTAAAGCTTGCTGTTAGGAGGGAATCTGCAGCTTGCAGTGAAAGCGCTTCCAGAGGGGAGTCTAATGAGGGCAAACATTTGATGGTAGCAGCTTCCCTGCGGGAGATATTCTCTTTGCCAAATTCTCCTTATTAGCCGCAGTTAAGTTACAATTCAGTACCCTATCCTAAAGCTTGCTGTTAGGAGGGAATCTGCAGCTTGCAGTGAAAGCGCTTCCAGAGGGGAGTCTATTGAGGGCAAACATTTGATGGTAGCAGCTTCCCTGCGGGAGATACTCTCTTTGCCAAAATTGCATTATTAGGCGAAAGTAAGTTACAATTCAGTACCCTATCCTAAAGCTTGCTGTTAGGAGGGAATCTGCAGCTTGCAGTGAAAGCGCTTCCAGAACGGATTCTAATGAGGGCAAACATTTGATGGTAGCAGCTTCCCTGCGGGAGATAGTCTCTTTGCCAAAATCGCATTATTAGGCCAAAGTAAGTTACAATTCAGTACCCTATCCTAAAGCTTGCTGTTAGGAGGGAATCTGCAGCTTGCAGTGAAAGCACTTCCAGAGGGGAGTCTAACGAGGGCAAACATTTGATGGTAGCAGCTTCCCTGCGGGAGATACTCTCTTTGCCAAAATCGCCTTATTAGCCGCAGTTAAGTTACAATTCAGTACCCTATCCTAAAGCTTGCTGTTAGGAGGGAATCTGCAGCTTGCAGTGAAAGCGCTTCCAGAGGGGAGTCTAATGAGGGCAAACATTTGGTGGCAGCAGCTTCCCTGCGGGAGATACTCTCTTTGCCAAAATCGCATTATTAGCCGCAGTTAAGTTACAATTCAGTACCCTATCCTAAAGCTTGCTGTTAGGAGGGAATCTGCAGCTTGTAGTGAAAGCGCTTCCAGAGGGGAGTCTAATGAGGGCAAACATTTGATGGTAGCAGCTTCCCTGCGGGAGATACTCTCTTTGCCAAAATCGCTTTATTAGGCGAAAGTAAGTTACAATTCAGTACCCTATCCTAAAGCTTGCTGTTAGGAGGGAATCTGCAGCTTGCAGTGAAAGCGCTTCCAGAGGGGAGTCTAATGAGGGCAAACATTTGATGGTAGCAGCTTCCCTGCGGGAGATACTCTCTTTGCCAAAATCGCATTATTAGGCGAAAGTAAGATACAATTCAGTACCCTATCCTAAAGCTTGCTGTTAGGAGGGAATCTGCAGCTTGCAGTGAAAGCGCTTCCAGAGGGGAGTCTAATGAGGGCAAATATTTGATGGTAGCAGCTTCCCTGCGGGATATATTCTCTTTGCCAAAATCGCCTTATTTGCCGCAGTTAAGTTACAATTCAGTACCCTATCCTAAAGCTTGCTGTTAGGAGGGAATCTGCAGCTTGCAGTGAAAGCGCTTCCAGAGGGGAGTCTAATGAGGGCAAACATTTGGTGGCAGCAGCTTCCCTGCGGGATATATTCTCTTTGCCAAAATCGCCTTATTAGCCGCAGTTAAGTTACAATTCAGTACCCTATCCGAAAGCTTGCTGTTAGGAGGGAATCTGCAGCTTGCAGTGAAAGCGCTTCCAGAGGGGAGTCTAATGAGGGCAAACATTTGATGGTAGCAGCTTCCCTGCGGGAGATACTCTCTTTGCCAAAATCGCATTATTAGGCGAAAGTAAGTTACAATTCAGTACCCTATCCTAAAGCTTGCTGTTAGGAGGGAATCTGCAGCTTGCAGTGAAAGCGCTTCCAGAGGGGAGTCTAATGAGGGCAAACATTTGATGGTAGCAGCTTCCCTGCGGGAGATACTCTCTTTGCCAAAATCGCATTATTAGGCGAAAGTAAGTTACAATTCAGTACCCTATCCTAAAGCTTGCTGTTAGGAGGGAATCTGCAGCTTGCAGTGAAAGCGCTTCCAGAGGGGAGTCTAAGGAGGGCAAACATTTGATGGTAGCAGCTTCCCTGCGGGAGATACTCTCTTTGCCAAAATCGCATTATTAGGCGAAAGTAAGTTACAATTCAGTACCCTATCCTAAAGCTTGCTGTTAGGAAGGAATCTGCAGCTTGCAGTGAAAGTGCTTCCAGAGGGGAGTCTAACGAGGGCAAACATTTGATGGTAGCAGCTTCCCTGCGGGAGATAGTCTCTTTGCCAAAATCGCCTTATTAGCAGCAGTTAAGTTACAATTCAGTACCCTATCCTAAAGCTTGCTGTTAGGAAGAAATCTGCAGCTTGCAGTGAAAGCGCTTCCAGAGGGGAGTCTAATGAGGGCAAACATTTGATGGTAGCAGCTTTCCTGCGGGAGATACTCTCTTTGCCAAAATCGCCTTATTAGCCGCAGTTAAGTTACAATTCAGTACCCTATCCTAAAGCTTGCTGTTAGGAGGGAATCTGCAGCTTGCAGTGAAAGCGCTTCCAGAGGGGAGTCTAATGAGGGCAAACATTTGATGGTAGCAGCTTCACTGCGGGAGATACTCTCTTTGCCAAAATCGCATTATTAGGCGAAAGTAAGTTACAATTCAGTACCCTATCCTAAAGCTTGCTGTTAGGAGGGAATCTGCAGCTTGCAGTGAAAGCGCTTCCAGAGGGGAGTCTAACGAGGGCAAACATTTGATGGTAGCAGCTTCCCTGCGGGAGATACTCTTTTTGCCAAAATCGCATTATTAGGCGAAATTAAGATACAATTCAGTACCCTATCCTAAAGCTTGCTGTTAGGAGGGAATCTGCAGCTTGCAGTGAAAGCGCTTCCAGAGGGGAGTCTAATGAGGGCAAACATTTGGTGGCAGCAGCTTCCCTGCGAGTTATAGTCTCTTTGCCAAAATCGCATTATTAGGCGAAAGTAAGTTACAATTCAGTACCCTATCCTAAAGCTTGCTGTTAGGAGGGAATCTGCAGCTTGCAGTGAAAGCGCTTCCAGAGGGGAGTCTAACGAGGGCAAACATTTGATGGTAGCAGCTTCCCTGCGGGAGATACTCTCTTTGCCAAAATCGCATTATTAGGCGAAAGTAAGTTACAATTCAGTACCCTATCCTAAAGCTTGCTGTTAGGAAGGAATCTGCAGCTTGCAGGGAAAGCGCTTCCAGAGGGGAGTCTAATGAGGTCAAACATTTGATGGTAGCAGTTTCCCTGCGGGAGATAGTCTCTTTGCCAAAATCGCATTATTAGCCGCAGTTAAGTTACAATTCAGTACACTATCCTAAAGCTTGCTGTTAGGAGGGAATCTGCAGCTTGCAGTGAAAGCGCTTCCAGAGGGGAGTCTAATGAGGGCAAACATTTGATGGTAACAGCTTCCCTGCGGGAGATAGTCTCTTTGACAAAATCGCATTATTAGGCGAAAATAAGTTACAATTCAGTACCCTATCCTAAAGCTTGCTGTTAGGAGGGAATCTGCAGCTTGCAGTGAATGCGCTTCCAGAGGGGAGTCTAATGAGGGCAAACGTTTGATGGTAACAGCTTCCCTGCGGGAGATAGTCTCTTTTCCAAAATCGCATTATTAGGCGAAAGTAAGTTACAATTCAGTACCCTATCCTAAAGCTTGCTGTTAGGAGGGAATCTGCAGCTTGCAGTGAAAGCGCTTCCAGAGGGGAGTCTAATGAGGGCAAACATTTGATGGTAGCAGCTTCCCTGCGGGAGATACTCTCTTTGCCAAAATCGCATTATTAGGCGAAAGTAAGTTACAATTCAGTACCCTATCCTAAAGCTTGCTCTTAGGAGGGAATCTGCAGCTTGCAGTGAAAGCGCTTCCAGAGGGGAGTCTAACGAGGGCAAACATTTGATGGTAGCAGCTTCCCTGCGGGAGATACTCTCTTTGCCAAAATCGCATTATTAGGCGAAAGTAAGTTACAATTCAGTACCCTATCCTAAAGCTTGCTGTTAGGAAGGAATCTGCAGCTTGCAGTGAAAGTGCTTCCAGAGGGGAGTCTAATGAGGGCAAACATTTGATGGTAGCAGCTTCCCTGCGGGAGATACTCTCTTTGCCAAAATCGCATTATTAGGCGAAAGTAAGTTACAATTCAGTACACTATCCTAAAGCTTGCTGTTAGGAGGGAATCTGCAGCTTGCAGTGAAAGCGCTTCCAGAGGGGAGTCTAATGAGGGCAAACATTTGATGGTAGCAGCTTCCCTGTGGGAGATACTCTCTTTGCCAAAATCGCATTATTAGGCGAAAGTAAGTTACAATTCAGTACCCTATCCTAAAGCTTGCTGTTAGGAGGGAATCTGCAGCTTGCAGTGAAAGCGCTTCCAGAGGGGAGTCTAATGAGGGCAAACATTTGGTGGCAGCAGCTTCCCTGCGAGTTATAGTCTCTTTGCCAAAATCGCATTATTAAGCGAAAGTAAGTTACAATTCAGTACCCTATCCTAAAGCTTGCTGTTAGGAGGGAATCTGCAGCTTGCAGTGAAAGCGCTTCCAGAGGGGAGTGTAATGAGGGCAAATATTTGATGGTAGCAGCTTCCCTGCGGGATATATTCTCTTTGCCAAAATCGCCTTATTAGCCGCAATTAAGTTACAATTCAGTACCCTATCCTAAAGCTTGCTGTTAGGAGGGAATCTGCAGCTTGCAGTGAAAGCGCTTCCAGAGGAGAGTCTAATGAGGGCAAACATTTGATGGTAGCAGCTTCCCTGCGGGAGATATTCTCTTTGCCAAAATCGCATTATAAGGCGAAAGTAAGATACAATTCAGTACCCTATCCTAAAGCTTGCTGTTAGGAGGGAATCTGCAGCTTGCAGTGAAAGCGCTTCCAGAGGGGAGTCTAATGAGGGCAAACATTTGATGGTAGCAGCTTCCCTGCGGGAGATACTCTCTTTGCCAAAATCGCATTATTAGGCGAAAGTAAGTTACAATTCAGTACCCTATCCTAAAGCTTGCTGTTAGGAGGGAATCTGCAGCTTGCAGTGAAAGCGCTTCCAGAGGGGAGTCTAACGAGGGCAAACGTTTGATGGTAGCAGCTTCCCTGCGGGAGATACTCTCTTTGCCAAAATCGCATTATTAGGCGAAAGTAAGTTACAATTCAGTACCCTATCCTGAAGCTTGCTGTTAGGAGGGAATCTGCAGCTTGCAGTGAAAGCGCTTCCAGAGGGGAGTCTAACGAGGGTAAACATTTGATGGTAGCAGCTTCCCTGCGGGAGATAGTCTCTTTGCCGAAATCGCCTTATTAGCCGCAGTTAAGTTACAATTCAGTACCCTATCCTAAAGCTTGCTGTTAGGAGGGAATCTGCAGCTTGCAGTGAAAGCGCTTCCAGAGGGGAGTCTAACGAGGGCAAACGTTTGATGGTAACAGCTTCCCTGCGGGAGATAGTCTCTTTGCCAAAATCGCATTATTAGGCGAAAGTAAGTTACAATTCAGTACACTATCCTAAAGCTTGCTGTTAGGAGGGAATCTGCAGCTTGCAGTGAAAGCGCTTCCAGAGGGGAGTCTAATGAGGGCAAACATTTGGTGGCAGCAGCTTCCCTGCGAGTTATAGTCTCTTTGCAAAAATCGCATTATTAGGCGAAAGTAAGTTACAATTCAGTACCCTATCCTAAACCTTGCTGTTAGGAGGGAATCTGCAGCTTGCAGTGAAAGCGCTTCCAGAGGGGAGTCTAATGAGGGCAAACATTTGATGGTAGCAGCTTCCCTGCGGGAGATATTCTCTTTGCCAAAATCGCATTACTATGCGAAAGTAAGTTACAATTCAGTACCCTATCCTAAAGCTTGCTGTTAGGAGGGAATCTGCAGCTTGCAGTGAAAGCGCTTCCAGAGGGGAGTCTAATGAGGGGAAACATTTGGTGGCAGCAGCTTCCCTGCGAGTTATAGTCTCTTTGCAAAAATCGCATTATTAGGCGAAAGTAAGTTACAATTCAGTACCCTATCCTAAAGCTTGCTGTTAGGAGGGAATCTGCAGCTTGCAGTGAAAGCGCTTCCAGAGGGGACTCTAATGAGGGCAAACATTTGATGGTAGCAGCTTCCCTGCGGGAGATACTCTCTTTGCAAAATCTCATTATTAGGCGAAAGTAAGTTACAATTCAGTACCCTATCCTAAAGCTTGCTGTTAGGAGGGAATCTGCAGCTTGCAGTGAAAGCGCTTCCAGAGGGGAGTCTAACGAGGGCAAACATTTGATGGTAGCAGCTTCCCTGTGGGAGATACTCTCTTTGCCAAAATCGCATTACTAGGCGAAAGTAAGTTACAATTCAGTACCCTATCCTAAAGCTTGCTGTTAGGAGGGAATCTGCAGCTTGCAGTGAAAGCGCTTCCAGAGGGGAGTCTAATGAGGGCAAATATTTGATGGTAGCAGCTTCCCTGCGGGAGATATTCTTTTTGCCAAAATCGCCTTATTAGCCGCACTTAAGTTACAATTCAGTACCCTATCCTAAAGCTTGCTGTTAGGAGGGAATCTGCAGCTTGCAGTGAAAGCGCTTCCAGAGGGGAGTCTAATGAGGGCAAATATTTGATGGTAGCAGCTTCCCTGCGGGAGATATTCTCTTTGCCAAAATCGCATTATTAGGCGAAAGTAAGATACAATTCAGTACCCTATCCTAAAGCTTGCTGTTAGGAGGGAATCTGCAGCTTGCAGTGAAAGCGCTTCCAGAGGGGAGTCTAATGAGGGCAAACATTTGGTGGCAGCAGCTTCCCTGCGAGTTATAGTCTCTTTGCCAAAATCGCATTATTAAGCGAAAGTAAGTTACAATTCAGTACCCTATCCTAAAGCTTGCTGTTAGGAGGGAATCTGCAGCTTGCAGTGAAAGCGCTTCCAGAGGGGAGTCTAATGAGGGCAAATATGTGATGGTAGCAGCTTCCCTGCGGGATATATTCTCTTTGCCAAAATCGCTTTATTAGCCGCAGTTAAGTTACAATTCAGTACCCTATCCTAAAGCTTGCTGTTAGGAGGGAATCTGCAGCTTGCAGTGAAAGCGCTTCCAGAGGAGAGTCTAATGAGGGCAAACATTTGATGGTAGCAGCTTCCCTGCGGGAGATATTCTCTTTGCCAAAATCGCATTATAAGGCGAAAGTAAGATACAATTCAGTACCCTATCCTAAAGCTTGCTGTTAGGAGGGAATCTGCAGCTTGCAGTGAAAGCGCTTCCAGAGGGGAGTCTAATGAGGGCAAACATTTGATGGTAGCAGCTTCCCTGCGGGAGATACTCTCTTTGCCAAAATCGCCTTATTAGCCGCAGTTAAGTTACAATTCAGTACCCTATCCTAAAGCTTGCTGTTAGGAGGGAATCTGCAGCTTGCAGTGAAAGCGCTTCCAGAGGGGAGTCTAATGAGGGCAAACATTTGATGGTAGCAGCTTCCCTGCGGGAGATACTCTCTTTGCCAAAATCGCATTATTAGGCGAAAGTAAGTTACAATTCAGTACCCTATCCTAAAGCTTGCTGTTAGGAGGGAATCTGCAGCTTGCAGTGAAAGCGCTTCCAGAGGGGAGTCTAATGAGGGCAAACGTTTGATGGTAACAGCTTCCCTGCGGGAGATAGTCTCTTTGCCAAAATCGCATTTTTAGGCGAAAGTAAGTTACAATTCAGTACACTATCCTAAAGCTTGCTGTTAGGAGGGAATCTGCAGCTTGCAGTGAAAGCGCTTCCAGAGGGGAGTCTAATGAGGGTAAACATTTGGTGGCAGCAGCTTCCCTGCGAGTTATAGTCTCTTTGCAAAAATCGCATTATTAGACGAAAGTAAGTTACAATTCAGTACCCTATCCTAAACCTTGCTGTTAGGAGGGAATCTGCAGCTTGCAGTGAAAGCGCTTCCAGAGGGGAGTCTAATGAGGGCAAACATTTGATGGTAGCAGCTTCCCTGCGGGAGATATTCTCTTTGCCAAAATCGCATTACTATGCGAAAGTAAGTTACAATTCAGTACCCTATCCTAAAGCTTGCTGTTAGGAGGGAATCTGCAGCTTGCAGTGAAAGCGCTTCCAGAGGGGAGTCTAATGAGGGCAAACATTTGATGGTAGCAGCTTCCCTGCGGGAGATACTCTCTTTGCCATAATCGCATTATTAACCGCAGTTAAGTTACAATTCAGTACCCTATCCTAAAGCTTGCTGTTAGGAGGGAATCTGCAGCTTGCAGTGAAAGCGCTTCCAGAGGGGACTCTAATGAGGGCAAACATTTGATGGTAGCAGCTTCCCTGCGGGAGATACTCTCTTTGCCAAAATCTCATTATTAGGCGAAAGTAAGTTACAATTCAGTACCCTATCCTAAAGCTTGCTGTTAGGAGGGAATCTGCAGCTTGCAGTGAAAGCGCTTCCAGAGGGGAGTCTAATGAGGGCAAATATTTGATGGTAGCAGCTTCCCTGCGGGATATATTCTCTTTGCCAAAATCGCTTTATTAGCCGCAGTTAAGTTACAATTCAGTACCCTATCCTAAAGCTTGCTGTTAGGAGGGAATCTGCAGCTTGCAGTGAAAGCGCTTCCAGAGGAGAGTCTAATGAGGGCAAACATTTGATGGTAGCAGCTTCCCTGCGGGAGATATTCTCTTTGCCAAAATCGCATTATAAGGCGAAAGTAAGATACAATTCAGTACCCTATCCTAAAGCTTGCTGTTAGGAAGGAATCTGCAGCTTGCAGTGAAAGTGCTTCCAGAGGGGAGTCTAATGAGGGCAAACATTTGATGGTAGCAGCTTCCCTGCGAGTTATAGTCTCTTTGCCAAAATCGCCTTATTAGCCGCAGTTAAGTTACAATTCAGTACCCTATCCTAAAGCTTGCTGTTAGGAGGGAATCTGCAGCTTGCAGTGAAAGCGCTTCCAGAGGGGAGTCTAATGAGGGCAAACGTTTGATGGTAACAGCTTCCCTGCGGGAGATAGTCTCTTTGCCAAAATCGCATTATTAGGCGAAAGTAAGTTACAATTCAGTACCCTATCCTAAAGCTTGCTGTTAGGAGGGAATCTGCAGCTTGCAGTGAAAGCGCTTCCAGAGGGGAGTCTAATGAGGGCAAACATTTGGTGGCAGCAGCTTCCCTGCGAGTTATAGTCTCTTTGCCAAAATCGCATTATTAGGCGAAAGTAAGTTACAATTCAGTACCCTATCCTAAAGCTTGCTGTTAGGAGGGAATCTGCAGCTTGCAGTGAAAGCGCTTCCAGAGGGGAGTCTAATGAGGGCAAACGTTTGATGGTAGCAGCTTCCCTGCGGGTGATATTCTCTTTGCCAAAATCGCATTACTATGCGAAAGTAAGTTACAATTCAGTACCCTATCCTAAAGCTTGCTGTTAGGAGGGAATCTGCAGCTTGCAGTGAAAGCGCTTCCAGAGGGGAGTCTAATGAGGGCAAACATTTGATGGTAGCAGCTTCCCTGCGGGAGATACTCTCTTTGCCAAAATCGCCTTATTAGCCGCAGTTAAGTTACAATTCAGTACCCTATCCTAAAGCTTGCTGTTAGGAGGGAATCTGCAGCTTGCAGTGAAAGCGCTTCCAGAGGGGACTCTAATGAGGGCAAACATTTGATGGTAGCAGCTTCCCTGCGGGAGATACTCTCTTTGCCAAAATCTCATTATTAGGCGAAAGTAAGTTACAATTCAGTACCCTATCCTAAAGCTTGCTGTTAGGAGGGAATCTGCAGCTTGCAGTGAAAGCGCTTCCAGAGGGGAGTCTAATGAGGGCAAACATTTGATGGTAGCAGCTTCCCTGCGGGAGATACTCTCTTTGCCAAAATCGCATTATTAGGCGAAAGTAAGTTACAATTCAGTACCCTATCCTAAAGCTTGCTGTTAGGAGGGAATCTGCAGCTTGCAGTGAAAGCGCTTCCAGAGGGGACTCTAATGAGGGCAAACATTTGATGGTAGCAGCTTCCCTGCGGGAGATACTCTCTTTGCCAAAATCGCATTATTAGGCGAAAGTAAGTTACAATTCAGTACCCTATCCTAAAGCTTGCTGTTAGGAGGGAATCTGCAGCTTGCAGTGAAAGCGCTTCCAGAGGGGAGTCTAATGAGGGCAAACATTTGATGGTAGCAGCTTCCCTGCGGGAGATAGTCTCTTTCCCAAAATCGCATTATTAGGCGAAAGTAAGTTACAATTCAGTACCCTATCCTAAAGCTTGCTGTTAGGAGGGAATCTGCAGCTTGCAGTGAAAGCGCTTCCAGAGGGGAGTCTAATGAGGGCAAACATTTGATGGTAGCAGCTTCCCTGCGGGAGATAGTCTCTTTGCCAAAATCGCCTTATTAGGCGAAAGTAAGTTACAATTCAGTACCCTATCCTAAAGCTTGCTGTTAGGAGGGAATCTGCAGCTTGCGGTGAAAGTGCTTCCAGAGGGGAGTCTAATGAGGGCAAACATTTGATGGTAGCAGCTTCCCTGCGGGAGATATTCTCTTTGCCAAAATCGCATTATAAGGCGAAAGTAAGATACAATTCAGTACCCTATCCTAAAGCTTGCTGTTAGGAGGGAATCTGCAGCTTGCAGTGAAAGCGCTGCCAGAGGGGAGTCTAATGAGGGCAAACATTTGATGGTAGCAGCTTCCCTGTGGGAGATACTCTCTTTGCCAAAATCGCATTACTAGGCGAAAGTAAGATACAATTCAGTACCCTATCCTAAAGCTTGCTGTTAGGAGGGAATCTGCAGCTTGCAGTGAAAGCGCTTCCAGAGGGGAGTCTAATGAGGGCAAATATTTGATGGTAGCAGCTTCCCTGCGGGATATATTCTCTTTGCCAAAATCGCTTTATTAGCCGCAGTTAAGTTACAATTCAGTACCCTATCCTAAAGCTTGCTGTTAGGAGGGAATCTGCAGCTTGCAGTGAAAGCGCTTCCAGAGGGGAGTCTAATGAGGGCAAACATTTGATGGTAGCAGCTTCCCTGCGGGAGATAGTCTCTTTGCCAAAATCGCATTATTAGGCGAAAGTAAGTTACAATTCAGTACCCTATCCTAAAGCTTGCTGTTAGGAGGGAATCTGCAGCTTGCAGTGAAAGTGCTTCCAGAGGGGAGTCTAATGAGGGCAAACATTTGATGGTAGCAGCTTCCCTGCGAGTTATAGTCTCTTTGCCAAAATCGCCTTATTAGCCGCAGTTAAGTTACAATTCAGTACCCTATCCTAAAGCTTGCTGTTAGGAGGGAATCTGCAGCTTGCAGTGAAAGCTCTTCCAGAGGGAAGTATAATGAGGGCAAACGTTTGATGGTAACAGCTTCCCTGCGGGAGATATTCTCTTTGCCAAAATCGCATTATTAGGCGAAAGTAAGTTACAATTCAGTACCCTATCCTAAAGCTTGCTGTTAGGAGGGAATCTGCAGCTTGCAGTGAAAGCGCTTCCAGAGGGGAGTCTAATGAGGGCAAACATTTGGTGGCAGCAGCTTCCCTGCGAGTTATAGTCTCTTTGCCAAAATCGCATTATTAGGCGAAAGTAAGTTACAATTCAGTACCCTATCCTAAACCTTGCTGTTAGGAGGGAATCTGCAGCTTGCAGTGAAAGCGCTTCCAGAGGGGAGTCTAATGAGGGCAAACATTTGATGGTAGCAGCTTCCCTGCGGGAGATATTCTCTTTGCCAAAATCGCATTACTATGCGAAAGTAAGTTACAATTCAGTACCCTATCCTAAAGCTTGCTGTTAGGAGGGAATCTGCAGCTTGCAGTGAAAGCGCTTCCAGAGGGGAGTCTAATGAGGGCAAACATTTGATGGTAGCAGCTTCCCTGCGGGAGATACTCTCTTTGCCAAAATCGCCTTATTAGCCGCAGTTAAGTTACAATTCAGTACCCTATCCTAAAGCTTGCTGTTAGGAGGGAATCTGCAGCTTGCAGTGAAAGCGCTTCCAGAGGGGACTCTAATGAGGGCAAACATTTGATGGTAGCAGCTTCCCTGCGGGAGATACTCTCTTTGCCAAAATCTCATTATTAGGCGAAAGTAAGTTACAATTCAGTACCCTATCCTAAAGCTTGCTGTTAGGAGGGAATCTGCAGCTTGCAGTGAAAGCGCTTCCAGAGGGGAGTCTAATGAGGGCAAACATTTGATGGTAGCAGCTTCCCTGCGGGAGATACTCTCTTTGCCAAAATCGCATTATTAGGCGAAAGTAAGTTACAATTCAGTACCCTATCCTAAAGCTTGCTGTTAGGAGGGAATCTGCAGCTTGCAGTGAAAGCGCTTCCAGAGGGGAGTCTAATGAGGGCAAACATTTGATGGTAGCAGCTTCCCTGCGGGAGATACTCTCTTTGCCAAAATCGCATTATTAGGCGAAAGTAAGTTACAATTCAGTACCCTATCCTAAAGCTTGCTGTTAGGAGGGAATCTGCAGCTTGCAGTGAAAGCGCTTCCAGAGGGGAGTCTAATGAGGGCAAAGATTTGATGGTAGCAGCTTCCCTGCGGGAGATAGTCTCTTTGCCAAAATCGCATTATTAGGCGAAAGTAAGTTACAATTCAGTACCCTATCCTAAAGCTTGCTGTTAGGAGGGAATCTGCAGCTTGCAGTGAAAGCGCTTCCAGAGGGGAGTCTAATGAGGGCAAACATTTGATGGTAGCAGCTTCCCTGCGGGAGATAGTCTCTTTGCCAAAATCGCCTTATTAGGCGAAAGTAAGTTACAATTCAGTACCCTATCCTAAAGCTTGCTGTTAGGAGGGAATCTGCAGCTTGCGGTGAAAGTGCTTCCAGAGGGGAGTCTAATGAGGGCAAACATTTGATGGTAGCAGCTTCCCTGCGGGAGATATTCTCTTTGCCAAAATCGCATTATAAGGCGAAAGTAAGATACAATTCAGTACCCTATCCTAAAGCTTGCTGTTAGGAGGGAATCTGCAGCTTGCAGTGAAAGCGCTGCCAGAGGGGAGTCTAATGAGGGCAAACATTTGATGGTAGCAGCTTCCCTGCGCGAGATAGTCTCTTTGCCAAAATCGCCTTATTAGCCGCAGTTAAGATACAATTCAGTACCCTATCCTAAAGCTTGCTCTTAGGAGGGAATCTGCAGCTTGCAGTGAAAGCGCTTCCAGAGGGGAGTCTAATGAGGGCAAACATTTGATGGTAGCAGCTTCCCTGCGGGAGATACTCTCTTTGCCAAAATCGCATTATTAGCCGCAGTTAAGTTATAATTCAGTACCCTATCCTAAAGCTTGCTGTTAGGAGGGAATCTGCAGCTTGCAGTGAAAGCGCTTCCAGAGGGGAGTCTAATGAGGGCAAACATTTGATGGTAGCAGCTTCCCTGCGGGAGATACTCTTTTTGCCAAAATCGCATTATTAGGCGAAAGTAAGTTACAATTCAGTACCCTATCCTAAAGCTTGCTGTTAGGAGGGAATCTGCAGCTTGCAGTGAAAGCGCTTCCAGAGGGGAGTCTAATGAGGGCAAACATTTGGTGGCAGCAGCTTCCCTGCGGGAGATAGTCTCTTTGCCAAAATCGCATTATTAGGCGAAAGTAAGTTACAATTCAGTACCCTATCCTAAAGCTTGCTGTTAGGAGGGAATCTGCAGCTTGCAGTGAAATCGCTTCCAGAGGGGAGTCTAACGAGGCCAAACATTTGATGGTAGCAGCTTCCCTGCGGGAGATACTCTCTTTGCCAAAATCGCATTATTAGCCGCAGTTAAGTTATAATTCAGTAACCTATCCTAAAGCTTGCTGTTAGGAGGGAATCTGCAGCTTGCAGTGAAAGCGCTTCCAGAGGGGAGTCTAATGAGGGCAAACATTTGATGGTAGCAGCTTCCCTGCGGGAGATACTCTTTTTGCCAAAATCGCATTATTAGGCGAAAGTAAGTTACAATTCAGTACCCTATCCTAAAGCTTGCTGTTAGGAGGGAATCTGCAGCTTGCAGTGAAAGCGCTTCCAGAGGGGAGTCTAATGAGGGCAAACATTTGATGGTAGCAGCTTCCCTGCGGGAGATACTCTCTTTGCCAATATCGCATTATTAGGCGAAAGTAAGTTACAATTCAGTACCCTATCCTAAAGCTTGCTGTTAGGAGGGAATCTGCAGCTTGCAGTGAAAGCGCTTCCAGAGGGGAGTCTAACGAGGGCAAACATTTGATGGTAGCAGCTTCCCTGCCGGAGATACTCTCTTTGCCAAAATCGCTTTATTAGGCGAAAGTAAGTTACAATTCAGTACCCTATCCTAAAGCTTGCTGTTAGGAAGGAATCTGCAGCTTGCAGTGAAAGCGCTTCCAGAGGGGAGTCTAACGAGGGCAAACATTTGATGGTAGCAGCTTCACTGCGGGAGATACTCTCTTTGCCAAAATTGCATTATTAGGCGAAAGTAAGTTACAATTCAGTACCCTATCCTAAAGCTTGCTGTTAGGAGGGAATCTGCAGCTTGCAGTGAAAGCGCTTCCAGAGGGGAGTCTAATGAGGGCAAACATTTGATGGTAGCAGCTTCCCTGCGGGAGATACTCTTTTTGCCAAAATCGCATTATTAGGCGAAAGTAAGTTACAATTCAGTACCCTATCCTAAAGCTTGCTGTTAGGAGGGAATCTGCAGCTTGCAGTGAAATCGCTTCCAGAGGGGAGTCTAATGAGGGCAAACATTTGGTGGCAGCAGCTTCCCTGCGAGTTATAGTCTCTTTGCCAAAATCGCATTATTAGGCGAAAGTAAGTTACAATTCAGTACCCTATCCTAAAGCTTGCTGTTAGGAGGGAATCTGCAGCTTGCAGTGAAAGCGCTTCCAGAGGGGAGTCT
This sequence comes from Phaenicophaeus curvirostris, assembly GCF_032191515.1. NCBI lineage: Eukaryota > Metazoa > Chordata > Aves > Cuculiformes > Cuculidae > Phaenicophaeus > Phaenicophaeus curvirostris. Next base: position 99,269 of record NW_027206790.1, on the reverse strand, counting down.
AACGAGGGCAAACATTTGATGGTAGCAGCTTCCCTGCGGGAGATACTCTCTTTGCCAAAATCGCATTATTAGGCGAAAGTAAGTTACAATTCAGTACCCTATCCTAAAGCTTGCTGTTAGGAAGGAATCTGCAGCTTGCAGTGAAAGCGCTTCCAGAGGGGAGTCTAATGAGGGCAAACATTTGATGGTAGCAGCTTCCCTGCGGGAGATACTCTCTTTGCCAAAATCGCCTTATTAGGCGAAAGTAAGTTACAATTCAGTACCCTATCCTAAAGCTTGCTGTTAGGAGGGAATCTGCAGCTTGCGGTGAAAGTGCTTCCAGAGGGGAGTCTAATGAGGGCAAACATTTGATGGTAGCAGCTTCCCTGCGGGAGATATTCTCTTTGCCAAAATCGCATTATAAGGCGAAAGTAAGATACAATTCAGTACCCTATCCTAAAGCTTGCTGTTAGGAGGGAATCTGCAGCTTGCAGTGAAAGCGCTTCCAGAGGGGAGTCTAATGAGGGCAAACATTTGATGGTAGCAGCTTCCCTGCGGGAGATAGTCTCTTTGCCAAAATCGCCTTATTAGCCGCAGTTAAGTTACAATTCAGTAACCTATCCTAAAGCTTGCTGTTAGGAGGGAATCTGCAGCTTGCAGTGAAAGCGCTTCCAGAGGGGAGTCTAATGAGGGCAAACATTTGATGGTAGCAGCTTCCCTGCGGGAGATACTCTTTTTGACAAAATCGCATTATTAGGCGAAAGTAAGTTACAATTCAGTACCCTATCCTAAAGCTTGCTGTTAGGAGGGAATCTGCAGCTTGAAGTGAAATCGCTTCCAGAGGGGAGTCTAATGAGGGCAAACATTTGGTGGCAGCAGCTTCCCTGCGAGTTATAGTCTCTTTGCCAAAATCGCATTATTAGGCGAAAGTAAGTTACAATTCAGTACCCTATCCTAAAGCTTGCTGTTAGGAGGGAATCTGCAGCTTGCAGTGAAAGCGCTTCCAGAGGGGAGTCTAACGAGGGCAAACATTTGATGGTAGCAGCTTCCCTGCGGGAGATACTCTCTTTGCCAAAATCGCATTATTAGGCGAAAGTAAGTTACAATTCAGTACCCTATCCTAAAGCTTGCTGTTAGGAGGGAATCTGCAGCTTGCAGTGAAAGCGCTTCCAGAGGGGAGTCTAATGAGGGCAAACATTTGATGGTAGCAGCTTCCCTGCGGGAGATACTCTCTTTGCCAAAATCACATTATTAGCCGCAGTTAAGTTATAATTCAGTAACCTATCCTAAAGCTTGCTGTTAGGAGGGAATCTGCAGCTTGCAGTGAAAGCGCTTCCAGAGGGGAGTCTAATGAGGGCAAACATTTGATGGTAGCAGCTTCCCTGCGGGAGATACTCTTTTTGCCAAAATCGCATTATTAGGCGAAAGTAAGTTACAATTCAGTACCCTATCCTAAAGCTTGCTGTTAGGAGGGAATCTGCAGCTTGCAGTGAAAGCGCTTCCAGAGGGGAGTCTAATGAGGGCAAACATTTGATGGTAGCAGCTTCCCTGCGGGAGATACTCTCTTTGCCAAAATCGCATTATTAGGCGAAAGTAAGTTACAATTCAGTACCCTATCCTAAAGCTTGCTGTTAGGAAGAAATCTGCAGCTTGCAGTGAAAGCGCTTCCAGAGGGGAGTCTAATGAGGGCAAACATTTGATGGTAGCAGCTTCCCTGCGGGAGATAGTCTCTTTGCCAAAATCGCATTATTAGGCGAAAGTAAGTTACAATTCAGTACCCTATCCTAAAGCTTGCTGTTAGGAGGGAATCTGCAGCTTGCAGTGAAAGCGCTTCCAGAGGGGAGTCTAACGAGGGCAAACATTTGATGGTAGCAGCTTCCCTGCGGGAGATAGTCTCTTTGCCAAAATCGCCTTATTAGCCGCAGTTAAGTTACAATTCAGTACCCTATCCTAAAGCTTGCTGTTAGGAGGGAATCTGCAGCTTGCAGTGAAAGCGCTTCCAGAGGGGAGTCTAATGAGGGCAAACATTTGATGGTAGCAGCTTCCCTGCGGGAGATATTCTCTTTGCCAAAATCGCCTTATTAGGCGAAAGTAAGATACAATTCAGTACCCTATCCTAAAGCTTGCTGTTAGGAGGGAGTCTGCAGCTTGCAGTGAAAGCGCTTCCAGAGGGGAGTCTAATGAGGGCAAACATTTGATGGTAGCAGCTTCCCTGCGGGAGATAATCTTTTTGCCAAAATCGCATTATTAGGCGAAAGTAAGATACAATTCAGTACCCTATCCTAAAGCTTGCTGTTAGGAGGGAATCTGCAGCTTGCAGTGAAAGCGCTTCCAGAGGGGAGTCTAATGAAGGCAAACATTTGATGGTAGCAGCTTCCCTGCGGGAGATAGTCTCTTTGCCAAAATCGCATTATAAGGCGAAAGTAAGATACAATTCAGTACCCTATGCTAAAACTTGCTGTTAGGAGGGAATCTGCAGCTTGCAGTGAAAGCGCTTCCAGAGGGGAGTCTAACGAGGGCAAACATTTGATGGTAGCAGCTTCCCTGCCGGAGATACTCTCTTTGCCAAAATCGCATTATTAGGCGAAAGTAAGTTACAATTCAGTACCCTATCCTAAAGCTTGCTGTTAGGAAGGAATCTGCAGCTTGCAGTGAAAGCGCTTCCAGAGGGGAGTCTAATGAGGGCAAACATTTGATGGTAGCAGCTCCCCTGCGGGAGATAGTCTCTTTGCCAAAATCGCCTTATTAGCCGCAGTTAAGTTACAATTCAGTACCCTATCCTAAAGCTTGCTGTTAGGAGGGAATCTGCAGCTTGCAGTGAAAGCGCTTCCAGAGGGGAGTCTAATGAGGGCAAACATTTGATGGTAGCAGCTTCACTGCGGGAGATACTCTCTTTGCCAAAATCGCATTATTAGGCGAAAGTAAGTTACAATTCAGTACCCTATCCTAAAGCTTGCTGTTAGGAGGGAATCTGCAGCTTGCAGTGAAAGCGCTTCCAGAGGGGAGTCTAATGAGGGCAAACATTTGATGGTAGCAGCTTCCCTGCGGGAGATACTCTTTTTGCCAAAATCGCATTATTAGGCGAAAGTAAGTTACAATTCAGTACCCTATCCTAAAGCTTGCTGTTAGGAGGGAATCTGCAGCTTGCAGTGAAATCGCTTCCAGAGGGGAGTCTAATGAGGGCAAACATTTGGTGGCAGCAGCTTCCCTGCGGGAGATAGTCTCTTTGCCAAAATCGCCTTATTAGCCGCAGTTAAGTTACAATTCAGTACCCTATCCTAAAGCTTGCTGTTAGGAGGGAATCTGCAGCTTGCAGTGAAAGCGCTTCCAGAGGGGAGTCTAATGAGGGCAAACATTTGGTGGCAGCAGCTTCCCTGCGAGTTATAGTCTCTTTGCCAAAATCGCATTATTAGGCGAAAGTAAGTTACAATTCAGTACCCTATCCTAAAGCTTGCTGTTAGGAGGGAATCTGCAGCTTGCAGTGAAAGCGCTTCCAGAGGGGAGTCTAACGAGGGCAAACATTTGATGGTAGCAGCTTCCCTGCGGGAGATACTCTCTTTGCCAAAATCGCATTATTAGGCGAAAGTAAGTTACAATTCAGTACCCTATCCTAAAGCTTGCTGTTAGGAAGGAATCTGCAGCTTGCAGTGAAAGCGCTTCCAGAGGGGAGTCTAATGAGGGCAAACATTTGATGGTAGCAGCTTCCCTGCGGGAGATAGTCTCTTTGCCAAAATCGCCTTATTAGACGCAGTTAAGTTACAATTCAGTACCCTATCCTAAAGCTTGCTGTTAGGAGGGAATCTGCAGCTTGCAGTGAAAGCGCTTCCAGAGGGGAGTCTAATGAGGGCAAACATTTGATGGTAGCAGCTTCCCTGCGGGAGATACTCTCTTTGCCAAAATCGCATTAGTAGCCGCAGTTAAGTTATAATTCAGTAACCTATCCTAAAGCTTGCTGTTAGGAGGGAATCTGCAGCTTGCAGTGAAAGCGCTTCCAGAGGGGAGTCTAATGAGGGCAAACATTTGATGGTAGCAGCTTCCCTGCGGGAGATACTCTTTTTGCCAAAATCGCATTATTAGGCGAAAGTAAGTTACAATTCAGTACCCTATCCTAAAGCTTGCTGTTAGGAGGGAATCTGCAGCTTGCAGTGAAAGCGCTTCCAGAGGGGAGTCTAATGAGGGCAAACATTTGATGGTAGCAGCTTCCCTGCGGGAGATACTCTCTTTGCCAAAATCGCATTATTAGGCGAAAGTAAGTTACAATTCAGTACCCTATCCTAAAGATTGCTGTTAGGAAGAAATCTGCAGCTTGCAGTGAAAGCGCTTCCAGAGGGGAGTCTAATGAGGGCAAACATTTGATGGTAGCAGCTTCCCTGCGGGAGATACTCTCTTTGCCAAAATCTCATTATTAGGCGAAAGTAAGTTACAATTCAGTACCCTATCCTAAAGCTTGCTGTTAGGAGGGAATCTGCAGCTTGCAGGGAAAGCGCTTCCAGAGGGGAGTCTAACGAGGGCAAACATTTGATGGTAGCAGCTTCCCTGCCGGAGATACTCTCTTTGCCAAAATCGCTTTATTAGGCGAAAGTAAGTTACAATTCAGTACCCTATCCTAAAGCTTGCTGTTAGGAAGGAATCTGCAGCTTGCAGTGAAAGCGCTTCCAGAGGGGAGTGTAATGAGGGCAAACATTTGATGGTAGCAGCTTCCCTGCGGGAGATAGTCTCTTTGCCAAAATCGCCTTATTAGCCGCAGTTAAGTTACAATTCAGTACCCTATCCTAAAGCTTGCTGTTAGGAGGGAATCTGCAGCTTGCAGTGAAAGCGCTTCCAGAGGGGAGTCTAATGAGGGCAAACATTTGATGGTAGCAGCTTCACTGCGGGAGATACTCTCTTTGCCAAAATCGCATTATTAGGCGAAAGTAAGTTACAATTCAGTACCCTATCCTAAAGCTTGCTGTTAGGAGGGAATCTGCAGCTTGCAGTGAAAGCGCTTCCAGAGGGGAGTCTAATGAGGGCAAACATTTGATGGTAGCAGCTTCCCTGCGGGAGATACTCTTTTTGCCAAAATCGCATTATTAGGCGAAAGTAAGTTACAATTCAGTACCCTATCCTAAAGCTTGCTGTTAGGAGGGAATCTGCAGCTTGCAGTGAAATCGCTTCCAGAGGGGAGTCTAATGAGGGCAAACATTTGGTGGCAGCAGCTTCCCTGCGAGTTATAGTCTCTTTGCCAAAATCGCATTATTAGGCGAAAGTAAGTTACAATTCAGTACCCTATCCTAAAGCTTGCTGTTAGGAGGGAATCTGCAGCTTGCAGTGAAAGCGCTTCCAGAGGGGAGTCTAACGAGGGCAAACATTTGATGGCAGCAGCTTCCCTGCGGGAGATACTCTCTTTGCCAAAATCGCATTATTAGGCGAAAGTAAGTTACAATTCAGTACCCTATCCTAAAGCTTGCTGTTAGGAAGGAATCTGCAGCTTGCAGTGAAAGTGCTTCCAGAGGGGAGTCTAATGAGGGCAAACATTTGATGGTAGCAGCTTCCCTGCGGGAGATAGTCTCTTTGCCAAAATCGCCTTATTAGGCGAAAGTAAGTTACAATTCAGTACACTTTCCTAAAGCTTGCTGTTAGGAGGGAATCTGCAGCTTGCAGCGAAAGCGCTTCCAGAGGGGAGTCTAATGAGGGCAAACATTTGATGGTAGCAGCTTCCCTGCGGGAGATATTCTCTTTGCCAAAATCGCATTATAAGGCGAAAGTAAGATACAATTCAGTACCCTATCCTAAAGCTTGCTGTTAGGAGGGAATCTGCAGCTTGCAGTGAAAGCGCTTCCAGAGGGGAGTCTAACGAGGGCAAACATTTGATGGTAGCAGCTTCCCTGCGGGAGATACTCTCTTTGCCAAAATCGCATTATTAGGAGAAAGTAAGTTACAATTCAGTACCCTATCCTAAAGCTTGCTGTTAGGAGGGAATCTGCAGCTTGCAGTGAAAGCGCTTCCAGAGGGGAGTCTAATGAGGGCAAACATTTGATGGTAGCAGCTTCCCTGCGGGAGATACTCTCTTTGCCAAAATCGCATTATTAGCCGCAGTTAAGTTATAATTCAGTAACCTATCCTAAAGCTTGCTGTTAGGAGGGAATCTGCAGCTTGCAGTGAAAGCGCTTCCAGAGGGGAGTCTAATGAGGGCAAACATTTGATGGTAGCAGCTTCCCTGCGGGAGATACTCTTTTTGCCAAAATCGCATTATTAGGCGAAAGTAAGTTACAATTCAGTACCCTATCCTAAAGCTTGCTGTTAGGAGGGAATCTGCAGCTTGCAGTGAAAGCGCTTCCAGAGGGGAGTCTAATGAGGGCAAACATTTGATGGTAGCAGCTTCCCTGCGGGAGATACTCTCTTTGCCAAAATCGCATTATTAGGCGAAAGTAAGTTACAATTCAGTACCCTATCCTAAAGCTTGCTGTTAGGAAGAAATCTGCAGCTTGCAGTGAAAGCGCTTCCAGAGGGGAGTCTAATGAGGGCAAACATTTGATGGTAGCAGCTTCCCTGCGGCAGATACTCTCTTTGCCAAAATCTCATTATTAGGCGAAAGTAAGTTACAATTCAGTACCCTATCCCAAAGCTTGCTGTTAGGAGGGAATCTGCAGCTTGCAGTGAAAGCGCTTCCAGAGGGGAGTCTAACGAGGGCAAACATTTGATGGTAGCAGCTTCCCTGCGGGAGATAGTCTCTTTGCCAAAATCGCATTATTAGGCGAAAGTAAGTTACAATTCAGTACCCTATCCTAAAGCTTGCTGTTAGGAGGGAATCTGCAGCTTGCAGTGAAAGCGCTTCCAGAGGGGAGTCTAATGAGGGCAAACATTTGATGGTAGCAGCTTCCCTGCGGGAGATACTCTTTTTGCCAAAATCGCATTATTAGGCGAAAGTAAGATACAATTCAGTACCCTATCCTAAAGCTTGCTGTTAGGAGGGAATCTGCAGCTTGCAGTGAAAGCGCTTCCAGAGGGGAGTCTAATGAGGGCAAACATTTGATGGTAGCAGCTTCCCTGCGGGAGATAGTCTCTTTGCCAAAATCGCATTATAAGGCGAAAGTAAGATACAATTCAGTACCCTATGCTAAAGCTTGCTGTTAGGAGGGAATCTGCAGCTTGCAGTGAAAGCGCTTCCAGAGGGGAGTCTAATGAGGGCAAACATTTGATGGTAGCAGCTTCCCTGCGGGAGATATTCTCTTTGCCAAAATCGCATTATTAGGCGAAAGTAAGTTACAATTCAGTACCCTATCCTAAAGCTTGCTGTTAGGAGGGAATCTGCAGCTTGCAGTGAAAGCGCTTCCAGAGGGGAATCTAACGAGGGCAAACATTTGATGGTAGCAGCTTCCCTGCCGGAGATACTCTCTTTGCCAAAATCGCATTATTAGGCGAAAGTAAGTTACAATTCAGTACCCTATCCTAAAGCTTGCTGTTAGGAAGGAATCTGCAGCTTGCAGTGAAAGCGCTTCCAGAGGGGAGTCTAATGAGGGCAAACATTTGATGGTAGCAGCTTCCCTGCGGGAGATAGTCTCTTTGCCATAATCGCCTTATTAGCCGCAGTTAAGTTACAATTCAGTACCCTATCCTAAAGCTTGCTGTTAGGAGGGAATCTGCAGCTTGCAGTGAAAGTGCTTCCAGAGGGGAGTCTAATGAGGGCAAACATTTGATGGTAGCAGCTTCACTGCGGGAGATACTCTCTTTGCCAAAATCGCATTATTAGGCGAAAGTAAGTTACAATTCAGTACCCTATCCTAAAGCTTGCTGTTAGGAAGGAATCTGCAGCTTGCAGTGAAAGCGCTTCCAGAGGGGAGTCTAATGAGGGCAAACATTTGATGGTAGCAGCTTCCCTGCGGGAGATAGTCTCTTTGCCAAAATCGCCTTATTAGCCGCAGTTAAGTTACAATTCAGTACCCTATCCTAAAGCTTGCTGTTAGGAGGGAATCTGCAGCTTGCAGTGAAAGCGCTTCCAGAGGGGAGTCTAATGAGGGCAAACATTTGATGGTAGCAGCTTCACTGCGGGAGATACTCTCTTTGCCAAAATCGCATTATTAGGCGAAAGTAAGTTACAATTCAGTACCCTATCCTAAAGCTTGCTGTTAGGAGGGAATCTGCAGCTTGCAGTGAAAGCGCTTCCAGAGGGGAGTCTAATGAGGGCAAACATTTGATGGTAGCAGCTTCACTGCGGGAGATACTCTCTTTGCCAAAATCGCATTATTAGGCGAAAGTAAGTTACAATTCAGTACCCTATCCTAAAGCTTGCTGTTAGGAGGGAATCTGCAGCTTGCAGTGAAAGCGCTTCCAGAGGGGAGTCTAACAAGGGCAAACATTTGATGGTAGCAGCTTCCCTGCAGGAGATACTCTCTTTGCCAAAATCGCATTATTAGGCGAAAGTAAGTTACAATTCAGTACCCTATCCTAAAGCTTGCTGTTAGGAAGGAATCTGCAGCTTGCAGTGAAAGCGCTTCCAGAGGGGAGTCTAATGAGGGCAAACATTTGATGGTAGCAGCTTCCCTGCGGGAGATAGTCTCTTTGCCAAAATCGCCTTATTAGCCGCAGTTAAGTTACAATTCAGTACCCTATCCTAAAGCTTGCTGTTAGGAGGGAATCTGCAGCTTGCAGTGAAAGCGCTTCCAGAGGGGAGTCTAATGAGGGCAAACATTTGATGGTAGCAGCTTCCCTGCGGGAGATATTCTCTTTGCCAAAATCGCCTTATTAGCCGCAGTTAAGTTACAATTCAGTACCCTATCCTAAAGCTTGCTGTTAGGAGGGAATCTGCAGCTTGCAGTGAAAGCGCTTCCAGAGGGGAGTCTAATGAGGGCAAAGATTTGATGGTAGCAGCTTCCCTGCGGGAGATAGTCTCTTTGCCAAAATCGCATTATTAGGCGAAAGTAAGATACAATTCAGTACCCTATCCTAAAGCTTGCTGTTAGGAGGGAATCTGCAGCTTGCAGTGAAAGCGCTTCCAGAGGGGAGTCTAATGAGGGCAAACATTTGATGGTAGCAGCTTCCCTGCGGGAGATACTCTCTTTGCCAAAATCGCATTATTAGGCGAAAGTAAGTTACAATTCAGTACACTGTCCTACAGCTTGCTGTTAGGAGGGAATCTGCAGCTTGCAGTGAAAGCGCTTCCAGAGGGGAGTCTAATGAGGGCAAACATTTGATGGTAGCAGCTTCCCTGCGGGAGATACTCTCTTTGCCAAAATCGCATTATTAGGCGAAAGTAAGTTACAATTCAGTACCCTATCCTAAAGCTTGCTGTTAGGAGGGAATCTGCAGCTTGCAGTGAAAGCGCTTCCAGAGGGGAGTCTAATGAGGGCAAATATTTGATGGTAGCAGCTTCCCTGCGGGAGATACTCTCTTTGCCAAAATCGCTTTATTGGGCGAAAGTAAGTTACAATTCAGTACCCTATCCTAAAGCTTGCTGTTAGGAGGGAATCTGCAGCTTGCAGTGAAAGCGCTTCCAGAGGGGAGTCTAATGAGGGCAAACATTTGATGGTAGCAGCTTCCCTGCGGGAGATACTCTCTTTGCCAAAATCGCATTATTAGCCGCAGTTAAGTTTTAATTCAGTACCCTATCCTAAAGCTTGCTGTTAGGAGGGAATCTGCAGCTTGCAGTGAAAGCGCTTCCAGAGGGGAGTCTAATGAGGGCAAACATTTGATGGTAGCAGCTTCCCTGCGGGAGATAGTCTCTTTGCCAAAATCGCCTTATTAGCCGCAGTTAAGTTACAATTCAGTACCCTATCCTAAAGCTTGCTGTTAGGAGGGAATCTGCAGCTTGCAGTGAAAGCGCTTCCAGAGGGGAGTCTAATGAGGGCAAACATTTGATGGTAGCAGCTTCCCTGCGGGAGATACTCTTTTTGCCAAAATCGCATTATTAGGCGAAAGTAAGTTACAATTCAGTACCCTATCCTAAAGCTTGCTGTTAGGAGGGAATCTGCAGCTTGCAGTGAAAGCGCTTCCAGAGGGGAGTCTAATGAGGGCAAACATTTGATGGTAGCAGCTTCCCTGCGGGAGATACTCTTTTTGCCAAAATCGCATTATTAGGCGAAAGTAAGTTACAATTCAGTACCCTATCCTAAAGCTTGCTGTTAGGAGGGAATCTGCAGCTTGCAGTGAAATCGCTTCCAGAGGGGAGTCTAATGAGGGCAAACATTTGGTGGCAGCAGCTTCCCTGCGAGTTATAGTCTCTTTGACAAAATCGCATTATTAGGCGAAAGTAAGTTACAATTCAGTACCCTATCCTAAAGCTTGCTGTTAGGAGGGAATCTGCAGCTTGCAGTGAAAGCGCTTCCAGAGGGGAGTCTAACGAGGGCAAACATTTGATGGTAGCAGCTTCCCTGCGGGAGATACTCTCTTTGCCAAAATCGCATTATTAGGCGAAAGTAAGTTACAATTCAGTACCCTATCCTAAAGCTTGCTGTTAGGAAGGAATCTGCAGCTTGCAGTGAAAGCGCTTCCAGAGGGGTGTCTAATGAGGGCAAACATTTGATGGTAGCAGCTTCCCTGCGGGAGATAGTCTCTTTGCCAAAATCGCCTTATTAGGCGAAAGTAAGTTACAATTCAGTACCCTATCCTAAAGCTTGCTGTTAGGAGGGAATCTGCAGCTTGCGGTGAAAGTGCTTCCAGAGGGGAGTCTAATGAGGGCAAACATTTGATGGTAGCAGCTTCCCTGCGGGAGATATTCTCTTTGCCAAAATCGCATAATAAGGCGAAAGTAAGATACAATTCAGTACCCTATCCTAAAGCTTGCTGTTAGGAGGGAATCTGCAGCTTGCAGTGAAAGCGCTTCCAGAGGGGAGTCTAATGAGGGCAAAGATTTGATGGTAGCAGCTTCCCTGCGGGAGATAGTCTCTTTGCCAAAATCGCCTTATTAGCCGCAGTTAAGTTACAATTCAGTAACCTATCCTAAAGCTTGCTGTTAGGAGGGAATCTGCAGCTTGCAGTGAAAGCGCTTCCAGAGGGGAGTCTAATGAGGGCAAACATTTGATGGTAGCAGCTTCCCTGCGGGAGATAATCTTTTTGCCAAAATCGCATTATTAGGCGAAAGTAAGTTACAATTCAGTACTTGCTTGCAGTGAAAATCGCTTCCAGAGGGGAGTCTAATGAGGGGCAAACATTTGGTGGTAGCAGCTTCCCTGCGAGTTATAGTCTCTTTGTCAAAAATCGCATTATTAGTCGAAAAGTAAGTTACAATTTCAGTACCCTATCCTAAAGTTTGCTGTTAGGAGGGCAATCTGCAGCTTGCAGTGAAAAGCGCTTCCAGAGGGGAGTCTAAATGAGGGCAAACATTTGATGGGTAGCAGCTTCCCTGCGGGAGATACTCTCTTTGCCAAAATCGCATTATTAGGCGAAAGTAAGTTACAATTTCAGTACCCTATCCTAAAGCTTGCTGTTAGGAGGGCAATCTGCACAGCTTGCAGGTGAAAGCGCTTCCAGAGGGGAGTCTAATGAGGGGCAAAACATTTTGATGGTAGCAGCTTCCCTGCGGGAGATTACTCTCTTTGCCAAAGTCGCATTATTAGCCGAAGTAAGTTATAAATTCAGTAACCCTATCCTAAAGCTTTGCTGTTAGGAGGGAATCTGCAGCTTGCAGTGAAAGCGCTTCCAGAGGGGAGTCCTAATGAGGGCAAACATTTGATGGTAGCAGCTTCCCTGCGGGAGATACTCTCTTTTGCCAAAATCGCATTATTAGGCGAAAGTAAGTTACAATTCAGTACCCTATCCTAAAGCTTGCTGTTAGGAGGGCAATCTGCAGCTTGCAGTGAAAGCGCTTCCAGAGGGGAGTCTAACGAGGGCAAACATTTGATGGTAGCAGCTTCCCTGCGGGAGATAGTCTCTTTGCCATAATCGCATTATTAGCCGAAAGTAAGTTACAATTCAGTACCCTATCCTAAAGCTTGCCTGTTAGGAAGAAATCTGCAGCTTGCAGTGAAAGCGCTTCCAGAGGGGAGTCTAATGAGGGCAAACATTTGATGGTTAGCAGCTTCCCTGCGGGAGATACTCTCTTTGCCAAAATCGCATTATTAGGCGAAAGTAAGTTACAATTCAGTACCCTATCCTAAAGCTTGCTGTTAGGAGGGGAATCTGCAGCTTTGCAGTGAAAGCGCTTCCAGAGGGGAGTCCTAACGAGGGCAAACATTTGATGGTAGCAGCTTCCCTGCGGGAGATAGTCTCTCTTTGCCAAAATCGCATTATTAGCCGCAGTTAAGTTACAATTCAGTACCCTATCCTAAAGCTTGCTGTTAGGAGGAATCTGCAGCTTGCAGTGAAAGCGCTTCCAGAGGGGGAGTCTAATGAGGGCAAACATTTGATGGTAGCAGCTTCCCTGCGGGAGATACTCTTTTTGCCAAAAATCGCATTATTAGGCGAAAGTAAGATTACAATTCAGTACCCTATCCTAAAGCTTGCTGTTAGGAGGGAATCTGCAGCTTGCAGTGAAAGCGCTTCCAGAGGGGAGTCTAATGAGGGCAAACATTTGATGGTAGCAGCTTCCCTGCGGGAGATAGTCTCTTTGACAAAATCGCATTATTAGGCGAAAGTAAGTTACAATTCAGTACCCTATCCTAAAGCTTGCTGTTAGGAAGAAATCTGCAGCTTGCAGTGAAAGCGCTTCCAGAGGGGAGTCTAATGAGGGCAAACATTTGATGGTAGCAGCTTCCCTGCGGGAGATACTCTCTTTGCCAAAATCTCATTATTAGGCGAAAGTAAGTTACAATTCAGTACCCTATCCTAAAGCTTGCTGTTAGGAGGGAATCTGCAGCTTGCAGTGAAAGCGCTTCCAGAGGGGAGTCTAACGAGGGCAAACATTTGATGGTAGCAGCTTCCCTGCGGGAGATAGTCTCTTTGCCATAATCGCCTTATTAGCCGCAGTTAAGTTACAATTCAGTACGCTATCCTAAAGCTTGCTGTTAGGAGGGGAATCTGCAGCTTGCAGTGAAAGCGCTTCCAGAGGGGAGTCTAATGAGGGCAAACATTTGATGGTAGCAGCTTCCCTGCGGGAGATAGTCTCTTTGCGAAAATCGCCTTATTAGCAGCAGTTAAGTTACAATTCAGTACCCTATCCTAAAAGCTTGCTGTTAGGAGGGAATCTGCAGCTTGCAGTGAAAGCGCTTCCAGAGGGGAGTCTAATGAGGGCAAAGATTTGATGGTAGCAGCTTCCCTGCGGGAGATAGTCCTCTTTTGCCAAAATCGCATTATTAGGCGGAAAGTAAGTTACAATTCAGTACCCTATCCTAAAGCTTGCTGTTAGGAGGGAATCTGCAGCTTGCAGTGAAAGCGCTTCCAGAGGGGAGTCTAATGAGGGCAAACATTTGATGGTAGCAGCTTCCCTGCGGGAGATTACTCTCTTTGCCAAAATCGCATTATTAGGCGAAAGTAAGTTACAATTAAGTACCCTATCCTAAAGCTTGCTGTTAGGAGGGAATCTGCAGCTTGCAGTGAAAGTGCTTCCAGAGGGGAGTCTAAATGAGGGCAAACATTTGATGGTAGCAGCTTCCCCTGCGGGAGATATTCTCTTTGCAAAAAAATCGCATTATAAGGCGAAAGTAAGATACAATTCAGTACCCTATGCTAAAGCTTGCTGTTAGGAGGGGAATCTGCAGCTTGCAGTGAAAGCGCTTCCAGAGGGGAGTCTAATGAGGGCAAACATTTGATGGTAGCAGCTTCCCTGCGGGAGATAGTCTCTTTGCCAAAATCGCATTATTAGGCGAAAGTAAGTTACAATTCAGTACCCTATCCTAAAGCTTGCTGTTAGGAGGGAATCTGCAGCTTGCAGTGAAAGCGCTTCCAGAGGGGAATCTAACGAGGGCAAAACATTTGATGGTAGCAGCTTCCCTGCGGGAGATACTCTCTTTGCCAAAAATCGCATTATTAGGCGAAAGTAAGTTACAATTCAGTACCCTATCCTAAAGTTTGCTGTTAGGAAGGAAATCTGCAGCTTGCAGTGAAAGCGCTTCCCAGAGGGGAGTCTAATGAGGGCAAACATTTGATGGTAGCAGCTTCCCTGCGGGAGATAGTCTCTTTGCCAAAAATCGCCCTTATTAGCCGCAGTTAAGTTACAATTCAGTACCCTATCCTAAAGCTTGCTGTTAGGAGGGAATCTGCAGCTTGCAAGTGAAAGCGCTTCCAGAGGGGAGTCTAATGAGGGCAAACATTTGATGGTAGCAGCTTCACTGCGGGAGATACTCTCTTTGCCAAAATTGCATTATTAGGCGAAAGTAAGTTACAATTCAGTACACTATCCTAAAGCTTGCTGTTAGGAGGGAATCTGCAGCTTGCAGTGAAAGCGCTTCCAGAGGGGGAGTCTAATGAGGGCAAACATTTGATGGTAGCAGCTTCACTGCGGGAGATACTCTCTTTGCCAAAATCGCATTATTAGGCGAAAGTAAGTTACAATTCAGTACCCCTATCCTAAAGCTTGCTGTTAGGAGGGAATCTGCAGCTTGCAGTGAAAGCGCTTCCAGAGGGGAGAGTCTAATGAGGGGCAAAACATTTGGTGGCAGCAGCTTCCCTGCGAGTTATAGTCTCTTTTCGCAAAATCGCATTATTAGGCGAAAGTAAGTTACAATTCAGTACCCTATCCTAAAGCTTGCTGTTAGGAGGGAATCTGCAGCTTGCAGTGAAAGCGCTTCCAGAGGGGAGTCTAATGAGGGCAAACATTTTATGGTAGCAGCTTCCCTGCGGGAGATAGTCTCTTTGCCCAAAATCGCATTATTAGGCGAAAGTAAAGTTACAATTCCAGTACCCTATCCTAAAGCTTGCTGTTAGGAGGGAATCTGCAGCTTTGCAGTGAAAGTGCTTCCAGAGGGGAGTCTAATGAGGGCAAACATTTGATGGTAGCAGCATCCCTGCGGGAGATATTCTCTTTGCCAAAATCGCCTTATTAGCCGCAGTTAAGTTTACAATTCAGTACCCTATCCTAAAGCTTGCTGTTAGGAGGGAATCTGCAGCTTGCAGTGAAAGCGCTTCCAGAGGGGAGTCTAATGAGGGCAAAGATTTGATGGTAGCAAGCTTCCCTGCGGGAGATAGTCTCTTTTGCCAAAATCTGCCAAAATCGCATTATTAGGCGAAAGTAAGATACAATTCAGTACCCTATCCTAAAGCTTGCTGTTAGGAGGGAATCTGCAGCTTGCAGTGAAAGCGCTTCCAGAGGGGAGTCTAATGAGGGCAAACATTTGATGGTAGCAGCTTCCTGCGGGAGATACTCTTTTTGCCAAATTCGCATTATTACTCAAAAGGAAGATACAATTCAGTACCCTATCCTAAAGCTTGCTGTTAGGAGGGAATCTGCAGCTTGCAGTGAAAGCGCTTCCAGAGGGGAGTCTAATGAGGGCAAATATTTGATGGTAGCAGCTTCCCTGCGGGAGATACTCTCTTTGCCAAAATCGCATTATTAGGCGAAAGTAAGTTACAATTCAGTACACTGTCCTACAGCTTGCTGTTAGGAGGGAATCTGCAGCTTGCAGTGAAAGCGCTTCCAGAGGGGAGTCTAATGAGGGCAAACATTTGATGGTAGCAGCTTCCCTGCGGGAGATACTCTCTTTGCCAAAATCGCATTATTAGGCGAAAGTAAGTTACAATTCAGTACCCTATCCTAAAGCTTGCTGTTAGGAGGGAATCTGCAGCTTGCAGTGAAAGCGCTTCCAGAGGGGAGTCTAATGAGGGCAAATATTTGATGGTAGCAGCTTCCCTGCGGGAGATACTCTCTTTGCAAAAATCGCTTTATTGGGCGAAAGTAAGTTACAATTCAGTACCCTATCCTAAAGCTTGCTGTTAGGAGGGAATCTGCAGCTTGCAGTGAAAGCGCTTCCAGAGGGGAGTCTAATGAGGGCAAACATTTTATGGTAGCAGCTTCCCTGCGGGAGATAGTCTCTTTTCCAAAATCGCATTATTAGGCGAAAGTAAGTTACAATTCAGTACCCTATCCTAAAGCTTGCTGTTAGGAGGGAATCTGCAGCTTGCAGTGAAAGTGCTTCCAGAGGGGAGTCTAATGAGGGCAAACATTTGATGGTAGCAGCTTCCCTGCGGGAGATATTCTCTTTGCCAAAATCGCATTATAAGGCGAAAGTAAGATACAATTCAGTATCCTATCCTAAAGCTTGCTGTTAGGAGGGAATCTGCAGCTTGCAGTGAAAGCGCTTCCAGAGGGGAGTCTAATGAGGGCAAACATTTGATGGTAGCAGCTTCCCTGCGGGAGATAGTCTCTTTGCCAAAATCGCATTATTAGGCGAAAGTAAGTTGCAATTCAGTACCCTATCCTAAAGCTTGCTGTTAGGAGGGAATCTGCAGCTTGCAGTGAAAGCGCTTCCAGAGGGGAGTCTAAGGAGGGCAAACATTTGATGGTAGCAGCTTCCCTGCGGGAGATACTCTCTTTGCCAAAATCGCATTATTAGCCGCAGTTAAGTTATACTTCAGTAACCTATCCTAAAGCTTGCTGTTAGGAGGGAATCTGCAGCTTGCAGTGAAAGCGCTTCCAGAGGGGAGTCTAATGAGGGCAAACATTTGATGGTAGCAGCTTCCCTGCGGGAGATACTCTCTTTGCCAAAATCGCATTATTAGGCGAAAGTAAGTTACAATTCAGTACCCTATCCTAAAGCTTGCTGTTAGGAGGAAATCGGCAGCTTGCAGTGAAAGCGCTTCCAGAGGGGAGTCTAACGAGGGCAAACATTTGATGGCAGAAGCTTCCCTGCGGGAGATACTCTCTTTGCCAAAATCGCATTATTATGCGAAAGTAAGTTACAATTCAGTACCTTATCCTAAAGCTTGCTGTTAGGAGGGAATCTGCAGCTTGCAGTGAAAGTGCTTCCAGAGGGGAGTCTAACGAGGGCAAACATTTGATGGTAGCAGCTTCCCTGCGGGAGATAGTCTCTTTGCCAAAATCGCCTTATTAGCCGCAGTTAAGTTACAATTCAGTACCCTATCCTAAAGCTTGCTGTTAGGAGGGAATCTGCAGCTTGCAGTGAAAGTGCTTCCAGAGGGGAGTCTAATGAGGGCAAACATTTGATGGTAGCAGCTTCCCTGCGGGAGATATTCTCTTTGCCAAAATCGCATTATAAGGCGAAAGTAAGATACAATTCAGTACCCTATCCTAAAGCTTGCTGTTAGGAGGGAATCTGCAGCTTGCAGTGAAAGCGCTTCCAGAGGGGAGTCTAATGAGGGCAAACATTTGATGGTAGCAGCTTCCCTGCGGGAGATACTCTCTTTGCCAAAATCGCATTATTAGGCGAAAGTAAGTTACAATTCAGTACCCTATCCTAAAGCTTGCTGTTAGGAGGGAATCTGCAGCTTGCAGTGAAAGCGCTTCCAGAGGGGAGTCTAATGAGGGCAAACATTTGATGGTAGCAGCTTCCCTGCGGGAGATACTCTCTTTGCCAAAATCGCATTATTAGCCGCAGTTAAGTTATAATTCAGTACCCTATCCTAAAGCTTGCTGTTAGGAGGGAATCTGCAGCTTGCAGTGAAAGCGCTTCCAGAGGGGAGTCTAATGAGGGCAAACATTTGATGGTAGCAGCTTCCCTGCGGGAGATAGTCTCTTTGCCAAAATCGCCTTATTAGCCGTAGTTAAGTTTCAATTGAGAACCCTATCCTAAAGCTTGCTGTTAGGAGGGAATCTGCAGCTTGCAGTGAAAGCGCTTCCAGAGGGGAGTCTAATGAGGGCAAAGATTTGATGGTAGCAGCTTCCCTGTGGGAGATAGTCTCTTTGCCAAAATCGCATTATTAGGCGAAAGTAAGTTACAATTCAGTACCCTATCCTAAAGCTTGCTGTTAGGAGGGAATCTGCAGCTTGCAGTGAAAGCGCTTCCAGAGGGGAGTCTAATGAGGGCAAACATTTGATGGTAGCAGCTTCCCTGCGGGAGATACTCTCTTTGCCAAAATCGCATTATTAGGCGAAAGTAAGTTACAATTCAGTACCCTATCCTAAAGCTTGCTGTTAGGAGGGAATCTGCAGCTTGCAGTGAAAGCGCTTCCAGAGGGGAGTCTAAGGAGGGCAAACATTTGATGGTAGCAGCTTCCCTGCGGGAGATAGTCTCTTTGCCAAAATCGCATTATTAGGCGAAAGTAAGTTACAATTCAGTACCCTATCCTAAAGCTTGCTGTTAGGAAGGAATCTGCAGCTTGCAGTGAAAGTGCTTCCAGAGGGGAGTCTAACGAGGGCAAACATTTGATGGTAGCAGCTTCCTTGCGGGAGATAGTCTCTTTGCCAAAATCGCCTAATTAGCCGCAGTTAAGTTACAATTCAGTACCCTATCCTAAAGCTTGCTGTTAGGAAGAAATCTGCAGCTTGCAGTGAAAGCGCTTCCAGAGGGGAGTCTAATGAGGGCAAACATTTGATGGTAGCAGCTTCCCTGCGGGAGATACTCTCTTTGCCAAAATCGCATTATTAGGCGAAAGTAAGTTACAATTCAGTACCCTATCCTAAAGCTTGCTGTTAGGAAGGAATCTGCAGCTTGCAGTGAAAGCGCTTCCAGAGGGGAGTCTAATGAGGGCAAACATTTGATGGTAGCAGCTTCCCTGCGGGAGATAGTCTCTTTGCCAAAATCGCCTTATTAGCCGCAGTTAAGATACAATTCAGTACCCTATCCTAAAGCTTGCTGTTAGGAGGGAATCTGCAGCTTGCAGTGAAAGCGCTTCCAGAGGGGAGTCTAATGAGGGCAAACATTTGATGGTAGCAGCTTCCCTGCGGGAGATACTCTTTTTGCCATAATCGCATTATTAGGCGAAAGTAAGTTACAATTCAGTACCCTATCCTAAAGCTTGCTGTTAGGAGGGAATCTGCAGCTTGCAGTGAAAGCGCTTCCAGAGGGGAGTCTAATGAGGGCAAACATTTGGTGGCAGCAGCTTCCCTGCGAGTTATAGTCTCTTTGCCAAAATCACATTATTAGGCGAAAGTAAGTTACAATTCAGTACCCTATCCTAAAGCTTGCTGTTAGGAAGGAATCTGCAGCTTGCAGTGAAAGCGCTTCCAGAGGGGAGTCTAATGAGGGCAAACATTTGATGGTAGCAGCTTCACTGCGGGAGATACTCTCTTTGCCAAAACCGCATTATTAGGCGAAAGTAAGTTACAATTCAGTACCCTATCCTAAAGCTTGCTGTTAGGAGGGAATCTGCAGCTTGCAGTGAAAGCGCTTCCAGAGGGGAGTCTAACGAGGGCAAACATTTGATGGTAGCAGCTTCCCTGCGGGAGGTACTCTCTTTGCCAAAATCGCATTATTAGGCGAAAGTAAGTTACAATTCAGTACCCTATCCTAAAGCTTGCTGTTAGGAGGGAATCTGCAGCTTGCAGTGAAAGCGCTTCCAGAGGGGAGTCTAATGAGGGCAAACATTTGATGGTAGCAGCTTCCCTGCGGGAGATACTCTTTTTGCCAAAATCGCATTATTAGGCGAAAGTAAGTTACAATTCAGTACCCTATCCTAAAGCTTGCTGTTAGGAGGGAATCTGCAGCTTGCAGTGAAAGCGCTTCCAGAGGGGACTCTAATGAGGGCAAACATTTGATGGTAGCAGCTTCCCTGCGGGAGATATTCTCTTTGCCAAAATCGCATTATTAGGCGAAAGTAAGTTACAATTCAGTACCCTATCCTAAAGCTTGCTGTTAGGAAGGAATCTGCAGCTTGCAGTGAAAGTGCTTCCAGAGGGGAGTCTAACGAGGGCAAACATTTGATGGTAGCAGCTTCCCTGCGGGAGATAGTCTCTTTGCCAAAATCGCCTTATTAGCCGCAGTTAAGTTACAATTCAGTACCCTATCCTAAAGCTTGCTGTTAGGAAGAAATCTGCAGCTTGCAGTGAAAGCGCTTCCAGAGGGGAGTCTAATGAGGGCAAACATTTGATGGTAGCAGCTTCCCTGCGGGAGATACTCTCTTTGCCAAAATCGCATTATTAGGCGAAAGTAAGTTACAATTCAGTACCCTATCCTAAAGCTTGCTGTTAGGAAGGAATCTGCAGCTTGCAGTGAAAGCGCTTCCAGAGGGGAGTCTAATGAGGGCAAACATTTGATGGTAGCAGCTTCCCTGCGGGAGATAGTCTCTTTGCCAAAATCGCCTTATTAGCCGCAGTTAAGATACAATTCAGTACCCTATCCTAAAGCTTGCTGTTAGGAGGGAATCTGCAGCTTGCAGTGAAAGCGCTTCCAGAGGGGAGTCTAATGAGGGCAAACATTTGATGGTAGCAGCTTCCCTGCGGGAGATACTCTTTTTGCCATAATCGCATTATTAGGCGAAAGTAAGTTACAATTCAGTACCCTATCCTAAAGCTTGCTGTTAGGAGGGAATCTGCAGCTTGCAGTGAAAGCGCTTCCAGAGGGGAGTCTAATGAGGGCAAACATTTGGTGGCAGCAGCTTCCCTGCGAGTTATAGTCTCTTTGCCAAAATCACATTATTAGGCGAAAGTAAGTTACAATTCAGTACCCTATCCTAAAGCTTGCTGTTAGGAAGGAATCTGCAGCTTGCAGTGAAAGCGCTTCCAGAGGGGAGTCTAATGAGGGCAAACATTTGATGGTAGCAGCTTCACTGCGGGAGATACTCTCTTTGCCAAAACCGCATTATTAGGCGAAAGTAAGTTACAATTCAGTACCCTATCCTAAAGCTTGCTGTTAGGAGGGAATCTGCAGCTTGCAGTGAAAGCGCTTCCAGAGGGGAGTCTAACGAGGGCAAACATTTGATGGTAGCAGCTTCCCTGCGGGAGGTACTCTCTTTGCCAAAATCGCATTATTAGGCGAAAGTAAGTTACAATTCAGTACCCTATCCTAAAGCTTGCTGTTAGGAGGGAATCTGCAGCTTGCAGTGAAAGCGCTTCCAGAGGGGAGTCTAATGAGGGCAAACATTTGATGGTAGCAGCTTCCCTGCGGGAGATACTCTTTTTGCCAAAATCGCATTATTAGGCGAAAGTAAGTTACAATTCAGTACCCTATCCTAAAGCTTGCTGTTAGGAGGGAATCTGCAGCTTGCAGTGAAAGCGCTTCCAGAGGGGACTCTAATGAGGGCAAACATTTGATGGTAGCAGCTTCCCTGCGGGAGATATTCTCTTTGCCAAAATCGCATTATTAGGCGAAAGTAAGTTACAATTCAGTACCCTATCCTAAAGCTTGCTGTTAGGAAGGAATCTGCAGCTTGCAGTGAAAGTGCTTCCAGAGGGGAGTCTAACGAGGGCAAACATTTGATGGTAGCAGCTTCCCTGCGGGAGATAGTCTCTTTGCCAAAATCGCCTTATTAGCCGCAGTTAAGTTACAATTCAGTACCCTATCCTAAAGCTTGCTGTTAGGAAGAAATCTGCAGCTTGCAGTGAAAGCGCTTCCAGAGGGGAGTCTAATGAGGGCAAACATTTGATGGTAGCAGCTTCCCTGCGGGAGATACTCTCTTTGCCAAAATCGCATTATTAGGCGAAAGTAAGTTACAATTCAGTACCCTATCCTAAAGCTTGCTGTTAGGAGGGAATCTGCAGCTTGCAGTGAAAGCGCTTCCAGAGGGGAGTCTAATGAGGGCAAACATTTGATGGTAGCAGCTTCCCTGCGGGAGATACTCTCTTTGCCAAAATCGCATTATTAGGCGAAAGTAAGTTACAATTCAGTACCCTATCCTAAAGCTTGCTGTTAGGAAGGAATCTGCAGCTTGCAGTGAAAGCGCTTCCAGAGGGGAGTCTAATGAGGGCAAACATTTGATGGTAGCAGCTTCCCTGCGGGAGATAGTCTCTTTGCCAAAATCGCCTTATTAGCCGCAGTTAAGTTACAATTCAGTACCCTATCCTAAAGCTTGCTGTTAGGAGGGAATCTGCAGCTTGCAGTGAAAGCGCTTCCAGAGGGGAGTCTAATGAGGGCAAACATTTGATGGTAGCAGCTTCCCTGCGGGAGATACTCTCTTTGCCAAAATCGCCTTATTAGCCGCATTTAAGTTACAATTCAGTACCCTATCCTAAAGCTTGCTGTTAGGAGGGAATCTGCAGCTTGCAGTGAAAGCGCTTCCAGAGGGGAGTCTAATGAGGGCAAACATTTGATGGTAGCAGCTTCACTGCGGGAGATACTCTCTTTGCCAAAATTGCATTATTAGGCGAAAGTAAGTTACAATTCAGTACCCTATCCTAAAGCTTGCTGTTAGGAGGGAATCTGCAGCTTGCAGTGAAAGCGCTTCCAGAGGGGAGTCTAATGAGGGCAAACATTTGATGGTAGCAGCTTCCCTGTGGGAGATACTCTTTTTGCCAAAATCGCATTATTAGGCGAAAGTAAGTTACAATTCAGTACCCTATCCTAAAGCTTGCTGTTAGGAGGGAATCTGCAGCTTGCAGTGAAAGCGCTTCCAGAGGGGAGTCTAATGAGGGCAAACATTTGATGGTAGCAGCTTCCCTGCGGGAGATACTCTCTTTGCCATAATCGCATTATTAGGCGAAAGTAAGTTACAATTCAGTACCCTATCCTAAAGCTTGCTGTTAGGAGGGAATCTGCAGCTTGCAGTGAAAGCGCTTCCAGAGGGGAGTCTAACGAGGGCAAACATTTGATGGTAGCAGCTTCCCTGCGGGAGATACTCTCTTTGCCAAAATCGCATTATTAGGCGAAAGTAAGTTACAATTCAGTACCCTATCCTAAAGCTTGCTGTTAGGAGGGAATCTGCAGCTTGCAGTGAAAGCGCTTCCAGAGGGGAGTCTAATGAGGGCAAACATTTGATGGTAGCAGCTTCCCTGCGGGAGATACTCTCTTTGCCATAATCGCATTATTAGGCGAAAGTAAGTTACAATTCAGTACCCTATCCTAAAGCTTGCTGTTAGGAGGGAATCTGCAGCTTGCAGTGAAAGCGCTTCCAGAGGGGAGTCTAACGAGGGAAAACATTTGATGGTAGCAGCTTCCCTGCGGGAGATACTCTCTTTGCCAAAATCGCATTATTAGGCAAAAGTAAGTTACAATTCAGTACCCTATCCTAAAGCTTGCTGTTAGGAAGGAATCTGCAGCTTGCAGTGAAAGCGCTTCCAGAGGCGAGCCTAACGAGGGCAAACATTTGATGGTAGCAGCTTCCCTGCGGGAGATAGTCTCTTTGCCAAAATCGCCTTATTAGCCGCAGTTAAGTTACAATTCAGTACCCTATCCTAAAGCTTGCTGTTAGGAAGAAATCTGCAGCTTGCAGTGAAAGCGCTTCCAGAGGGGAGTCTAATGAGGGCAAACATTTGATGGTAGCAGCTTCCCTGCGGGAGATATTCTCTTTGCCAAAATCGCATTATTTTGCGAAAGTAAGATACAATTCAGTACCCTATCCTAAAGCTTGCTGTTAGGAGGGAATCTGCAGCTTGCAGTGAAAGCGCTTCCAGAGGGGAGTCTAATGAGGGCAAACATTTCATAGAAGCAGCTTCCCTGTGGGAGATACTCTCTTTGCCAATATCGCATTATTAGGCGAAAGTAAGTTACAATTCAGTACCCTATCCTAAAGCTTGCTGTTAGGAGGGAATCTGCAGCTTGCAGTGAAAGCGCTTCCAGAGGGGAGTCTAACGAGGGCAAATATTTGATGGTAGCAACTTCCCTGCGGGAGATACTCTCTTTCACAAAATCGCATTATTATGCGAAAGTAAGTTACAATTCAGTACCCTATCCTAAAGCTTGCTGTTAGGAAGGAATCTGCAGCTTGCAGTGAAAGCGCTTCCAGAGGGGAGTCTAATGAGGGCAAACATTTGATGGTAGCAGCTTCCCTGCTAGTTATAGTCTCTTTGCCAAATCGCATTATTAGGCGAAAGTAAGATACAATTCAGTACCCTATCCTAAAGCTTGCTGTTAGGAGGGAATCTGCCGCTTGCAGTGAAAGCGCTTCCAGAGGGGAGTCTAATGAGGGCAAACATTTGATGGTAACAGCTTCCCTGCGGGAGATAGTCTCTTTCACAAAATCGCATTATTAGGCGAAAGTAAGTTACAATTCAGTACCCTATCCTAAAGCTTGCTGTTAGGAGGGAATCTGCAGCTTGCAGTGAAAGCGCTTCCAGAGGGGAGTCTAATGAGGGCAAACATTTGGTGGCAGCAGCTTCCCTGCGGTATATATTCTCTTTGCCAAAATCGCCTTATTAGCCGCAGTTAAGATACAATTCAGTACCCTATCCTAAAGCTTGCTGTTAGGAGTGAATCTGCAGCTTGCTGTGAAAGCGCTTCCAGAGGGGAGTCTAATGAGGGCAAACATTTGATGGTAGCAGCTTCCCTGCGGGAGATATTCTCTTTGCCAAAATCGCATTATTAGGCGAAAGTAAGATACAATTCAGTACCCTCTCCTAAAGCTTGCTGTTAGGAAGGAATCTGCAGCTTGCAGTGAAAGCGCTTCCAGAGGGGAGTCTAATGAGGGCAAACATTTGATGGTAGCAGCTTCCCTGCTAGTTATAGTCTCTTTGCCAAATCGCATTATTAGGCGAAAGTAAGATACAATTCAGTACCCTATCCTAAAGCTTGCTGTTAGGAGGGAATCTGCCGCTTGCAGTGAAAGCGCTTCCAGAGGGGAGTCTAATGAGGGCAAACGTTTGATGGTAACAGCTTCCCTGCGGGAGATAGTCTCTTTCACAAAATCGCATTATTAGGCGAAAGTAAGTTACAATTCAGTACCCTATCCTAAAGCTTGCTGTTAGGAGGGAATCTGCAGCTTGCAGTGAAAGCGCTTCCAGAGGGGAGTCTAATGAGGGCAAACATTTGGTGGCAGCAGCTTCCCTGCGGTATATATTCTCTTTGCCAAAATCGCCTTATTAGCCGCAGTTAAGATACAATTCAGTACCCTATCCTAAAGCTTGCTTTTAGGAGTGAATCTGCAGCTTGCTGTGAAAGCGCTTCCAGAGGGGAGTCTAATGAGGGCAAACATTTGATGGTAGCAGCTTCCCTGCGGGAGATATTCTCTTTGCCAAAATCGCATTATTAGGCGAAAGTAAGATACAATTCAGTACCCTATCCTAAAGCTTGCTGTTAGGAGGGAATCTGCAGCTTGCAGTGAAAGCGCTTCCAGAGGGGAGTCTAACGAGGGCAAATATTTGATGGTAGCAGCTTCCCTGCGGGAGATACTCTCTTTGCCAAAATCGCATTATTAGGCGAAAGTAAGTTACAATTCAGTACATTATCCTAAAGCTTGCTGTTAGGAAGAAATCTGCAGCTTGCAGTGAAAGCACTTCCAGAGGGTAGTCTAATGAGGGCAAACATTTGATGGTAGCAGCTTCCCTGCGGGAGATAGTCTTTTTGCCAATATCGCCTTATTAGCCGCAGTTAAGTTACAATTCAGTACCCTATCCTAAAGCTTGCTGTTAGGAGGGAATCTGCAGCTTGCAGTGAAAGCGCTTCCAGAGGGGAGTCTAATGAGGGCAAACATTTGATGGTAGCAGCTTCCCTGCGGGAGATATTCTCTTTGCCAAAATCGCATTATAAGGCGAAAGTAAGATACAATTCAGTACCCTATCCTAAAGCTTGCTGTTAGGAGGGAATCTGCAGCTTACAGTGAAAGCGCTTCCAGAGGGGAGTCTAATGAGGGCAAACATTTGATGGTAGCAGCTTCCCTGCGGGAGATACTCTCTTTGCCAAAATCGCATTATTAGGCGAAAGTAAGTTACAATTCAGTACCCTATCCTAAAGCTTGCTGTTAGGAGGGAATCTGCAGCTTGCAGTGAAAGCGCTTCCAGAGGGGAGTCTAATGAGGGCAAACATTTGATGGTAGCAGCTTCCCTGCGGGAGATACTCTCTTTGCCAAAATCGCATTATTAGGAGAAAGTAAGTTTACAATTCAGTACCCTATCCTAAAGCTTGCTGTTAGGAGGGAATCTGCAGCTTGCAGTGAAAGCGCTTCCAGGGGGTAGTCTAATGAGGGCAAACATTTGATGGTAGCAGCTTCCCTGCGGGATATATTCTCTTTGCCAATATTGCCTTATTAGCCGCAGTTAAGTTACAATTCAGTACCCTATCCTAAAGCTTGCTGTTAGGAGGGAATCTGCAGCTTGCAGTGAAAGCGCTTCCAGAGGGGAGTCTAATGAGGGCAAACATTTGATGGTAGCAGCTTCCCTGCGGGAGATATTCTCTTTGCCAAAATCGCCTTATTAGCCGCAGTTAAGTTACAATTCAGTACCCTATCCTAAAGCTTGCTGTTAGGAGGGAATCTGCAGCTTGCAGTGAAAGCGCTTCCAGAGGGGAGTCTAACGAGGGCAAACATTTGATGGTAGCAGCTTCCCTGCGGGAGATACTCTCTTTGCCAAAATCGCATTATTAGGCGAAAGTAAGTTACAATTCAGTACCCTATCCTAAAGCTTGCTGTTAGGAAGGAAACTGCAGCTTGCAGTGAAAGCGCTTCCAGAGGGGAGTCTAATGAGGGCAAACATTTGATGGTAGCAGCTTCCCTGTGGGAGATAGTCTCTTTGCCAAAATCGCCTTATTAGCCGCAGTTAAGTTACAATTCAGTACCCTATCCTAAAGCTTGCTGTTAGGAGGGAATCTGCAGCTTGCAGTGAAAGCGCTTCCAGAGGGGAGTCTAATGAGGGCAAACATTTGATGGTAGCAGCTTCCCTGCGGGAGATACTCTCTTTGCCAAAATCGCCTTATTGGCCGCAGTTAAGTTACAATTCAGTACCCTATCCTAAAGCTTGCTGTTAGGAGGGAATCTGCAGCTTGCAGTGAAAGCGCTTCCAGAGGGGAGTCTAATGAGGGCAAACATTTGATGGTAGCAGCTTCACTGCGGGAGATACTCTCTTTGCCAAAATCGCATTATTAGGCGAAAGTAAGTTACAATTCAGTACACTATCCTAAAGCTTGCTGTTAGGAGGGAATCTGCAGCTTGCAGTGAAAGCGCTTCCAGAGGGGAGTCTAATGAGGGCAAACATTTGATGGTAGCAGCTTCCCTGCGGGAGATACTCTTTTTGCCATAATCTCATTATTAGGCGAAAGTAAGTTACAATTCAGTACACTATCCTAAAGCTTGCTGTTAGGAGGGAATCTGCAGCTTGCAGTGAAAGCGCTTCCAGAGGGGAGTCTAATGAGGGCAAACATTTGATGGTAGCAGCTTCCCTGCGGGAGATAGTCTCTTTGCCAAAATCGCATTATTAGGCGAAAGTAAGTTACAATTCAGTACCCTATCCTAAAGCTTGCTGTTAGGAGGGAATCTGCAGCTTGCAGTGAAAGCGCTTCCAGAGGGGAGTCTAATGAGGGCAAACATTTGATGGTAGCAGCTTCCCTGCGGGAGATACTCTCTTTGCCAAAATCGCATTATTAGGCGAAAGTAAGTTACAATTCAGTACCCTATCCTAAAGCTTGCTGTTAGGAAGGAATCTGCAGCTTGCAGTGAAAGTGCTTCCAGAGGGGAGTCTAACGAGGGCAAACATTTGATGGTAGCAGCTTCCCTGCGGGAGATACTCTCTTTGCCAAAATCGCCTTATTAGCCGCAGTTAAGTTACAATTCAGTACCCTATCCTAAAGCTTGCTGTTAGGAAGAAATCTGCAGCTTGCAGTGAAAGCGCTTCCAGAGGGGAGTCTAATGAGGGCAAACATTTGATGGTAGCAGCTTCCCTGCGGGAGATAGTCTCTTTGCCAAAATCGCCTTATTAGCAGCAGTTAAGTTACAATTCAGTACCCTATCCTAAAGCTTGCTGTTAGGAGGGAATCTGCAGCTTGCAGTGAAAGCGCTTCCAGAGGGGAGTCTAATGAGGGCAAACATTTGATGGTAGCAGCTTCCCTGCGGGAGATACTCTTTTTGCCAAAATCGTATTATTAGGCGAAAGTAAGTTACAATTCAGTACCCCATCCTAAAGCTTGCTTTTAGGAGGGAATCTGCAGCTTGCAGTGAAAGCGCTTCCAGAGGGGAGTCTAATGAGGGCAAACATTTGATGGTAGCAGCTTCCCTGCGAGAGATACTCTCTTTGCCAAAATCGCCTTATTAGCCGCAGTTAAGTTACAATTAAGTACCCTATCCTAAAGCTTGCTGTTAGGAGGGAATCTGCAGCTTGCAGTGAAAGCGCTTCCAGAGGGGAGTCTAATGAGGGCAAACATTTGATGGTAGCAGCTTCCCTGTGGGAGATACTCTCTTTGCCAAAATCGCATTACTAGGCGAAAGTAAGTTACAATTCAGTACCCTATCCTAAAGCTTGCTGTTAGGAGGGAATCTGCAGCTTGCAGTGAAAGCGCTTCAAGAGGGGAGTCTAATGAGGGCAAATATTTGATGGTAGCAGCTTCCCTGCGGGATATATTCTCTTTGCCAAAATCGCGTTATTAGCCGCAGTTAAGTTACAATTCAGTACCCTATCCTAAAGCTTGCTGTTAGGAGGGAATCTGCAGCTTGCAGTGAAAACGCTTCCAGAGGGTAGTCTAATGAGGGCAAACATTTGGTGGCAGAAGCTTCCCTGCGAGTTATAGTCTCTTTGCCAAAATCGCATTATTAGGCGAAAGTAAGTTACAATTCAGTACCCTATCCTAAAGCTTGCTGTTAGGAGGGAATCTGCAGCTTGCAGTGAAAGCGCTTCCAGAGGGGAGTCTAACGAGGGCAAACATTTGATGGTAGCAGCTTCCCTGTGGGAGATACTGTCTTTGCCAAAATCGCATTATTAGGCGAAAGTAAGTTACAATTCAGTACCCTATCCTAAAGCTTGCTGTTAGGAGGGAATCTGCAGCTTGCAGTGAAAGCGCTTCCAGAGGGGAGTCTAATGAGGGCAAATATTTGATGGTAGCAGCTTCCCTGAGGGATATATTCTCTTTGCCAAAATCGCCTTATTAGCCGCAGTTAAGTTACAATTCAGTACCCTATCCTAAAGCTTGCTGTTAGGAGGGAATCTGCAGCTTGCAGTGAAAGCGCTTCCAGAGGAGAGTCTAATGAGGGCAAACGTTTGATGGTAGCAGCTTCCCTGCGGGAGATAGTCTCTTTGCCAAAATCGCATTATTAGGCGAAAGTAAGATACAATTCAGGACCCTATCCTAAAGCTTGCTGTTAGGAGGGAATCTGCAGCTTGCAGTGAAAGCGCTTCCAGAGGGGAGTCTAATGAGGGCAAACATTTGATGGTAGCAGCTTCCCTGCGGGAGATATTCTCTTTGCCAAAATCGCCTTATTAGCCGCAGTTAAGTTACAATTCAGTACCCTATCCTAAAGCTTGCTGTTAGGAGGGAATCTGCAGCTTGCAGTGAAAGCGCTTCCAGAGGGGAGTCTAATGAGGGCAAACATTTGATGGTAGCAGCTTCCCTGCGGGAGATACTCTCTTTGCCAAAATCGCATTATTAGGCGAAAGTAAGTTACAATTCAGTACCCTATCCTAAAGCTTGCTGTTAGGAAGGAATCTGCAGCTTGCAGTGAAAGCGCTTCCAGAGGGGAGTCTAATGAGGGCAAACATTTGATGGTAGCAGCTTCCCTGCGGGAGATAGTCTCTTTGCCAAAATCGCCTTATTAGCCGCAGTTAAGTTACAATTCAGTACCCTATCCTAAAGCTTGCTGTTAGGAGGGAATCTGCAGCTTGCAGTGAAAGCGCTTCCAGAGGGGAGTCTAATGAGGGCAAACATTTGATGGTAGCAGCTTCCCTGCGGGAGATACACTCTTTGCCAAAATCGCCTTATTGGCCGCAGTTAAGTTACAATTCAGTACCCTATCCTAAAGCTTGCTGTTAGGAGGGAATCTGCAGCTTGCAGTGAAAGCGCTTCCAGAGGGGAGTCTAATGAGGGCAAACATTTGATGGTAGCAGCTTCCCTGCGGGAGATACTCTCTTTTCCAAAATCGCATTATTAGGCGAAAGTAAGTTACAATTCAGTACACTATCCTAAAGCTTCCTGTTAGGAGGGAATCTGCAGCTTGCAGTGAAAGCGCTTCCAGAGGGGAGTCTAATGAGGGCAAACATTTGATGGTAGCAGCTTCCCTGCGGGAGATACTCTTTTTGCCATAATCGCATTATTAGGCGAAAGTAAGTTACAATTCACTACACTATCCTAATGCTTGCTGTTAGGAGGGAATCTGCAGCTTGCAGTGAAAGCGCTTCCAGAGGGGATTGTAATGAGGGCAAACATTTGATGGTAGCAGCTTCCCTGCGGGAGATACTCTCTTTGCCAAAATCGCATTATTAGGCGAAAGTAAGTTACAATTCAGTACCCTATCCTAAAGCTTGCTGTTAGGAAGGAATGTGCAGCTTGCAGTGAAAGTGCTTCCAGAGGGGAGTCTAATGAGGGCAAACATTTGATGGTAGCAGCTTCCCTGCGGGAGATACTCTCTTTGCCAAAATCGCCTTATTAGCCGCAGTTAAGTTACAATTCAGTACCCTATCCTAAAGCTTGCTGTTAGGAGGGAATCTGCAGCTTGCAGTGAAAGCGCTTCCAGAGGGGAGTCTAATGAGGGCAAACATTTGATGGTAGCATCTTCCCTGCGGGAGATAGTCTCTTTGCCAAAATCGCCTTATTAGCAGCAGTTAAGTTACAATTCAGTACCCTATCCTAAAGCTTGCTGTTAGGAGGGAATCTGCAGCTTGCAGTGAAAGCGCTTCCAGAGGGGAGTCTAATGAGGGCAAACATTTGATGGTAGCAGCTTCCCTGCGGGAGATACTCTTTTTGCCAAAATCGTATTATTAGGCGAAAGTAAGTTACAATTCAGTACCCTATCCTAAAGCTTGCTGTTAGGAGGGAATCTGCAGCTTGCAGTGAAAGCGCTTCCAGAGGGGAGTCTAATGAGGGCAAACATTTGATGGCAGCAGCTTCCCTGCGAGTTATAGTCTCTTTGCCAAAATCGCATTATTAGGCGAAAGTAAGTTACAATTCAGTACCCTATCCTAAAGCTTGCTGTTAGGAGGGAATCTGCACCTTGCAGTGAAAGCGCTTCCAGAGGGGAGTCTAATGAGGGCAAACATTTGATGGTAGCAGCTTCCCTGCGGGAGATACTCTCTTTGCCAAAATCGCATAATTAGGCGAAAGTAAGTTACAATTCAGTACACTATCCTAAAGCTTGCTGTTAGGAAGGAATCTGCAGCTTGCAATGAAAGCGCTTCCAGAGGGGAGTCTAATGAGGGCAAACATTTGATGGTAGCAGCTTCCCTGCGGGAGATACTCTCTTTGCCAAAATCGCCTTATTAGCCGCAGTTAAGTTACAATTAAGTACCCTATCCTAAAGCTTGCTGTTAGGAGGGAATCTGCAGCTTGCAGTGAAAGCGCTTCCAGAGGGGAGTCTAATGAGGGCAAACATTTGATGGTAGCAGCTTCCCTGCGGGATATATTCTCTTTGCCAAAATCGCGTTATTAGCCGCAGTTAAATTACAATTCAGTACCCTATCCTAAAGCTTGCTGTTAGGAGGGAATCTGCAGCTTGCAGTGAAAGCGCTTCCAGAGGGTAGTCTAATGAGGGCAAACATTTGGTGGCAGAAGCTTCCCTGCGAGTTATAGTCTCTTTGCCAAAATCGCATTATTAGGCGAAAGTAAGTTACAATTCAGTACCCTATCCTAAAGCTTGCTGTTAGGAGGGAATCTGCAGCTTGCAGTGAAAGCGCTTCCAGAGGGGAGTCTAACGAGGGCAAACATTTGATGGTAGCAGCTTACCTGTGGGAGATACTGTCTTTGCCAAAATCGCATTATTAGGCGAAAGTAAGATACAATTCAGTACCCTATCCTAAAGCTTGCTGTTAGGAGGGAATCTGCAGCTTGCAGTGAAAGCGCTTCCAGAGGGGAGTCTAATGAGGGCAAATATTTGATGGTAGCAGCTTCCCTGAGGGATATATTCTCTTTGCCAAAATCGCCTTATTAGCCGCAGTTAAGTTACAATTCAGTACCCTATCCTAAAGCTTGCTGTTAGGAGGGAATCTGCAGCTTGCAGTGAAAGCGCTTCCAGAGGAGAGTCTAATGAGGGCAAACGTTTGATGGTAGCAGCTTCCCTGCGGGAGATAGTCTCTTTGCCAAAATCGCATTATTAGGCGAAAGTAAGATACAATTCAGGACCCTATCGTAAAGCTTGCTGTTAGGAGGGAATCTGCAGCTTGCAGTGAAAGCGCTTCCAGAGGGGAGTCTAACGAGGGCAAACATTTGATGGTAGCAGCTTCCCTGCGGGAGATACACTCTTTGCCAAAATCGCATTATTAGGCGAAAGTAAGTTACAATTCAGTACCCTATCCTAAAGCTTGCTGTTAGGAGGGAATCTGCAGCTTGCAGTGAAAGCGCTTCCAGAGGGGAGTCTAACGAGGGCAAACATTTGATGGTAGCAGCTTCCCTGCGGGAGATACTCTCTTTGCCAAAATCGCCTTATTAGCCGCAGTTAAGATACAATTCAGTACCCTATCCTAAAGCTTGCTGTTAGGAGGGAATCTGCAGCTTGCAGTGAAAGCGCTTCCAGAGGGGAGTCTAATGAGGGCAAACATTTGATGGTAGCAGCTTCCCTGCGGGAGATACACTCTTTGCCAAAATCGCATTATTAGGCGAAAGTAAGTTACAATTCAGTACCCTATCCTAAAGCTTGCTGTTAGGAGGGAATCTGCAGCTTGCAGTGAAAGCGCTTCCAGAGGGGAGTCTAACGAGGGCAAACATTTGATGGTAGCAGCTTCCCTGCGGGAGATACTCTCTTTGCCAAAATCGCATTATTAGGCGAAAGTAAGTTACAATTCAGTACCCTATCCTAAAGCTTGCTGTTAGGAAGGAATCTGCAGCTTGCAGTGAAAGCGCTTCCAGAGGGGAGTCTAATGAGGGCAAACATTTGATGGTAGCAGCTTCCCTGCTGGAGATATTCTCTTTGCTAAAATCGCCTTATTAGCCGCAGTTAAGTTACAATTCAGTACCCTATCCTAAAGCTTGCTGTTAGGAGGGAATCTGCAGCTTGCAGTGAAAGCGCTTCCAGAGGGGAGTCTAATGAGGGCAAACATTTGATGGTAGCAGCTTCCCTGCGGGAGATACTCTCTTTGCCAAAATCGCCTTATTGGCCGCAGTTAAGTTACAATTCAGTACCCTATCCTAAAGCTTGCTGTTAGGAGGGAATCTGCAGCTTGCAGTGAAAGCGCTTCCAGAGGGGAGTCTAATGAGGGCAAACATTTGATGGTAGCAGCTTCACTGCGGGAGATACTCTCTTTGCCAAAATCGCATTATTAGGCGAAAGTAAGTTACAATTCAGTACACTATCCTAAAGCTTGCTGTTAGGAGGGAATCTGCAGCTTGCAGTGAAAGCGCTTCCAGAGGGGAGTCTAATGAGGGCAAACATTTGATGGTAGCAGCTTCCCTGCGGGAGATACTCTTTTTGCCAAAATCGCATTATTAGGCGAAAGTAAGTTACAATTCAGTACCCTATCCTAAAGCTTGCTGTTAGGAGGGAATCTGCAGCTTGCAGTGAAAGCGCTTCCAGAGGGGAGTCTAATGAGGGCAAACATTTGATGGTAGCAGCTTCCCTGCGGGAGATAGTCTCTTTGCCAAAATCGCATTATTAGGCGAAAGTAAGTTACAATTCAGTACCCTATCCTAAAGCTTGCTGTTAGGAGGGAATCTGAAGCTTGCAGTGAAAGCGCTTCCAGAGGGGAGTCTAATGAGGGCAAACATTTGATGGTAGCAGCTTCCCTGCGGGAGATAGTCTCTTTGCCAAAATCGCCTTATTAGCAGCAGTTAAGTTACAATTCAGTACCCTATCCTAAAGCTTGCTGTTAGGAGGGAATCTGCAGCTTGCAGTGAAAGCGCTTCCAGAGGGGAGTCTAATGAGGGCAAACATTTGATGGTAGCAGCTTCCCTGCGGGAGATACTCTTTTTGCCAAAATCGTATTATTAGGCGAAAGTAAGTTACAATTCAGTACCCTATCCTAAAGCTTGCTGTTAGGAGGGAATCTGCAGCTTGCAGTGAAAGCGCTTCCAGAGGGGAGTCTAATGAGGGCAAACATTTGATGGCAGCAGCTTCCCTGCGAGTTATAGTCTCTTTGCCAAAATCGCATTATTAGGCGAAAGTAAGTTACAATTCAGTACCCTATCCTAAAGCTTGCTGTTAGGAGGGAATCTGCAGCTTGCAGTGAAAGCGCTTCCAGAGGGGAGTCTAATGAGGGCAAACATTTGATGGTAGCAGCTTCCCTGCGGGAGATACTCTCTTTGCCAAAATCGCATTATTAGGCGAAAGTAAGTTACAATTCAGTACCCTATCCTAAAGCTTGCTGTTAGGAGGGAATCTGCAGCTTGCAGTGAAAGCGCTTCCAGAGGGGAGTCTAACGAGGGCAAACATTTGATGGTAGCAGCTTCCCTGCGGGAGATAGTCTCTTTGCCAAAATCGCATTATTATGCGAAAGTAAGTTACAATTCAGTACCCTATCCTAAAGCTTGCTGTTAGGAGGGAATCTGCAGCTTGCAGTGAAAGCGCTTCCAGAGGGGAGTCTAATGAGGGCAAATATTTGATGGTAGCAGCTTCCCTGAGGGATATACTCTCTTTGCCAAAATCGCATTATTATGCGAAAGTAAGTTACAATTCAGTACCCTATCCTAAAGCTTGCTGTTAGGAGGGAATCTGCAGCTTGCAGTGAAAGCGCTTCCAGAGGGGAGTCTAATGAGGGCAAACATTTGATGGTAGCAGCTTCCCTGCGGGAGATACTCTCTTTGCCAAAATCGCATTATTAGGCGAAAGTAAGTTACAATTCAGTACACTATCCTAAAGATTGCTGTTAGGAGGGAATCTGCAGCTTGCAGTGAAAGCGCTTCCAGAGGGGAGTCTAATGAGGGCAAACATTTGATGGTAGCAGCTTCCCTGCGGGAGATACTCTCTTTGCCAAAATCGCATTATTAGGCGAAAGTAAGTTACAATTCAGTACCCTATCCTAAAGCTTGCTGTTAGGAGGGAATCTGCAGCTTGCAGTGAAAGCGCTTCCAGAGGGGAGTCTAACGAGGGCAAACATTTGATGGTAGCAGCTTCCCTGCGGGAGATACACTCTTTGCCAAAATTGCATTATTAGGCGAAAGTAAGTTACAATTCAGTACCCTCTCCTAAAGCTTGCTGTTAGGAAGGAATCTGCAGCTTGCAGTGAAAGTGCTTCCAGAGGGGAGTCTAATGAGGGCAAACATTTGATGGTAGCAGCTTCCCTGCGGGAGATAGTCTCTTTGCCAAAATCGCCTTTTTATCCGCAGTTAAGTTACAATTCAGTACCCTATCCTAAAGCTTGCTGTTAGGAGGGAATCTGCAGCTTGCAATGAAAGCGCTTCCAGAGGGGAGTCTAATGAGGGCAAACGTTTGATGGTAACAGCTTCCCTGCGGGAGATAGTCTCTTTGCCAAAATCGCATTATTAGGCGAAAGTAAGTTACAATTCAGTACACTATCCTAAAGCTTGCTGTTAGGAGGGAATCTGCAGCTTGCAGTGAAAGCGCTTCCAGAGGGGAGTCTAATGAGGGCAAACATTTGGTGGCAGCAGCTTCCCTGCGAGTTATAGTCTCTTTGCAAAAATCGCATTATAAGGCGAAAGTAAGTTACAATTCAGTACCCTATCCTAAACCTTGCTGTTAGGAGGGAATCTGCAGCTTGCAGTGAAAGCGCTTCCAGAGGGGAGTCTAATGAGGGCAAACATTTGATGGTAGCAGCTTCCCTGTGGGAGATACTCTCTTTGCCAAAATCGCATTACTAGGCGAAAGTAAGTTACAATTCAGTACCCTATCCTAAAGCTTGCTGTTAGGAGGGAATCTGCAGCTTGCAGTGAAAGCACTTCCAGAGGGGAGTCTAATGAGGGCAAACATTTGGTGGCAGCAGCTTCCCTGCGAGTTATAGTGTCTTTGCCAATATCGCATTATTAGGCGAAAGTAAGTTACAATTCAGTACCCTATCCTAAAGCTTGCTGTTAGGAGGGAATCTGCAGCTTGCAGTGAAAGCGCTTCCAGAGGGGAGTCTAACGAGGGCAAACATTTGATGGTAGCAGCTTCCCTGCGGGAGATACTCTCTTTGCCAAAATCGCATTATTAGGCGAAAGTAAGTTACAATTCAGTACCCTATCCTAAAGCTTGCTGTTAGGAGGGAATCTGCAGCTTGCAGTGAAAGCGCTTCCAGAGGGGAGTCTAATGAGGGCAAATATTTGATGGTAGCAGCTTCCCTGCGGGATATATTCTCTTTGCCAAAATCGCGTTATTAGCCGCAGTTAAGATACAATTCAGAACACTATCCTAAAGCTTGCTGTTAGGAGGGAATCTGCAGCTTGCAGTGAAAGCGCTTCCAGAGGGGAGTCTAATGAGGGCAAACATTTGATGGTAGCAGCTTCCCTGCGGGTGATAGTCTCTTTGCCAAAATCGCCTTATTAGCCGCAGTTAAGTTACAATTCAGTACCCTATCCTAAAGCTTGCTGTTAGGAGGGAATCTGCAGCTTGCAGTGAAAGCGCTTCCAGAGGGGAGTCTAATGAGGGCAAACGTTTGATGGTAACAGCTTCCCTGCGGGAGATAGTCTCTTTGCCAAAATCGCATTATTAGGCGAAAGTAAGTTACAATTCAGTACCCTATCCTAAAGCTTGCTGTTAGGAGGGAATCTGCAGCTTGCAGTGAAAGCGCTTCCAGAGGGGAGTCTAATGAGGGCAAACATTTGGTGGCAGCAGCTTCCCTGCGAGTTATAGTCTCTTTGCAAAAATCGCATTATTAGGCGAAAGTAAGTTACAATTCAGTACCCTATCCTAAAGCTTGCTGTTAGGAGGGAATCTGCAGCTTGCAGTGAAAGCGCTTCCAGAGGGGAGTCTAACGAGGGCAAACATTTGATGGTAGCAGCTTCCCTATGGGAGATACTCTCTTTGCCATAATCGCATTACTAGGCGAAAGTAAGTTACAATTCAGTACCCTATCCTAAAGCTTGCTGTTAGGAGGGAATCTGCAGCTTGCAGTGAAAGCGCATCCAGAGGGGAGTCTAATGAGGGCAAATATTTGATGGTAGCAGCTTCCCTGCGGGATATATTCTCTTTGCCAAAATTGCATTATAAGGCGAAAGTAAGATACAATTCAGTACACTATCCTAAAGCTTGCTGTTAGGAGGGAATCTGCAGCTTGCAGTGAAAGCGCTTCCAGAGGGGAGTCTAATGAATGCAAACATTTGATGGTAGCAGCTTCCCTGCGGGAGATACTCTCTTTGCCAAAATCGCATTATTATGCGAAAGTAAGTTACAATTCAGTACACTATCCTAAAGCTTGCTGTTAGGAGGGAATCTGCAGCTTGCAGTGAAAGCGCTTCCAGAGGGGAGTCTAATGAGGGCAAACATTTGATGGTAGCAGCTTCCCTGCGGGAGATAGTCTCTTTGCCAAAATCGCCTTATTAGCCGCAGTTAAGTTACAATTCAGTACCCTATCCTAAAGCTTGCTGTTAGGAGGGAATCTGCAGCTTGCAGTGAAAGCGCTTCCAGAGGGGAGTCTAATGAGGGCAAACATTTGATGGTAGCAGCTTCCCTGCGGGAGATAGTCTCTTTGCCAAAATCGCCTTATCAGCAGCAGTTAAGTTACAATTCAGTACCCTATCCTAAAGCTTGCTGTTAGGAGGGAATCTGCAGCTTGCAGTGAAAGCGCTTCCAGAGGGGAGTCTAATGAGGGCAAACATTTGATGGTAGCAGCTTCCCTGCGGGAGATACTCTCTTTGCCATAATTGCATTATTATGCGAAAGTAAGTTACAATTCAGTACCCTATCCTAAAGCTTGCTGTTAGGAGGGAATCTGCAGCTTGCAGTGAAAGCGCTTCCAGAGGGGAGTCTAATGAGGGCAAATATTTAATGGTAGCAGCTTCCTGCGGGAGATATTCTCTTTTCCATAATCGCCTTATTAGCCGCAGTTAAGATACAATTCAGTACCCTATCCTAAAACTTGCTGTTAGGAGGGAATCTGCAGCTTGCAGTGAAAGCGCTTCCAGAGGGGAGTCTAATGAAGGCAAACATTTGATGGTAGCAGCTTCACTGCGGGAGATACTCTCTTTGCCAATATCGCATTATTAGGCGAAAGTAAGTTACAATTCAGTACCTTATCCTAAAGCTTGCTGTTAGGAGGGAATCTGCAGCTTGCAGTGAAAGCGCTTCCAGAGGGGAGTCTAATGAGGGCAAACATTTGATGGTAACAGCTTCCCTGCGGGAGATAGTCTCTTTGCCAAAATCGCCTTATTAGCCGCAGTGAAGTTACAATTCAGTACCCTATCCTAAAGCTTGCTGTTAGGAGGGAATCTGCAGCTTGCAGTGAAAGCGCTTCCAGAGGGGAGTCTAATGAGGGCAAACGTTTGATGGTAACAGCTTCCCTGCGGGAGATAGTCTCTTTGCCAAAATCGCATTATTAGGCGAAAGTAAGTTACAATTCAGTACCCTATCCTAAAGCTTGCTGTTAGGAGGGAATCTGCAGCTTGCAGTGAAAGCGCTTCCAGAGGGGAGTCTAATGAGGGCAAACATTTGATGGTAGCAGCTTCCCTGCGGGAGATACTCTCTTTGCCAAAATCGCATTATTAGGCGAAAGTAAGTTACGATTCAGTACCTTATCCTAAAGCTTGCTGTTAGGAGGGAATCTGCAGCTTGCAGTGAAAGCACTTCCAGAGGGGAGTCTAATGAGGGCAAACATTTGATGGTAGCAGCTTCCCTGCGGGAGATACTCTTTTTGCCAAAATCACATTATTAGGCGAAAGTAAGTTACAATTCAGTACCCTATCCTAAAGCTTGCTGTTAGGAGGGAATCTGCAGCTTGCAGTGAAAGCGCTTCCAGAGGGGAGTCTAACGAGGGCAAACATTTGATGGTAGCAGCTTCCCTGCGGGAGATACTCTCTTTGCCAAAATCGCATTATTAGGCGAAAGTAAGTTACAATTCAGTACCCTATCCTAAAGCTTGCTGTTAGGAAGGAATCTGCAGCTTGCAGTGAAAGTGCTTCCAGAGGGGAGTCTAATGAGGGCAAACATTTGATGGCAGCAGCTTCCCTGCGGGAGATACTCTCTTTGCCAAAATCGCATTATTAGGCGAAAGTAAGTTACAATTCAGTACCCTATCCTAAAGCTTGCTGTTAGGAGGGAATCTGCAGCTTGCAGTGAAAGCGCTTCCAGAGGGGAGTCTAACGAGGGCAAACATTTGATGGTAGCAGCTTCCCTGTGGGAGATACTCTCTTTGCCAAAATCGCATTACTAGGCGAAAGTAAGTTACAATTCAGTACCCTATCCTAAAGCTTGCTGTTAGGAGGGAATCTGCAGCTTGCAGTGAAAGCGCTTCCAGAGGGGAGTCTAATGAGGGCAAACATTTGATGGTAGCAGCTTCCCTGCGGGAGATACTCTCTTTGCCAAAATCGCATTATTAGGCGAAAGTAAGTTACAATTCAGTACCCTATCCTAAAGCTTGCTGTTAGGAGGGAATCTGCAGCTTGCAGTGAAAGCGCTTCCAGAGGGGAGTCTAATGAGGGCAAACATTTGATGGTAGCAGCTTCCCTGCGGGAGATATTCTCTTTGCCAAAATCGCCTTTTTAGCCGCAGTTAAGTTTCAATTCAGTACCCTCTCCTAAAGCTTGCTGTTAGGAGGGAATCTGCAGCTTGCAGTGAAAGCGCTTCCAGAGGGGAGTCTAATGAGGGCAAACATTTGATGGTAGCAGCTTCCCTGCGGGAGATACTCTCTTTGCCAAAATCGCATTATTAGGCGAAAGTAAGTTACAATTCAGTACCTTATCCTAAAGCTTGCTGTTAGGAGGGAATCTGCAGCTTGCAGTGAAAGCGCTTCCAGAGGGGAGTCTAATGAGGGCAAACATTTGATGGTAGCAGCTTCACTGCGGGAGATACTCTCTTTGCCAAAATCGCATTATTAGGCGAAAGTAAGTTACAATTCAGTACCTTATCCTAAAGCTTGCTGTTAGGAGGGAATCTGCAGCTTGCAGTGAAAGCACTTCCAGAGGGGAGTCTAATGAGGGCAAACATTTGATGGTAGCAGCTTCCCTGCGGGAGATACTCTTTTTGCCAAAATCACATTATTAGGCGAAAGTAAGTTACAATTCAGTACCCTATCCTAAAGCTTGCTGTTAGGAGGGAATCTGCAGCTTGCAGTGAAAGCGCTTCCAGAGGGGAGTCTAACGAGGGCAAACATTTGATGGTAGCAGCTTCCCTGTGGGAGATACCCTCTTTGCCAAAATCGCATTATTAGGCGAAAGTAAGTTACAATTCAGTACCCTATCCTAAAGCTTGCTGTTAGGAAGGAATCTGCAGCTTGCAGTGAAAGTGCTTCCAGAGGGGAGTCTAATGAGGGCAAACATTTGATGGTAGCAGCTTCCCTGCGGGTGATAGTCTCTTTGCCAAAATCGCATTATTAGGCGAAAGTAAGTTACAATTCAGTACCCTATCCTAAAGCTTGCTGTTAGGAGGGAATCTGCAGCTTGCAGTGAAAGCGCTTCCAGAGGGGAGTCTAATGAGGGCAAACATTTGGTGGCAGCAGCTTCCCTGCGAGTTATAGTCTCTTTGCCAAAATCGCATTATTAGGCGAAAGTAAGTTACAATTCAGTACCCTATCCTAAAGCTTGCTGTTAGGAGGGAATCTGCAGCTTGCAGTGAAAGCGCTTCCAGAGGGGAGTCTAACGAGGGCAAACATTTGATGGTAGCAGCTTCCCTGTGGGAGATACTCTCTTTGCCAAAATCGCATTACTAGGCGAAAGTAAGTTACAATTCAGTACCCTATCCTAAAGCTTGCTGTTAGGAGGGAATCTGCAGCTTGCAGTGAAAGCGCTTCCAGAGGGGAGTCTAATGAGGGCAAACATTTGATGGTAGCAGCTTCACTGCGGGAGATACTCTCTTTGCCAAAATCGCATTATTAGGCGAAAGTAAGTTACAATTCAGTACCTTATCCTAAAGCTTGCTGTTAGGAGGGAATCTGCAGCTTGCAGTGAAAGCACTTCCAGAGGGGAGTCTAATGAGGGCAAACATTTGATGGTAGCAGCTTCCCTGCGGGAGATACTCTTTTTGCCAAAATCACATTATTAGGCGAAAGTAAGTTACAATTCAGTACCCTATCCTAAAGCTTGCTGTTAGGAGGGAATCTGCAGCTTGCAGTGAAAGCGCTTCCAGAGGGGAGTCTAACGAGGGCAAACATTTGATGGTAGCAGCTTCCCTGTGGGAGATACCCTCTTTGCCAAAATCGCATTATTAGGCGAAAGTAAGTTACAATTCAGTACCCTATCCTAAAGCTTGCTGTTAGGAAGGAATCTGCAGCTTGCAGTGAAAGTGCTTCCAGAGGGGAGTCTAATGAGGGCAAACATTTGATGGTAGCAGCTTCCCTGCGGGAGATAGTCTCTTTGCCAAAATCGCATTATTAGGCGAAAGTAAGTTACAATTC
The DNA here is from genome assembly GCF_032191515.1 of Phaenicophaeus curvirostris. Classification (NCBI taxonomy): domain Eukaryota; kingdom Metazoa; phylum Chordata; class Aves; order Cuculiformes; family Cuculidae; genus Phaenicophaeus; species Phaenicophaeus curvirostris. The sequence continues at coordinate 58,138 of NW_027206790.1, read as the reverse complement.
AGTACCCTATCCTAAAGCTTGCTGTTAGGAGGGAATCTGCAGCTTGCAGTGAAAGCGCTTCCAGAGGGGAGTCTAATGAGGGCAAACATTTGGTGGCAGCAGCTTCCCTGCGAGTTATAGTCTCTTTGCCAAAATCGCATTATTAGGCGAAAGTAAGTTACAATTCAGTACCCTATCCTAAAGCTTGCTGTTAGGAGGGAATCTGCAGCTTGCAGTGAAAGCGCTTCCAGAGGGGAGTCTAACGAGGGCAAACATTTGATGGTAGCAGCTTCCCTGTGGGAGATACTCTCTTTGCCAAAATCGCATTACTAGGCGAAAGTAAGTTACAATTCAGTACCCTATCCTAAAGCTTGCTGTTAGGAGGGAATCTGCAGCTTGCAGTGAAAGCGCTTCCAGAGGGGAGTCTAATGAGGGCAAATATTTGATGGTAGCAGCTTCCCTGCAGGATATATTCTCTTTGCCAAAATTGCATTATAAGGCGAAAGTAATATAGAATTCAGTACACTATCCTAAAGCTTGCTGTTAGGAGGGAATCTGCAGCTTGCAGTGAAAGCGCTTCCAGAGGGGAGTCTAATGAGGGCAAACATTTGATGGTAGCAGCTTCCCTGCGGGAGATACTCTCTTTGCCAAAATCGCATTATTAGGCGAAAGTAAGTTACAATTCAGTACACTATCCTAAAGCTTGCTGTTAGGAGGGAATCTGCAGCTTGCAGTGAAAGCGCTTCCAGAGGGGAGTCTAATGAGGGCAAACATTTGACGGTAGCAGCTTCCCTGCGGGAGATACTCTTTTTGCCAATATCGCATTATTAGGCGAAAGTAAGATACAATTCAGTACCCTATCCTAAAGCTTGCTGTTAGGAGGGAATCTGCAGCTTGCAGTGAAAGCGCTTCCAGAGGGGAGTCTAACGAGGGCAAATATTTGATGGTAGCATCTTCCCTGCGGGAGATACTCTCTTTGCCAAAATCGCATTATTAGGCGAAAGTAAGATACAATTCAGTACCCTATCCTAAAGCTTGCTGTTAGGAAGAAATCTGCAGCTTGCAGTGAAAGCGCTTCCAGAGGGGAGTCTAATGAGGGCAAACATTTGATGGTAGCAGCTTCCCTGCGGGAGATACTCTCTTTGCCAAAATCGCCTTATTAGCTGCAGTTAAGTTACAATTCAGTACCCTATCCTAAAGCTTGCTGTTAGGAGGGAATCTGCAGCTTGCAGTGAAAGCGCTTCCAGAGGGGAGTCTAATGAGGGCAAACATTTGATGGTAGCAGCTTCACTGCGGGAGATACTCTCTTTGCCAAAATCGCATTATTAGCCGAAAGTAAGTTACAATTCAGTACCCTATCCTAAAGCTTGCTGTTAGGAGGGAATCTGCAGCTTGCAGTGAAAGCGCTTCCAGAGGGGAGTCTAATGAGGGCAAACATTTGGTGGCAGCAGCTTCCCTGCGAGTTATAGTCTCTTTGCCAAAATCGCATTATTAGGCGAAAGTAAGTTACAATTCAGTACCCTATCCTAAAGCTTGCTGTTAGGAGGGAATCTGCAGCTTGCAGTGAAAGCGCTTCCAGAGGGGAGTCTAACGAGGGCAAACATTTGATGGTAGCAGCTTCCCTGTGGGAGATACTCTCTTTGCCAAAATCGCATTATTAGGCGAAAGTAAGTTACAATTCAGTACCCTATCCTAAAGCTTGCTGTTAGGAGAGAATCTGCAGCTTGCAGTGAAAGCGCTTCCAGAGGGGAGTCTAATGAGGGCAAATATTTGATGGTAGCAGCTTCCCTGCGGGATATATTCTCTTTGCCAAAATTGCATTATAAGGCGTAAGTAAGTTACAATTCAGTACCCTATCCTAAAGCTTGCTGTTAGGAGGGAATCTGCAGCTTGCAGTGAAAGCGCTTCCAGAGGGGAGTCTAATGAGGGCAAACATTTGATGGTAGCAGCTTCCCTGCGGGAGATACTCTCTTTGCCAAAATCGCATTATTAGGTGAAAGTAAGTTACAATTCAGTACCCTATCCTAAAGCTTGCTGTTAGGAGGGAATCTGCAGCTTGCAGTGAAAGCGCTTCCAGAGGGGAGTCTAATGAGGGCAAACATTTGATGGTAGCAGCTTCCCTGTGGGAGATACTCTCTTTGCAAAAATCGCATTACTAGGCGAAAGTAAGTTACAATTCAGTACCCTATCCTAAAGCTTGCTGTTAGGAGGGAATCTGCAGCTTGCAGTGAAAGCGCTTCCAGAGGGGAGTCTAATGAGGGCAAATATTTGATGGTAGCAGCTTCCCTGCGGGATATATTCTCTTTGCCAAAATCGCGTTATTAGCCGCAGTTAAGTTACAATTCAGTACCCTATCCTAAAGCTTGCTGTTAGGAGGGAATCTGCAGCTTGCAGTGAAAGCGCTTCCAGAGGGTAGTCTAATGAGGGCAAACATTTGGTGGCAGAAGCTTCCCTGCGAGTTATAGTCTCTTTGCCAAAATCGCATTATTAGGCGAAAGTAAGTTACAATTCAGTACCCTATCCTAAATCTTGCTGTTAGGAGGGAATCTGCAGCTTGCAGTGAAAGCACTTCCAGAGGGGAGTCTAACGAGGGCAAACATTTGATGGTAGCAGCTTCCCTGTGGGAGATACTGTCTTTGCCAAAATCGCATTATTAGGCGAAAGTAAGTTACAATTCAGTACCCTATCCTAAAGCTTGCTGTTAGGAGGGAATCTGCAGCTTGCAGTGAAAGCGCTTCCAGAGGGGAGTCTAATGAGGGCAAATATTTGATGGTAGCAGCTTCCCTGAGGGATATACTCTCTTTGCCAAAATCGCATTATTATGCGAAAGTAAGTTACAATTCAGTACCCTATCCTAAAGCTTGCTGTTAGGAGGGAATCTGCAGCTTGCAGTGAAAGCGCTTCCAGAGGGGAGTCTAATGAGGGCAAACATTTGATGGTAGCAGCTTCCCTGCGGGAGATACTCTCTTTGCCAAAATCGCATTATTATGCGAAAGTAAGTTACAATTCAGTACACTATCCTAAAGATTGCTGTTAGGAGGGAATCTGCAGCTTGCAGTGAAAGCGCTTCCAGAGGGGAGTCTAATGAGGGCAAACATTTGATGGTAGCAGCTTCCCTGCGGGAGATACTCTCTTTGCCAAAATCGCATTATTAGGCGAAAGTAAGTTACAATTCAGTACCCTATCCTAAAGCTTGCTGTTAGGAGGGAATCTGCAGCTTGCAGTGAAAGCGCTTCCAGAGGGGAGTCTAACGAGGGCAAACATTTGATGGTAGCAGCTTCCCTGCGGGAGATACACTCTTTGCCAAAATCGCATTATTAGGCGAAAGTAAGTTACAATTCAGTACCCTATCCTAAAGCTTGCTGTTAGGAAGGAATCTGCAGCTTGCAGTGAAAGTGCTTCCAGAGGGGAGTCTAATGAGGGCAAACATTTGATGGTAGCAGCTTCCCTGCGGGAGATACTCTCTTTGCCAAAATCGCCTTATTAGCCGCAGTTAAGATACAATTCAGTACCCTATCCTAAAGCTTGCTGTTAGGAGGGAATCTGCAGCTTGCAGTGAAAGCGCTTCCAGAGGGGAGTCTAATGAGGGCAAACATTTGATGGTAACAGCTTCCCTGCGGGAGATAGTCTCTTTGCCAAAATCGCATTATTAGGCGAAAGTAAGTTACAATTCAGTACCCTATCCTAAAGCTTGCTGTTAGGAGGGAATCTGCAGCTTGCAGTGAAAGCGCTTCCAGAGGGGAGTCTAATGAGGGCAAACATTTGGTGGCAGCAGCTTCCCTGCGAGTTATAATCTCTTTGCAAAAATCTAATTATTAGGCGAAAGTAAGTTACAATTCAGTACCTTATCCTAAAGCTTGCTGTTAGGAGGGAATCTGCAGCTTGCAGTGAAAGCACTTCCAGAGGGGAGTCTAATGAGGGCAAACCTTTGATGGTAGCAGCTTCCCTGCGGGAGATACTCTTTTTGCCAAAATCGCATTATTAGGCGAAAGTAAGTTACAATTCAGTACCCTATCCTAAAGCTTGCTGTTAGGAGGGAATCTGCAGCTTGCAGTGAAAGCGCTTCCAGAGGGGAGTCTAACGAGGGCAAACATTTGATGGTAGCAGCTTCCCTGCGGGAGATACTCTCTTTGCCAAAATCGCATTATTAGGCGAAAGTAAGTTACAATTCAGTACCCTCTCCTAAAGCTTGCTGTTAGGAAGGAATCTGCAGCTTGCAGTGAAAGTGCTTCCAGAGGGGAGTCTAATGAGGGCAAACATTTGATGGTAGCAGCTTCCCTGCGGGAGATAGTCTCTTTGCCAAAATCGCCTTATTATCCGCAGTTAAGTTACAATTCAGTACCCTATCCTAAAGCTTGCTGTTAGGAGGGAATCTGCAGCTTGCAATGAAAGCGCTTCCAGAGGGGAGTCTAATGAGGGCAAACGTTTGATGGTAACAGCTTCCCTGCGGGAGATAGTCTCTTGCCAAAATCGTATTATTAGGCGAAAGTAAGTTACAATTCAGTACACTCTCCTAAAGCTTTCTGTTAGGAGGGAATCTGCAGCTTGCAGTGAAAGCGCTTCCAGAGGGGAGTCTAATGAGGGCAAACATTTGGTGGCAGCAGCTTCCCTGCGAGTTATAGTCTCTTTGCAAAAATCGCATTATTAGGCGAAAGTAAGTTACAATTCAGTACCCTATCCTAAAACTTGCTGTTAGGAGGGAATCTGCAGCTTGCAGTGAAAGCGCTTCCAGAGGGGAGTCTAATGAGGGCAAACATTTGATGGTAGCAGCTTCCCTGTGGGAGATACTCTCTTTGCCAAAATCGCATTACTAGGCGAAAGTAAGTTACAATTCAGTACCCTATCCTAAAGCTTGCTGTTAGGAGGGAATCTGCAGCTTGCAGTGAAAGCACTTCCAGAGGGGAGTCTAATGAGGGCAAACATTTGGTGGCAGCAGCTTCCCTGCGAGTTATAGTGTCTTTGCCAAAATCGCATTATTAGGCCAAAGTAAGTTACAATTCAGTACCCTATCCTAAAGCTTGCTGTTAGGAGGGAATCTGCAGCTTGCAGTGAAAGCGCTTCCAGAGGGGAGTCTAACGAGGGCAAACATTTGATGGTAGCAGCTTCCCTGTGGGAGATACTCTCTTTGCCAAAATCGCATTATTAGGCAAAAGTAAGTTACAATTCAGTACCCTATCCTAAAGCTTGCTGTTAGGAGGGAATCTGCAGCTTGCAGTGAAAGCGCTTCCAGAGGGGAGTCTAATGAGGGCAAATATTTGATGGTAGCAGCTTCCCTGCGGGATATATTCTCTTTGCCAAAATCGCGTTATTAGCCGCAGTTAAGATACAATTCAGTACACTATCCTAAAGCTTGCTGTTAGGAGGGAATCTGCAGCTTGCAGTGAAAGCGCTTCCAGAGGGGAGTCTAATGAGGGCAAACATTTGATGGTAGCAGCTTCCCTGCGGGTGATAGTCTCTTTGCCAAAATCGCATTACTAGGCGAAAGTAAGTTACAATTCAGTACCCTATCCTAAAGCTTGCTGTTAGGAGGGAATCTGCAGCTTGCAGTGAAAGCGCTTCCAGAGGGGAGTCTAATGAGGGCAAACATTTGATGGTAGCAGCTTCCCTGCGGGAGATAGTCTCTTTGCCAAAATCGCATTATTAGGCGAAAGTAAGTTACAATTCAGTACCCTATCCTAAAGCTTGCTGTTAGGAGGGAATCTGCAGCTTGCAGTGAAAGCGCTTCCAGAGGGGAGTCTAATGAGGGCAAACATTTGATGGTAGCAGCTTCCCTGCGGGAGATATTCTCTTTGCCAAAATCGCCTTTTTAGCCGCAGTTAAGTTACAATTCAGTACCCTATCCTAAAGCTTGCTGTTAGGAGGGAATCTGCAGCTTGCAGTGAAAGCGCTTCCAGAGGGGAGTCTAATGAGGGCAAAGATTTGATGGTAGCAGCTTCCCTGCGGGAGATACTCTCTTTGCCAAAATCGCATTATTAGGCGAAAGTAAGTTACAATTCAGTACCTTATCCTAAAGCTTGCTGTTAGGAGGGAATCTGCAGCTTGCAGTGAAAGCACTTCCAGAGGGGAGTCTAATGAGGGCAAACATTTGATGGTAGCAGCTTCCCTGCGGGAGATACTCTTTTTGCCAAAATCACATTATTAGGCGAAAGTAAGTTACAATTCAGTACCCTATCCTAAAGCTTGCTGTTAGGAGGGAATCTGCAGCTTGCAGTGAAAGCGCTTCCAGAGGGGAGTCTAACGAGGGCAAACATTTGATGGTAGCAGCTTCCCTGCGAGTTATAGTCTCTTTGCCAAAATCGCATTATTAGGCGAAAGTAAGTTACAATTCAGTACCCTCTCCTAAAGCTTGCTGTTAGGAAGGAATCTGCAGCTTGCAGTGAAAGTGCTTCCAGAGGGGAGTCTAATGAGGGCAAACATTTGATGGTAGCAGCTTCCCTGCGGGAGATAGTCTCTTTGCCAAAATCGCCTTATTATCCGCAGTTAAGTTACAATTCAGTACCCTATCCTAAAGCTTGCTGTTAGGAGGGAATCTGCAGCTTGCAATGAAAGCGCTTCCAGAGGGGAGTCTAATGAGGGCAAACGTTTGATGGTAACAGCTTCCCTGCGGGAGATAGTCTCTTGCCAAAATCGTATTATTAGGCGAAAGTAAGTTACAATTCAGTACACTCTCCTAAAGCTTTCTGTTAGGAGGGAATCTGCAGCTTGCAGTGAAAGCGCTTCCAGAGGGGAGTCTAATGAGGGCAAACATTTGGTGGCAGCAGCTTCCCTGCGAGTTATAGTCTCTTTGCAAAAATCGCATTATTAGGCGAAAGTAAGTTACAATTCAGTACCCTATCCTAAAACTTGCTGTTAGGAGGGAATCTGCAGCTTGCAGTGAAAGCGCTTCCAGAGGGGAGTCTAATGAGGGCAAACATTTGATGGTAGCAGCTTCCCTGTGGGAGATACTCTCTTTGCCAAAATCGCATTACTAGGCGAAAGTAAGTTACAATTCAGTACCCTATCCTAAAGCTTGCTGTTAGGAGGGAATCTGCAGCTTGCAGTGAAAGCACTTCCAGAGGGGAGTCTAATGAGGGCAAACATTTGGTGGCAGCAGCTTCCCTGCGAGTTATAGTGTCTTTGCCAAAATCGCATTATTAGGCCAAAGTAAGTTACAATTCAGTACCCTATCCTAAAGCTTGCTGTTAGGAGGGAATCTGCAGCTTGCAGTGAAAGCGCTTCCAGAGGGGAGTCTAACGAGGGCAAACATTTGATGGTAGCAGCTTCCCTGTGGGAGATACTCTCTTTGCCAAAATCGCATTATTAGGCAAAAGTAAGTTACAATTCAGTACCCTATCCTAAAGCTTGCTGTTAGGAGGGAATCTGCAGCTTGCAGTGAAAGCGCTTCCAGAGGGGAGTCTAATGAGGGCAAATATTTGATGGTAGCAGCTTCCCTGCGGGATATATTCTCTTTGCCAAAATCGCGTTATTAGCCGCAGTTAAGATACAATTCAGTACACTATCCTAAAGCTTGCTGTTAGGAGGGAATCTGCAGCTTGCAGTGAAAGCGCTTCCAGAGGGGAGTCTAATGAGGGCAAACATTTGATGGTAGCGGCTTCCCTGCGGGTGATAGTCTCTTTGCCAAAATCGCATTACTAGGCGAAAGTAAGTTACAATTCAGTACCCTATCCTAAAGCTTGCTGTTAGGAGGGAATCTGCAGCTTGCAGTGAAAGCGCTTCCAGAGGGGAGTCTAATGAGGGCAAACATTTGATGGTAGCAGCTTCCCTGCGGGAGATAGTCTCTTTGCCAAAATCGCATTATTAGGCGAAAGTAAGTTACAATTCAGTACCCTATCCTAAAGCTTGCTGTTAGGAGGGAATCTGCAGCTTGCAGTGAAAGCGCTTCCAGAGGGGAGTCTAATGAGGGCAAACATTTGATGGTAGCAGCTTCCCTGCGGGAGATATTCTCTTTGCCAAAATCGCCTTTTTAGCCGCAGTTAAGTTACAATTCAGTACCCTATCCTAAAGCTTGCTGTTAGGAGGGAATCTGCAGCTTGCAGTGAAAGCGCTTCCAGAGGGGAGTCTAATGAGGGCAAAGATTTGATGGTAGCAGCTTCCCTGCGGGAGATACTCTCTTTGCCAAAATCGCATTATTAGGCGAAAGTAAGTTACAATTCAGTACCTTATCCTAAAGCTTGCTGTTAGGAGGGAATCTGCAGCTTGCAGTGAAAGCACTTCCAGAGGGGAGTCTAATGAGGGCAAACATTTGATGGTAGCAGCTTCCCTGCGGGAGATACTCTTTTTGCCAAAATCACATTATTAGGCGAAAGTAAGTTACAATTCAGTACCCTATCCTAAAGCTTGCTGTTAGGAGGGAATCTGCAGCTTGCAGTGAAAGCGCTTCCAGAGGGGAGTCTAACGAGGGCAAACATTTGATGGTAGCAGCTTCCCTGCGAGTTATAGTCTCTTTGCCAAAATCGCATTATTAGGCGAAAGTAAGTTACAATTCAGTACCCTATCCTAAAGCTTGCTGTTAGGAGGGAATCTGCAGCTTGCAGTGAAAGCGCTTCCAGAGGGGAGTCTAACGAGGGCAAACATTTGATCGTAGCAGCTTCCCTGTGGGAGATACTCTCTTTGCCAAAATCGCATTACTAGGCGAAAGTAAGTTACAATTCAGTACCCTATCCTAAAGCTTGCTGTTAGGAGGGAATCTGCAGCTTGCAGTGAAAGCGCTTCCAGAGGGGAGTCTAATGAGGGCAAACATTTGATGGTAGCAGCTTCCCTGCGGGAGATACTCTTTTTGCCAAAATCGCATTATTAGGCGAAAGTAAGTTACAATTCAGTACCCTATCCTAAAGCTTGCTGTTAGGAGGGAATCTGCAGCTTGCAGTGAAAGCGCTTCCAGAGGGGAGTCTAATGAGGGCAAACATTTGATGGTAGCAGCTTCCCTGCGGGAGATATTCTCTATGCCAAAATCGCCTTTTTAGCCGCAGTTAAGTTACAATTCAGTACCCTATCCTAAAGCTTGCTGTTAGGAGGGAATCTGCAGCTTGCAGTGAAAGCGCTTCCAGAGGGGAGTCTAATGAGGGAAAAGATTTGATGGTAGCAGCTTCCCTGCGGGAGATAGTCTCTTTGCCAAAATCGCATTATTAGGCGAAAGTAAGTTACAATTCAGTACCCTATCCTAAAGCTTGCTGTTAGGAGGGAATCTGCAGCTTGCAGTGAAAGCGCTTCCAGAGGAGAGTCTAATGAGGGCAAATATTTGATGGTAGCAGCTTCCCTGAGGGAGATAGTGTCTTTTCCAAAATCGCATTATTAGGCGAAAGTAAGATACAATTCAGTACCCTATCCTAAAGCTTGCTGTTAGGAGGGAATCTGCAGCTTGCAGTGAAAGCGCTTCCAGAGGGGAGTCTAATGAGGGCAAACATTTGATGGTAGCAGCTTCCCTGCGGGAGATACTCTCTTTGCCAAAATCGCATTATTAGTCGAAAGTAAGTTACAATTCAGTACCCTATCCTAAAGCTTGCTGTTAGGAGGGAATCTGCAGCTTGCAGTGAAAGCGCTTCCAGAGGGGAGTCTAATGAGGGCAAACATTTGATGGTAGCAGCTTCCCTGTGGGAGATACTCTCTTTGCCAAAATCGCATTACTAGGCGAAAGTAAGTTACAATTCAGTACCCTATCCTAAAGCTTGCTGTTAGGAGGGAATCTGCAGCTTGCAGTGAAAGCACTTCCAGAGGGGAGTCTAATGAGGGCAAATATTTGATGGTAGCAGCTTCCCTGCGGGATATATTCTCTTTGCCAAAATCGCGTTATTAGCCGCAGTTAAGTTACAATTCAGTACCCTATCCTAAAGCTTGCTGTTAGGAGGGAATCTGCAGCTTGCAGTGAAAGCGCTTCCAGAGGGTAGTCTAATGAGGGCAAACATTTGGTGGCAGAAGCTTCCCTGCGAGTTATAGTCTCTTTGCCAAAATCGCATTATTAGGCGAAAGTAAGTTACAATTCAGTACCCTATCCTAAAGCTTGCTGTTAGGAGGGAATCTGCAGCTTGCAGTGAAAGCGCTTCCAGAGGGGAGTCTAACGAGGGCAAACATTTGATGGTAGCAGCTTCCCTGTGGGAGATACTGTCTTTGCCAAAATCGCATTATTAGGCGAAAGTAAGTTACAATTCAGTACCCTATCCTAAAGCTTGCTGTTAGGAGGGAATCTGCAGATTGCAGTGAAAGCGCTTCCAGAGGGGAGTCTAATGAGGGCAAATATTTGATGGTAGCAGCTTCCCTGCGGGAGATACTCTCTTTGCCAAAATCGCATTATTATGCGAAAGTAAGTTACAATTCAGTACACTATCCTAAAGCTTGCTGTTAGGAGGGAATCTGCAGCTTGCAGTGAAAGCGCTTCCAGAGGGGAGTCTAATGAGGGCAAACATTTGGTGGCAGCAGCTTCCCTGCGAGTTATAGTCTCTTTGCAAAAATCGCATTATTAGGCGAAAGTAAGTTACAATTCAGTACCCTATCCTAAACCTTGCTGTTAGGAGGGAATCTGCAGCTTGCAGTGAAAGCGCTTCCAGAGGGGAGTCTAATGAGGGCAAACATTTGATGGTAGCAGCTTCCCTGTGGGAGATACTCTCTTTGCCAAAATCGCATTACTAGGCGAAAGTAAGTTACAATTCAGTACCCTATCCTAAAGCTTGCTGTTAGGAGGGAATCTGCAGCTTGCAGTGAAAGCACTTCCAGAGGGGAGTCTAATGAGGGCAAACATTTTGTGGCAGCAGCTTCCCTGCGGGAGATACTCTCTTTGCCAAAATCGCATTATTAGGCGAAAGTAAGTTACAATTCAGTACCCTATCCTAAAGCTTGCTGTTAGGAGGGAATCTGCAGCTTGCAGTGAAAGCGCTTCCAGAGGGGAGTCTAATGAGGGCAAACATTTGATGGTAGCAGCTTCCCTGTGGGAGATACTCTCTTTGCCAAAATCGCATTATTAGGCGAAAGTAAGTTACAATTCAGTACCCTATCCTAAAGCTTGCTGTTAGGAGGGAATCTGCAGCTTGCAGTGAAAGCGCTTCCAGAGGGGAGTCTAATGAGGGCAAATATTTGATGGTAGCAGCTTCCCTGCGGGATATATTCTCTTTGCCAAAATCGCGTTATTATCCGCAGTTAAGATACAATTCAGTACCCTATCCTAAAGCTTGCTGTTAGGAGGGAATCTGCAGCTTGCAGTGAAAGCGCTTCCAGAGGGGAGTCTAATGAGGGCAAACATTTGATTATAGCAGCTTCCCTGCGGGTGATAGTCTCTTTGCCAAAATCGCCTTATTAGCCGCAGTTAAGTTACAATTCAGTACCCTATCCTAAAGCTTGCTGTTAGGAGGGAATCTGCAGCTTGCAGTGAAAGCGCTTCCAGAGGGGAGTCTAATGAGGGCAAACGTTTGATGGTAACAGCTTCCCTGCGGGAGATAGTCTCTTTGCCAAAATCGCATTATTAGGCGAAAGTAAGTTACAATTCAGTACCCTATCCTAAAGCTTGCTGTTAGGAGGGAATCTGCAGCTTGCAGTGAAAGCGCTTCCAGAGGGGAGTCTAATGAGGGCAAACATTTGGTGGCAGCAGCTTCCCTGCGAGTTATAGTCTCTTTGCAAAAATCGCATTATTAGGCGAAAGTAAGTTACAATTCAGTACCCTATCCTAAAGCTTGCTGTTAGGAGGGAATCTGCAGCTTGCAGTGAAAGCGCTTCCAGAGGGTAGTCTAATGAGGGCAAACATTTGGTGGCAGAAGCTTCCCTGCGAGTTATAGTCTCTTTGCCAAAATCGCATTATTAGGCGAAAGTAAGTTACAATTCAGTACCCTATCCTAAAGCTTGCTGTTAGGAGGGAATCTGCAGCTTGCAGTGAAAGCGCTTCCAGAGGGGAGTCTAACGAGGGCAAACATTTGATGGTAGCAGCTTCCCTGTGGGAGATACTGTCTTTGCCAAAATCGCATTATTATGCGAAAGTAAGTTACAATTCAGTACCCTATCCTAAAGCTTGCTGTTAGGAGGGAATCTGCAGCTTGCAGTGAAAGCGCTTCCAGAGGGGAGTCTAATGAGGGCAAACATTTGATGGTAGCAGCTTCCCTGCGGGAGATACTCTCTTTGCCAAAATCGCATTATTATGCGAAAGTAAGTTACAATTCAGTACACTATCCTAAAGATTGCTGTTAGGAGGGAATCTGCAGCTTGCAGTGAAAGCGCTTCCAGAGGGGAGTCTAATGAGGGCAAACATTTGATGGTAGCAGCTTCCCTGCGGGAGATACTCTCTTTGCCAAAACCGCATTATTAGGCGAAAGTAAGTTACAATTCAGTACCCTATCCTAAAGCTTGCTGTTAGGAGGGAATCTGCAGCTTGCAGTGAAAGCGCTTCCAGAGGGGAGTCTAACGAGGGCAAACATTTGATGGTAGCAGCTTCCCTGCGGGAGATACACTCTTTGCCAAAATCGCATTATTAGGCGAAAGTAAGTTACAATTCAGTACCCTATCCTAAAGCTTGCTGTTAGGAAGGAATCTGCAGCTTGCAGTGAAAGTGCTTCCAGAGGGGAGTCTAATGAGGGCAAACATTTGATGGTAGCAGCTTCCCTGCGGGAGATACTCTCTTTGCCAAAATCGCCTTATTAGCCGCAGTTAAGATACAATTCAGTACCCTATCCTAAAGCTTGCTGTTAGGAGGGAATCTGCAGCTTGCAATGAAAGCGCTTCCAGAGGGGAGTCTAATGAGGGCAAACGTTTGATGGTAACAGCTTCCCTGCGGGAGATAGTCTCTTTGCCAAAATCGCATTATTAGGCGAAAGTAAGTTACAATTCAGTACACTATCCTAAAGCTTGCTGTTAGGAGGGAATCTGCAGCTTGCAGTGAAAGCGCTTCCAGAGGGGAGTCTAATGAGGGCAAACATTTGGTGGCAGCAGCTTCCCTGCGAGTTATAGTCTCTTTGCAAAAATCGCATTATTAGGCGAAAGTAAGTTACAATTCAGTACCCTATCCTAAACCTTGCTGTTAGGAGGGAATCTGCAGCTTGCAGTGAAAGCGCTTCCAGAGGGGAGTCTAATGAGGGCAAACATTTGATGGTAGCAGCTTCCCTGTGGGAGATACTCTCTTTGCCAAAATCGCATTACTAGGCGAAAGTAAGTTACAATTCAGTAACCTATCCTAAAGCTTGCTGTTAGGAGGGAATCTGCAGCTTGCAGTGAAAGCACTTCCAGAGGGGAGTCTAATGAGGGCAAACATTTGGTGGCAGCAGCTTCCCTGCGAGTTATAGTGTCTTTGCCAAAATCGCATTATTAGGCGAAAGTAAGTTACAATTCAGTACCCTATCCTAAAGCTTGCTGTTAGGAGGGAATCTGCAGCTTGCAGTGAAAGCGCTTCCAGAGGGGAGTCTAATGAGGGCAAACATTTGATGGTAGCAGCTTCCCTGTGGGAGATACTCTCTTTGCCAAAATCGCATTATTAGGCGAAAGTAAGTTACAATTCAGTACCCTATCCTAAAGCTTGCTGTTAGGAGGGAATCTGCAGCTTGCAGTGAAAGCGCTTCCAGAGGGGAATCTAACGAGGGCAAACATTTGATGGTAGCAGCTTCCCTGCGGGATATATTCTCTTTGCCAAAATTGCATTATAAGGCGAAAGTAAGATACAATTCAGTACACTATCCTAAAGCTTGCTGTTAGGAGGGAATCTGCAGCTTGCAGTGAAAGCGCTTCCAGAGGGGAGTCTAATGAATGCAAACATTTGATGGTAGCAGCTTCCCTGCGGGAGATACTCTCTTTGCCAAAATCGCATTATTAGGCGAAAGTAAGTTACAATTCAGTACCCTATCCTAAAGCTTGCTGTTAGGAAGAAATCTGCAGCTTGCAGTGAAAGCGCTTCCAGAGGGGAGTCTAATGAGGGCAAACATTTGATGGTAGCAGCTTCCCTGCGGGAGATAGTCTCTTTGCCAAAATCGCCTTATTAGCCGCAGTTAAGTTACAATTCAGTACCCTATCCTACTAAAGCTTGCTGTTAGGAGGGAATCTGCAGCTTGCAGTGAAAGCGCTTCCAGAGGGGAGTCTAATGAGGGCAAATATTTGATGGTAGCAGCTTCCCTGCGGGATATATTCTCTTTGCCAAAATCGCCTTATTAGCCGCAGTTAAGTTACAATTCAGTACCCTATCCTAAAGCTTGCTGTTAGGAGGGAATCTGCAGCTTGCAGTGAAAGCGCTTCCAGAGGGGAGTCTAATGAGGGCAAACGTTTGATGGTAACAGCTTCCCTGCGGGAGATACTCTCTTTGCCATAATCGCATTATTAGGCGAAAGTAAGTTACAATTCAGTACCCTATCCTAAAGCTTGCTGTTAGGAGGGAATCTGCAGCTTGCAGTGAAAGCGCTTCCAGAGGGGAGTCTAATGAGGGCAAACATTTGATGGTAGCAGCTTCCCTGCGGGAGATAGTCTCTTTGCCAAAATCGCCTTATTAGCAGCAGTTAAGTTACAATTCAGTACCCTATCCTAAAGCTTGCTGTTAGGAGGGAATCTGCAGCTTGCAGTGAAAGCGCTTCCAGAGGGGAGTCTAATGAGGGCAAACGTTTGATGGTAACAGCTTCCCTGCGGGAGATAGTCTCTTTGCCAAAATCGCATTATTAGGCGAAAGTAAGTTACAATTCAGTACCCTATCCTAAAGCTTGCTGTTAGGAGGGAATCTGCAGCTTGCAGTGAAAGCGCTTCCAGAGGGGAGTCTAATGAGGGCAAACATTTGATGGTAGCAGCTTCCCTGCGGGAGATATTCTCTTTGCCAAAATCGCCTTTTTAGTCGCAGTTAAGTTACAATTCAGTACCCTATCCTAAAGCTTGCTGTTAGGAGGGAATCTGCAGCTTGCAGTGAAAGCGCTTCCAGAGGGGAGTCTAATGAGGGCAAAGATTTGATGGTAGCAGCTTCCCTGCGGGAGATACTCTCTTTGCCAAAATCGCATTATTAGGCGAAAGTAAGTTACAATTCAGTACCCTATCCTAAAGCTTGCTGTTAGGAGGGAATCTGCAGCTTGCAGTGAAAGCGCTTCCAGAGGGGAGTCTAATGAGGGCAAACGTTTGATGGTAACAGCTTCCCTGCGGGAGATAGTCTCTTTGCCAAAATCGCATTATTAGGCGAAAGTAAGTTACAATTCAGTACCCTATCCTAAAGCTTGCTGTTAGGAGGGAATCTGCAGCTTGCAGTGAAAGCGCTTCCAGAGGGGAGTCTAACGAGGGCAAACATTTGATGGTAGCAGCTTCCCTGCGGGAGATACTCTCTTTGCCAAAATCGCATTATTAGGCGAAAGTAAGTTACAATTCAGTACCCTATCCTAAAGCTTGCTGTTAGGAAGGAATCTGCAGCTTGCAGTGAAAGTGCTTCCAGAGGGGAGTCTAATGAGGGCAAACATTTGGTGGCAGCAGCTTCCCTGCGAGTTATAGTCTCTTTGCCAAAATCGCATTATTAGGCGAAAGTAAGTTACAATTCAGTACCCTATCCTAAAGCTTGCTGTTAGGAGGGAATCTGCAGCTTGCAGTGAAAGCGCTTCCAGAGGGGAGTCTAATGAGGGCAAACATTTGATGGTAGCAGCTTCCCTGCGGGAGATACTCTCTTTGCCAAAATCGCATTATTAGGCGAAAGTAAGTTACAATTCAGTACCTTATCCTAAAGCTTGCTGTTAGGAGGGAATCTGCAGCTTGCAGTGAAAGCGCTTCCAGAGGGGAGTCTAATGAGGGCAAACATTTGATGGTAGCAGCTTCACTGCGGGAGATACTCTCTTTGCCAAAATCGCATTATTAGGCGAAAGTAAGTTACAATTCAGTACCTTATCCTAAAGCTTGCTGTTAGGAGGGAATCTGCAGCTTGCAGTGAAAGTGCTTCCAGAGGGGAGTCTAATGAGGGCAAACATTTGATGGTAGCAGCTTCCCTGCGGGAGATACTCTCTTGCCAAAATCGCATTATTAGGCGAAAGTAAGTTACAATTCAGTACCCTATCCTAAAGCTTGCTGTTAGGAGGGAATCTGCAGCTTGCAGTGAAAGCGCTTCCAGAGGGGAGTCTAATGAGGGCAAACATTTGGTGGCAGCAGCTTCCCTGCGAGTTATAGTCTCTTTGCCAAATCGCATTATTAGGCGAAAGTAAGTTACAATTCAGTACCCTATCCTAAAGCTTGCTGTTAGGAGGGAATCTGCAGCTTGCAGTGAAAGCGCTTCCAGAGGGGAGTCTAACGAGGGCAAACATTTGATGGTAGCAGCTTCCCTGTGGGAGATACTCTCTTTGCCAAAATCGCATTACTAGGCGAAAGTAAGTTACAATTCAGTACCCTATCCTAAAGCTTGCTGTTAGGAGGGAATCTGCAGCTTGCAGTGAAAGCGCTTCCAGAGGGGAGTCTAATGAGGGCAAACATTTGATGGTAGCAGCTTCCCTGCGGGAGATACTCTCTTTGCCAAAATCGCATTATTAGGCGAAAGTAAGTTACAATTCAGTACACTATCCTAAAGCTTGCTGTTAGGAGGGAATCTGCAGCTTGCAGTGAAAGCGCTTCCAGAGGGGAGTCTAATGAGGGCAAACATTTGATGGTAGCAGCTTCCCTGCGGGAGATACTCTTTTTGCCAAAATCGCATTATTAGGCGAAAGTAAGATACAATTCAGTACCCTATCCTAAAGCTTGCTGTTAGGAGGGAATCTGCAGCTTGCAGTGAAAGCGCTTCCAGAGGGGAGTCTAACGAGGGCAAATATTTGATGGTAGCATCTCCCTGCGGGAGATACTCTCTTTGCCAAAATCGCATTTTTAGGCGAAAGTAAGATACAATTCAGTACCCTATCCTAAAGCTTGCTGTTAGGAAGAAATCTGCAGCTTGCAGTGAAAGCGCTTCCAGAGGGGAGTCTAATGAGGGCAAACATTTGATGGTAGCAGCTTCCCTGCGGGAGATACTCTCTTTGCCAAAATCGCCTTATTAGCTGCAGTTAAGTTACAATTCAGTACCCTATCCTAAAGCTTGCTGTTAGGAGGGAATCTGCAGCTTGCAGTGAAAGCGCTTCCAGAGGGGAGTCTAATGAGGGCAAACATTTGATGGTAGCAGCTTCACTGCGGGAGATACTCTCTTTGCCAAAATCGCATTATTAGGCGAAAGTAAGTTACAATTCAGTACCCTATCCTAAAGCTTGCTGTTAGGAGGGAATCTGCAGCTTGCAGTGAAAGCGCTTCCAGAGGGGAGTCTAATGAGGGCCAACATTTGGTGGCAGCAGCTTCCCTGCGAGTTATAGTCTCTTTGCCAAAATCGCATTATTAGGCGAAAGTAAGTTACAATTCAGTATCCTATCCTAAAGCTTGCTGTTAGGAGGGAATCTGCAGCTTGCAGTGAAAGCGCTTCCAGAGGGGAGTCTAACGAGGGCAAACATTTGATGGTAGCAGCTTCCCTGTGGGAGATACTCTCTTTGCCAAAATCGCATTACTAGGCGAAAGTAAGTTACAATTCAGTACCCTATCCTAAAGCTTGCTGTTAGGAGGGAATCTGCAGCTTGCAGTGAAAGCGCTTCCAGAGGGGAGTCTAATGAGGGCAAAGATTTGATGGTAGCAGCTTCCCTGCGGGATATATTCTCTTTGCAAAAATTGCATTATAAGGCGAAAGTAAGTTACAATTCAGTACCCTATCCTAAAGCTTGCTGTTAGGAGGGAATCTGCAGCTTGCAGTGAAAGCGCTTCCAGAGGGGAGTCTAATGAGGGCAAACATTTGATGGTAGCAGCTTCCCTGCGGGAGATACTCTCTTTGCCAAAATCGCATTATTAGGCGAAAGTAAGTTACAATTCAGTACCCTATCCTAAAGCTTGCTGTTAGGAGGGAATCTGCAGCTTGCAGTGAAAGCGCTTCCAGAGGGGAGTCTAATGAGGGCAAACATTTGATGGTAGCAGCTTCCCTGCGGGAGATATTCTCTTTGCCAAAATCGCCTTTTTAGCCGCAGTTAAGATACAATTCAGTACCCTATCCTAAAGCTTGCTGTTAGGAGGGAATCTGCAGCTTGCAGTGAAAGCGCTTCCAGAGGGGAGTCTAATGAGGGCAAACATTTGATGGTAGCAGTTTCCCTGCGGGAGATACTCTCTTTGCCAAAATCGCATTATTAGGCGAAAGTAAGTTACAATTCAGTACCCTATCCTAAAGCTTGCTGTTAGGAGGGAATCTGCAGCTTGCAGTGAAAGCGCTTCCAGAGGGGAGTCTAAAGAGGGCAAACATTTGATGGTAGCAGCTTCCCTGCGGGAGATATTCTCTTTGCCAAATTCGCCTTATTAGCCGCAGTTAAGTTACAATTCAGTACCCTATCCTAAAGCTTGCTGTTAGGAGGGAATCTGCAGCTTGCAGTGAAAGCGCTTCCAGAGGGGAGTCTAATGAGGGCAAAGATTTGATGGTAGCAGCTTCCCTGCGGGAGATACTCTCTTTGCCAAAATCGCATTTTTAGGCGAAAGTAAGTTACAATTCAGTACCCTATCCTAAAGCTTGCTGTTAGGAGGGAATCTGCAGCTTGCAGTGAAAGCGCTTCCAGAGGGGAGTCTAATGAGGGCAAAGATTTGATGGTAGCAGCTTCCCTGCGGGAGATAGTCTCTTTGCCAAAATCGCATTATTAGGCGAAAGTAAGTTACAATTCAGTACCCTATCCTAAAGCTTGCTGTTAGGAGGGAATCTGCAGCTTGCAGTGAAAGCGCTTCCAGAGGAGAGTCTAATGAGGGCAAATATTTGATGGTAGCAGCTTCCCTGCGGGAGATAGTGTCTTTTCCAAAATCGCATTATTAGGCGAAAGTAAGATACAATTCAGTACCCTATCCTAAAGCTTGCTGTTAGGAGGGAATCTGCAGCTTGCAGTGAAAGCGCTTCCAGAGGGGAGTCTAATGAGGGCAAACATTTGATGGTAGCAGCTTCCCTGCGGGAGATACTCTCTTTGCCAAAATCGCATTATTAGGCGAAAGTAAGTTACAATTCAGTACCATATCCTAAAGCTTGCTGTTAGGAGGGAATCTGTAGCTTGCTGTGAAATCGTTTCCAGAGGGGAGTCTAATGAGGGCAAACATTTGATGGTAGCAGCTTCCCTGCGGGATATACTCTCTTTGCCAAAATCGCATTATTAGGCGAAAGTAAGTTACAATTCAGTACCCTATCCTAAAGCTTGCTGTTAGGAGGGAATCTGCAGCTTGCAGTGAAAGCGCTTCCAGAGGGGAGTCTAATGAGGGCAAACATTTGATGGTAACAGCTTCCCTGCGGGAGATATTCTCTTTGCTAAAATCGCCTTATTAGCCGCAGTTAAGATACAATTCAGTACCCTATCCTAAAGCTTGCTGTTAGGAGGGAATCTGCAGCTTGCAGTGAAAGCGCTTCCAGAGGGGAGTCTAATGAAGGCAAACATTTGATGGTAGCAGCTTCCCTGCGGGAGATATTCTCTTTGCCAAAATCGCCTTTTTAGCCGGAGTTAAGTTACAATTCAGTACCCTATCCTAAAGCTTGCTGTTAGGAGGGAATCTGCAGCTTGCAGTGAAAGCGCTTCCAGAGGGGAGTCTAATGAGGGCAAACATTTGATGGTAGCAGCTTCCCTGCGGGAGATACTCTCTTTGCCAAAATCGCATTATTAGGCGAAAGGAAGTTACAATTCAGTACCCTATCCTAAAGCTTGCTGTTAGGAGGGAATCTGCAGCTTGCAGTGAAAGCGCTTCCAGAGGGGAGTCTAATGAGGGCAAATATTTGATGGTAGCAGCTTCCCTGCGGGAGATATTCTCTTTGCCATAATCGCCTTATTAGCCGCAGTTAAGTTACAATTCAGTACCCTATCCTAAAGCTTGCTGTTAGGAGGCAATCTGCAGCTTGCAGTGAAAGCGCTTCCAGAGGGGAGTCTAATGAGGGCAAACATTTGATGGTAGCAGCTTCCCTGCGGGAGATACTCTCTTTGCCAAAATCGCATTATTAGGCGAAAGTAAGTTACAATTCAGTACCCTATCCTAAAGCTTGCTGTTAGGAGGGAATCTGCAGCTTGCAGTGAAAGCGCTTCCAGAGGGGAGTCTAATGAGGGCAAACATTTGATGGTAGCAGCTTCCCTGCCGGAGATATTCTCTTTGCCAAAATCGCCTTTTTAGCCGCAGTTAAGTTACAATTCAGTACCCTATCCTAAAGCTTGCTGTTAGGAGGGAATCTGCAGCTTGCAGTGAAAGCGCTTCCAGAGGGGAGTCTAATGAGGGCAAACATTTGATGGTAGCAGCTTCCCTGCGGGAGATACTCTCTTTGCCAAAATCGCATTATTAGGCGAAAGTAAGTTACAATTCAGTACCCTATCCTAAAGCTTGCTGTTAGGAGGGAATCTGCAGCTTGCAGTGAAAGCGCTTCCAGAGGGGAGTCTAATGAGGGCAAACATTTGATGGTAGCAGCTTCCCTGCGGGAGATACTCTCTTTGCCAAAATCGCATTATTAGGCGAAAGTAAGTTACAATTCAGTACCCTATCCTAAAGCTTGCTGTTAGGAGGGAATCTGCAGCTTGCAGTGAAAGCGCTTCCAGAGGGGAGTCTAATGAGGGCAAAGATTTGATGGTAGCAGCTTCCCTGCGGGAGATAGTCTCTTTGCCAAAATCGCATTATTAGGCGAAAGTAAGTTACAATTCAGTACCCTATCCTAAAGCTTGCTGTTAGGAGGGAATCTGCAGCTTGCAGTGAAAGCGCTTCCAGAGGAGAGTCTAATGAGGGCAAATATTTGATGGTAGCAGCTTCCCTGCGGGAGATAGTGTCTTTTCCAAAATCGCATTATTAGGCGAAAGTAAGATACAATTCAGGACCCTATCCTAAAGCTTGCTGTTAGGAGGGAATCTGCAGCTTGCAGTGAAAGCGCTTCCAGAGGGGAGTCTAATGAGGGCAAATATTTGATGGTAGCAGCTTCCCTGCGGGAGATATTCTCTTTGCCATAATCGCCTTATTAGCCGCAGTTAAGTTACAATTCAGTACCCTATCCTAAAGCTTGCTGTTAGGAGGGAATCTGCAGCTTGCAGTGAAAGCGCTTCCAGAGGGGAGTCTAATGAGGGCAAACATTTGATGGTAGCAGCTTCCCTGCGGGAGATACTCTCTTTGCCAAAATCGCATTATTAGGCGAAAGTAAGTTACAATTCAGTACCCTATCCTAAAGCTTGCTGTTAGGAGGGAATCTGCAGCTTGCAGTGAAAGCGCTTCCAGAGGGGAGTCTAATGAGGGCAAACATTTGATGGTAGCAGCTTCCCTGCGGGAGATACTCTCTTTGCCAAAATCGCATAATTAGGCGAAAGTAAGTTACAATTCAGTACCCTATCCTAAAGCTTGCTGTTAGGAGGGAATCTGCAGCTTGCAGTGAAAGCGCTTCCAGAGGGGAGTCTAATGAGGGCAAAGATTTGATGGTAGCAGCTTCCCTGCGGGAGATAGTCTCTTTGCCAAAATCGCATTATTAGGCGAAAGTAAGTTACAATTCAGTACCCTATCCTAAAGCTTGCTGTTAGGAGGGAATCTGCAGCTTGCAGTGAAAGCGCTTCCAGAGGAGAGTCTAATGAGGGCAAATATTTGATGGTAGCAGCTTCCCTGCGGGAGATAGTGTCTTTTCCAAAATCGCATTATTAGGCGAAAGTAAGTTACAATTCAGTACCCTATCCTAAAGCTTGCTGTTAGGAGGGAATCTGCAGCTTGCAGTGAAAGCGCTTCCAGAGGGGAGTCTAATGAGGGCAAACATTTGATGGTAGCAGCTTCCCTGCGGGAGATACTCTCTTTGCCAAAATCGCATTATTAGTCGAAAGTAAGTTACAATTCAGTACCCTATCCTAAAGCTTGCTGTTAGGAGGGAATCTGCAGCTTGCTGTGAAATCGTTTCCAGAGGGGAGTCTAATGAGGGCAAACATTTGATGGTAGCAGCTTCCCTGCGGGATATACTCTCTTTGCCAAAATCGCATTATTAGGCGAAAGTAAGTTACAATTCAGTACCCTATCCTAAAGCTTGCTGTTAGGAGGGAATCTGCAGCTTGCAGTGAAAGCGATTCCAGAGGGGAGTCTAATGAGGGCAAATATTGATGATAGCAGCTTCCCTGCGGGAGATATTCTCTTTGACAAAATCGCCTTTTTAGCCGCAGTTAAGTTACAATTCAGTACACTGTCCTACAGCTTGCTGTTAGGAGGGAATCTGCAGCTTGCAGTGAAAGCGCTTCCAGAGGGGAGTCTAATGAGGGCAAACATTTGATGGTAGCAGCTTCCCTGCGGGAGATACTCTCTTTGCCAAAATCGCATTATTAGGCGAAAGTAAGTTACAATTCAGTACCCTATCCTAAAGCTTGCTGTTAGGAGGGAATCTGCAGCTTGCAGTGAAAGCACTTCCAGAGGGGAGTCTAATGAGGGCAAACATTTGATGGTAGCAGCTTCCCTGCGGGAGATAATCTCTTTGCCAAAATCACATTATTAGGCGAAAGTAAGTTACAATTCAGTACCCTATCCTAAAGCTTGCTGTTAGGAGGGAATCTGCAGCTTGCAGTGAAAGCGCTTCCAGAGGGGAGTCTAATGAGGGCAAACATTTGATGGTAGCAGCTTCCCTGCGGGAGATATTCTCTTTGCCAAATTCTCCTTATTAGCCGCAGTTAAGTTACAATTCAGTACCCTATCCTAAAGCTTGCTGTTAGGAGGGAATCTGCAGCTTGCAGTGAAAGCGCTTCCAGAGGGGAGTCTAATGAGGGCAAACATTTGATGGTAGCAGCTTCCCTGCGGGAGATACTCTCTTTGCCAAAATCGCATTATTAGGCGAAAGTAAGTTACAATTCAGTACCCTATCCTAAAGCTTGCTGTTAGGAGGGAATCTGCAGCTTGCAGTGAAAGCGCTCCCAGAGGGGAGTCTAATGAGGGCAAACATTTGATGGTAGCAGCTTCCCTGTGGGAGATATTCTCTTTGCCAAATTCGCCTTATTAGCCGCAGTTAAGTTACAATTCAGTACACTGTCCTACAGCTTGCTGTTAGGAGGGAATCTGCAGCTTGCAGTGAAAGCGCTTCCAGAGGGGAGTCTAATGAGGGCAAACATTTGATGGTAGCATCTTCCCTGCGGGAGATACTCTCTTTGCCAAAATCGCATTATTAGGCGAAAGTAAGTTACAATTCAGTACCCTATCCTAAAGCTTGCTGTTAGGAAGGAATCTGCAGCTTGCAGTGAAAGCGCTTCCAGAGGGGAGTCTAATGAGGGCAAACATTTGATGGTAGCAGCTTCCCTGCGGGAGATAATCTCTTTTCCAAAATCGCATTATTAGGCGAAAGTAAGTTACAATTCAGTACACTATCCTAAAGCTTGCTGTTAGGAGGGAATCTGCAGCTTGCAGTGAAAGCGCTTCCAGAGGGGAGTCTAATGAGGGCAAACATTTGATGGTAGCAGCTTCCCTGCGGGAGATAGTCTCTTTGCCAAAATCGCCTTATTAGCCGCAGTTAAGTTACAATTCAGTACCCTATCCTAAATCTTGTTGTTAGGAGGGAATCTGCAGCTTGCAGTGAAAGCGCTTCCAGAGGGGAGTCTAATGAGGGCAAACATTTGATGGTAGCAGCTTCCCTGTGGGAGATATTCTCTTTGCCAAAATCGCCTTTTTAGCCGCACTTAAGTTACAATTCAGTACCCTATCCTAAAGCTTGCTGTTAGGAGGGAATCTGCAGCTTGCAGTGAAAGCGCTTCCAGAGGGGAGTCTAATGAGGGCAAACATTTGATGGTAGCAGCTTCCCTGCGGGAGATACTCTCTTTGCCAAAATCGCATTATTAGGTGAAAGTAAGTTACAATTCAGTACCCTATCCTAAAGCTTGCTGTTAGGAGGGAATCTGCAGCTTGCAGTGAAAGCGCTTCCAGAGGGGAGTCTAATGAGGGCAAATACTGATGATAGCAGCTTCCCTGCGGGAGATATTCTCTTTGACAAAATCGCCTTATGACCCGCAGTTAAGTTACAATTCAGTACCCTATCCTAAAGCTTGCTGTTAGGAGGGAATCTGCAGCTTGCAGTGAAAGCGCTTCCAGAGGGGAGTCTAATGAGGGCAAACATTTGATGGTAACAGCTTCCCTGCGGGAGATATTCTCTTTGCTAAAATCGCCTTATTAGCCGCAGTTAAGTTACAATTCAGTACCCTATCCTAAAGCTTGCTGTTAGGAGGGAATCTGCAGCTTGCAGTGAAAGCGCTTCCAGAGGGGAGTCTAATGAGGGCAAACATTTGATGGTAGCAGCTTCCCTGCGGGAGATACTCGCTTTGCCAAAATCGCATTATTAGGCGAAAGTAAGTTACAATTCAGTACCCTATCCTAAAGCTTGCTGTTAGGAGGGAATCTGCAGCTTGCAGTGAAAGCGCTTCCAGAGGGGAGTCTAATGAGGGCAAATATTTGATGGTAGCAGCTTCCCTGCGGGAGATATTCTCTTTGCCATAATCGCCTTATTAGCCGCAGTTAAGTTACAATTCAGTACCCTATCCTAAAGCTTGCTGTTAGGAGGGAATCTGCAGCTTGCAGTGAAAGCGCTTCCAGAGGGGAGTCTAATGAGGGCAAACATTTGATGGTAGCAGCTTCCCTGCGGGCGATAGTCTCTTTGCCAAAATCGCATTATTAGGAAAGTAAGATACAATTCAGTACCCTATCCTAAAGCTTGCTGTTAGGAGGGAATCTGCAGCTTGCAGTGAAAGCGCTTCCAGAGGGGAGTCTAATGAGGTCAAAGATTTGATGGTAGCAGATTCCCTGCGGGAGATATTCTCTTTGCTAAAATCGCCTTATTAGCCGCAGTTAAGTTACAATTCAGTACCCTATCCTAAAGCTTGCTGTTAGGAGGGAATCTGCAGCTTGCAGTGAGAGCGCTTCCAGAGGGGAGTCTAATGAGGGCAAACATTTGATGGTAGCAGCTTCCCTGCGGGAGATACTCTCTTTGCCAAAATCGCATTATTAGGCGAAAGTAAGTTACAATTCAGTACCCTATCCTAAAGCTTGCTGTTAGGAGGGAATCTGCAGCTTGCAGTGAAAGCACTTCCAGAGGGGAGTCTAATGAGGGCAAACATTTGATGGTAGCAGCTTCCCTGCGGGAGATACTCTCTTTGCCAAAATCGCCTTATTAGCCGCAGTTAAGTTACAATTCAGTACCCTATCCTAAAGCTTGCTGTTAGGAGGGAATCTGCAGCTTGCAGTGAAAGCGCTTCCAGAGGGGAGTCTAATGAGGGCAAAGATTTGATGGTAGCAGCTTCCCTGCGGGAGATACTCTCTTTGCCAAAATCGCATTATTAGGCGAAAGTAAGTTACAATTCAGTACCCTATCCTAAAGCTTGCTGTTAGGAGGGAATCTGCAGCTTGCAGTGAAAGCGCTTCCAGAGGGGAGTCTAATGAGGGCAAACATTTGATGGTAGCAGCTTCCCTGCGGGAGATATTCTCTTTGCCAAATTCGCCTTATTAGCCGCAGTTAAGTTACAATTCAGTACCCTATTCTAAAGCTTGCTGTTAGGAGGGAATCTGCAGCTTGCAGTGAAAGCGCTTCCAGAGGGGAGTCTAATGAGTGCAAAGATTTGATGGTAGCAGCTTCCCTGCGGGAGATAGTCTCTTTGCCAAAATCGCATTATTAGGCGAAAGTAAGTTACAATTCAGTACCCTATCCTAAAGCTTGCTGTTAGGAGGGAATCTGCAGCTTGCAGTGAAAGCGCTTCCAGAGGGGAGTCTAATGAGGGCAAACATTTGATGGTAGCAGCTTCCCTGCGGGAGATATTCTCTTTGCCAAAATCGCATTATTAGGCGAAAGTAAGTTACAATTCAGTACCCTATCCTAAAGCTTGCTGTTAGGAGGGAATCTGCAGCTTGCAGTGAAAGCGCTTCCAGAGGGGAGTCTAATGAGGTCAAAGATTTGATGGTAGCAGCTTCCCTGCGGGAGATAGTCTCTTTGCCAAAATCGCATTATTAGGCGAAAGTAAGTTACAATTCAGTACCCTATCCTAAAGCTTGCTGTTAGGAGGGAATCTGCAGCTTGCAGTGAAATCGTTTCCAGAGGGGAGTCTAATGAGGGCAAACATTTGATGGTAGCAGCTTCCCTGCGGGATATACTCTCTTTTCCAAAATCGCATTATTAGGCGAAAGTAAGTTACAATTCAGTACCCTATCCTAAAGCTTGCTGTTAGGAGGAAATCTACAGCTTGCAGTGAAAGCGCTTCAAGAGGGGAGTCTAATGAGGGCAAATATTGATGGTAGCAGCTTCCCTGCGGGAGATATTCTCTTTGACAAAATCGCCTTATGAGCCGCAGTTAAGTTACAATTCAGTACACTGTCCTACAGCTTGCTGTTAGGAGGGAATCTGCAGCTTGCAGTGAAAGCGCTTCCAGAGGGGAGTCTAATGAGGGCAAACATTTGATGGTAACAGCTTCCCTGCGGGAGATATTCTCTTTGCTAAAATCGCCTTATTAGCCGCAGTTAAGATACAATTCAGTACCCTATCCTAAAGCTTGCTGTTAGGAGGGAATCTGCAGCTTGCAGTGAAAGCGCTTCCAGAGGGGAGTCTAATGAGGGCAAGCATTTGATGGTAGCAGCTTCCCTGCGGGAGATACTCTCTTTGCCAAAATCGCATTATTAGGCGAAAGTAAGATACGATTCAGTACCCTATCCTAAAGCTTGCTGTTAGGAGGGAATCTGCAGCTTGCAGTGAAAGCGCTTCCAGAGGGGAGTCTAAGGAGGGCAAACATTTGATGGTAGCAGATTTCCTGCGGGAGATAGTGTCTTTTCCAAAATCGCTTTATTAGGCGAAAGTAAGTTACAATTCAGGACACTATCCTAAAGCTTGCTGTTAGGAGGGAATCTGCAGCTTGCAGTGAAAGCGCTTCCAGAGGGGAGTCTAATGAGGGCAAACATTTGATGGTAGCAGCTTCCCTGCGGGAGATACTCTCTTTGCCAAAATCGCATTATTAGGCGAAAGTAAGTTACAATTCAGTACCCTATCCTAAAGCTTGCTGTTAGGAGTGAATCTGCAGCTTGCAGTGAAAGCGCTTCCAGAGGGGAGTCTAATGAGGGCAAACATTTGATGGTAGCAGCTTCCCTGCGGGAGATAGTGTCTTTTCCAAAATCGCATTATTAGGCGAAAGTAAGATACAATTCAGTACCCTATCCTAAAGCTTGCTGTTAGGAGGGAATCTGCAGCTTGCAGTGAAAGCGCTTCCAGAGGGGAGTCTAATGAGGGCAAACATTTGATGGTAGCAGCTTCCCTGCGGGAGATACTCTCTTTGCCAAAATCGCATTATTAGGCGAAAGTAAGTTACAATTCAGTACCCTATCCTAAAGCTTGCTGTTAGGAGGGAATCTGCAGCTTGCAGTGAAAGCGCTTCCAGAGGGGAGTCTAAAGAGGGCAAACATTTGATGGTAGCAGCTTCCCTGCGGGAGATATTCTCTTTGCCAAATTCGCCTTATTAGCCGCAGTTAAGATACAATTCAGTACCCTATCCTAAAGCTTGCTGTTAGGAGGGAATCTGCAGCTTGCAGTGAAAGCGCTTCCAGAGGGGAGTCTAATGAGGGCAAAGATTTGATGGTAGCAGCTTCCCTGCGGGAGATACTCTCTTTGCCAAAATCGCATTTTTAGGCGAAAGTAAGTTACAATTCAGTACCCTATCCTAAAGCTTGCTGTTAGGAGGGAATCTGCAGCTTGCAGTGAAAGCGCTTCCAGAGGGGAGTCTAATGAGGGCAAAGATTTGATGGTAGCAGCTTCCCTGCGGGAGATACTCTCTTTGCCAAAATCGCATTATTAGGCGAAAGTAAGTTACAATTCAGTACCCTATCCTAAAGCTTGCTGTTAGGAGGGAATCTGCAGCTTGCAGTGAAAGCGCTTCCAGAGGAGAGTCTAATGAGGGCAAATATTTGATGGTAGCAGCTTCCCTGCGGGAGATAGTGTCTTTTCCAAAATCGCATTATTAGGCGAAAGTAAGATACAATTCAGTACCCTATCCTAAAGCTTGCTGTTAGGAGGGAATCTGCAGCTTGCAGTGAAAGCGCTTCCAGAGGGGAGTCTAATGAGGGCAAACATTTGATGGTAGCAGCTTCCCTGCGGGAGATACTCTCTTTGCCAAAATCGCATTATTAGGTGAAAGTAAGTTACAATTCAGTACCCTATCCTAAAGCTTGCTGTTAGGAGGGAATCTGCAGCTTGCAGTGAAAGCGCTTCCAGAGGGGAGTCTAATGAGGGCAAATATTGATGATAGCAGCTTCCCTGCGGGAGATATTCTCTTTGACAAAATCGCCTTATGACCCGCAGTTAAGTTACAATTCAGTACCCTATCCTAAAGCTTGCTGTTAGGAGGGAATCTGCAGCTTGCAGTGAAAGCGCTTCCAGAGGGGAGTCTAATGAGGGCAAACATTTGATGGTAGCAGCTTCCCTGCGGGAGATACTCGCTTTGCCAAAATCGCATTATTAGGCGAAAGTAAGTTACAATTCAGTACCCTATTCTAAAGCTTGCTGTTAGGAGGGAATCTGCAGCTTGCAGTGAAAGCGCTTCCAGAGGGGAGTCTAATGAGGGCAAATATTTGATGGTAGCAGCTTCCCTGCGGGAGATATTCTCTTTGCCATAATCGCCTTATTAGCCGCAGTTAAGTTACAATTCAGTACCCTATCCTAAAGCTTGCTGTTAGGAGGGAATCTGCAGCTTGCAGTGAAAGCGCTTCCAGAGGGGAGTCTAATGAGGGCAAACATTTGATGGTAGCAGCTTCCCTGCGGGCGATAGTCTCTTTGCCAAAATCGCATTATTAGGAAAGTAAGATACAATTCAGTACCCTATCCTAAAGCTTGCTGTTAGGAGGGAATCTGCAGCTTGCAGTGAAAGCGCTTCCAGAGGGGAGTCTAATGAGGTCAAAGATTTGATGGTAGCAGATTCCCTGCGGGAGATATTCTCTTTGCTAAAATCGCCTTATTAGCCGCAGTTAAGTTACAATTCAGTACCCTATCCTAAAGCTTGCTGTTAGGAGGGAATCTGCAGCTTGCAGTGAGAGCGCTTCCAGAGGGGAGTCTAATGAGGGCAAACATTTGATGGTAGCAGCTTCCCTGCGGGAGATACTCTCTTTGCCAAAATCGCATTATTAGGCGAAAGTAAGTTACAATTCAGTACCCTATCCTAAAGCTTGCTGTTAGGAGGGAATCTGCAGCTTGCAGTGAAAGCACTTCCAGAGGGGAGTCTAATGAGGGCAAACATTTGATGGTAGCAGCTTCCCTGCGGGAGATAATCTCTTTGCCAAAATCGCATTATTAGGCGAAAGTAAGTTACAATTCAGTACCCTATCCTAAAGCTTGCCTTTAGGAGGGAATCTGCAGCTTGCAGTGAAAGCGCTTCCAGAGGGGAGTCTAATGAGGGCAAACATTTGATGGTAGCAGCTTCCCTGCGGGAGATAGTCTCTTTGCCAAAATCGCATTATTAGGCGAAAGTAAGTTACAATTCAGTACCCTATCCTAAAGCTTGCTGTTAGGAGGGAATCTGCAGCTTGCTGTGAAATCGTTTCCAGAGGGGAGTCTAATGAGGGCAAACATTTGATGGTAGCAGCTTCCCTGCGGGATATACTCTCTTTGCCAAAATCGCATTATTAGGCGAAAGTAAGTTACAATTCAGTACCCTATCCTAAAGCTTGCTGTTAGGAGGAAATCTACAGCTTGCAGTGAAAGCGCTTCAAGAGGGGAGTCTAATGAGGGCAAATATTGATGGTAGCAGCTTCCCTGCGGGAGATATTCTCTTTGACAAAATCGCCTTATGAGCCGCAGTTAAGTTACAATTCAGTACACTGTCCTACAGCTTGCTGTTAGGAGGGAATCTGCAGCTTGCAGTGAAAGCGCTTCCAGAGGGGAGTCTAATGAGGGCAAACATTTGATGGTAACAGCTTCCCTGCGGGAGATATTCTCTTTGCTAAAATCGCCTTATTAGCCGCAGTTAAGATACAATTCAGTACCCTATCCTAAAGCTTGCTGTTAGGAGGGAATCTGCAGCTTGCAGTGAAAGCGCTTCCAGAGGGGAGTCTAATGAGGGCAAGCATTTGATGGTATCAGCTTCCCTGCGGGAGATACTCTCTTTGCCAAAATCGCATTATTAGGCGAAAGTAAGATACGATTCAGTACCCTATCCTAAAGCTTGCTGTTAGGAGGGAATCTGCAGCTTGCAGTGAAAGCGCTTCCAGAGGGGAGTCTAAGGAGGGCAAACATTTGATGGTAGCAGATTTCCTGCGGGAGATATTCTCTTTGCCAAAATCGCTTTATTAGGCGAAAGTAAGTTACAATTCAGGACACTATCCTAAAGCTTGCTGTTAGGAGGGAATCTGCAGCTTGCAGTGAAAGCGCTTCCAGAGGGGAGTCTAATGAGGGCAAACATTTGATGGTAGCAGCTTCCCTGCGGGAGATACTCTCTTTGCCAAAATCGCATTATTAGGCGAAAGTAAGTTACAATTCAGTACCCTATCCTAAAGCTTGCTGTTAGGAGGGAATTTGCAGCTTGCAGTGAAAGCGCTTCCAGAGGGGAGTCTAATGAGGGCAAACATTTGATGGTAGCAGCTTCCCTGCGGGAGATAGTGTCTTTTCCAAAATCGCATTATTAGGCGAAAGTAAGATACAATTCAGTACCCTATCCTAAAGCTTGCTGTTAGGAGGGAATCTGCAGCTTGCAGTGAAAGCGCTTCCAGAGGGGAGTCTAATGAGGGCAAACATTTGATGGTAGCAGCTTCCCTGCGGGAGATATTCTCTTTGCCAAAATCGCATTATTAGGCGAAAGTAAGTTACAATTCAGTACCCTATCCTAAAGCTTGCTGTTAGGAGGGAATCTGCAGCTTGCAGTGAAAGCGCTTCCAGAGGGGAGTCTAATGAGGTCAAAGATTTGATGGTAGCAGCTTCCCTGCGGGAGATAGTCTCTTTGCCAAAATCGCATTATTAGGCGAAAGTAAGTTACAATTCAGTACCCTATCCTAAAGCTTGCTGTTAGGAGGGAATCTGCAGCTTGCTGTGAAATCGTTTCCAGAGGGGAGTCTAATGAGGGCAAACATTTGATGGTAGCAGCTTCCCTGCGGGATATACTCTCTTTGCCAAAATCGCATTATTAGGCGAAAGTAAGTTACAATTCAGTACCCTATCCTAAAGCTTGCTGTTAGGAGGAAATCTACAGCTTGCAGTGAAAGCGCTTCAAGAGGGGAGTCTAATGAGGGCAAATATTGATGGTAGCAGCTTCCCTGCGGGAGATATTCTCTTTGACAAAATCGCCTTATGAGCCGCAGTTAAGTTACAATTCAGTACACTGTCCTACAGCTTGCTGTTAGGAGGGAATCTGCAGCTTGCAGTGAAAGCGCTTCCAGAGGGGAGTCTAATGAGGGCAAACATTTGATGGTAACAGCTTCCCTGCGGGAGATATTCTCTTTGCTAAAATCGCCTTATTAGCCGCAGTTAAGATACAATTCAGTACCCTATCCTAAAGCTTGCTGTTAGGAGGGAATCTGCAGCTTGCAGTGAAAGCGCTTCCAGAGGGGAGTCTAATGAGGGCAAGCATTTGATGGTAGCAGCTTCCCTGCGGGAGATACTCTCTTTGCCAAAATCGCATTATTAGGCGAAAGTAAGATACGATTCAGTACCCTATCCTAAAGCTTGCTGTTAGGAGGGAATCTGCAGCTTGCAGTGAAAGCGCTTCCAGAGGGGAGTCTAAGGAGGGCAAACATTTGATGGTAGCAGATTTCCTGCGGGAGATATTCTCTTTGCCAAAATCGCTTTATTAGGCGAAAGTAAGTTACAATTCAGGACACTATCCTAAAGCTTGCTGTTAGGAGGGAATCTGCAGCTTGCAGTGAAAGCGCTTCCAGAGGGGAGTCTAATGAGGGCAAACATTTGATGGTAGCAGCTTCCCTGCGGGAGATAGTCTCTTTGCCAAAATCGCATTATTAGGCGAAAGTAAGTTACAATTCAGTACCCTATCCTAAAGCTTGCTGTTAGGAGGGAATCTGCAGCTTGCTGTGAAATCGTTTCCAGAGGGGAGTCTAATGAGGTCAAACATTTGATGGTAGCAGCTTCCCTGCGGGATATACTCTCTTTGCCAAAATCGCATTATTAGGCGAAAGTAAGTTACAATTCAGTACCCTATCCTAAAGCTTGCTGTTAGGAGGAAATCTACAGCTTGCAGTGAAAGCGCTTCAAGAGGGGAGTCTAATGAGGGCAAATATTGATGGTAGCAGCTTCCCTGCGGGAGATATTCTCTTTGACAAAATCGCCTTATGAGCCGCAGTTAAGTTACAATTCAGTACACTGTCCTACAGCTTGCTGTTAGGAGGGAATCTGCAGCTTGCAGTGAAAGCGCTTCCAGAGGGGAGTCTAATGAGGGCAAACATTTGATGGTAACAGCTTCCCTGCGGGAGATATTCTCTTTGCTAAAATCGCCTTATTAGCCGCAGTTAAGATACAATTCAGTACCCTATCCTAAAGCTTGCTGTTAGGAGGGAATCTGCAGCTTGCAGTGAAAGCGCTTCCAGAGGGGAGTCTAATGAGGGCAAGCATTTGATGGTAGCAGCTTCCCTGCGGGAGATACTCTCTTTGCCAAAATCGCATTATTAGGCGAAAGTAAGATACGATTCAGTACCCTATCCTAAAGCTTGCTGTTAGGAGGGAATCTGCAGCTTGCAGTGAAAGCGCTTCCAGAGGGGAGTCTAAGGAGGGCAAACATTTGATGGTAGCAGATTTCCTGCGGGAGATATTCTCTTTGCCAAAATCGCTTTATTAGGCGAAAGTAAGTTACAATTCAGGACACTATCCTAAAGCTTGCTGTTAGGAGGGAATCTGCAGCTTGCAGTGAAAGCGCTTCCAGAGGGGAGTCTAATGAGGGCAAACATTTGATGGTAGCAGCTTCCCTGCGGGAGATAGTCTCTTTGCCAAAATCGCATTATTAGGCGAAAGTAAGTTACAATTCAGTACCCTATCCTAAAGCTTGCTGTTAGGAGGGAATCTGCAGCTTGCAGTGAAAGCGCTTCTGGAGGGGAGTCTAATGAGGGCAAACATTTGATGGTAGCAGCTTCCCTGCGGGAGATAGTGTCTTTTCCAAAATCGCATTATTAGGCGAAAGTAAGATACAATTCAGTACCCTATCCTAAAGCTTGCTGTTAGGAGGGAATCTGCAGCTTGCAGTGAAAGCGCTTCCAGAGGGGAGTCTAATGAGGGCAAACATTTGATGGTAGCAGCTTCCCTGCGGGAGATAGTGTCTTTTCCAAAATCGCATTATTAGGCGAAAGTAAGATACAATTCAGTACCCTATCCTAAAGCTTGCTGTTAGGAGGGAATCTGCAGCTTGCAGTGAAAGCGCTTCCAGAGGGGAGTCTAATGAGGGCAAACATTTGATGGTAGCAGCTTCCCTGCGGGAGATACTCTCTTTGCCAAAATCGCATTATTAGGCGAAAGTAAGTTACAATTCAGTACCCTATCCTAAAGCTTGCTGTTAGGAGGGAATCTGCAGCTTGCAGTGAAAGCGCTTCCAGAGGAGAGTCTAATGAGGGCAAATATTGATGGTAGCAGCTTCCCTGCGGGAGATATTCTCTTTGACAAAATCGCCTTATGAGCCGCAGTTAAGTTACAATTCAGTACACTGTCCTACAGCTTGCTGTTAGGAGGGAATCTGCAGCTTGCAGTGAAAGCGCTTCCAGAGGGGAGTCTAATGAGGGCAAACATTTGATGGTAACAGCTTCCCTGCGGGAGATATTCTCTTTGCTAAAATCGCCTCATTAGCCGCAGTTAAGTTACAATTCAGTACCCTATCCTAAAGCTTGCTGTTAGGAGGGAATCTGCAGCTTGCAGTGAAAGCGCTTCCAGAGGGGAGTCTAATGAGGGCAAACATTTGATGGTAGCAGCTTCCCTGCGGGAGATACTCTCTTTGCCAAAATCGCATTATTAGGCGAAAGTAAGTTACAATTCAGTACCCTATCCTAAAGCTTGCTGTTAGGAGGGAATCTGCAGCTTGCAGTGAAAGCGCTTCCAGAGGGGAGTCTAAAGAGGGCAAACATTTGATGGTAGCAGCTTCCCTGCGGGAGATATTCTCTTTGCCAAATTCGCCTTATTAGCCGCAGTTAAGTTACAATTCAGTACCCTATCCTAAAGCTTGCTGTTAGGAGGGAATCTGCAGCTTGCAGTGAAAGCGCTTCCAGAGGGGAGTCTAATGAGGGCAAAGATTTGATGGTAGCAGCTTCCCTGCGGGAGATACTCTCTTTGCCAAAATCGCATTTTTAGGCGAAAGTAAGTTACAATTCAGTACCCTATCCTAAAGCTTGCTGTTAGGAGGGAATCTGCAGCTTGCAGTGAAAGCGCTTCCAGAGGGGAGTC
The DNA here is from genome assembly GCF_032191515.1 of Phaenicophaeus curvirostris. Lineage (NCBI taxonomy): Eukaryota > Metazoa > Chordata > Aves > Cuculiformes > Cuculidae > Phaenicophaeus > Phaenicophaeus curvirostris. The sequence continues at coordinate 23,883 of NW_027206790.1, read as the reverse complement.
TAATGAGGGCAAAGATTTGATGGTAGCAGCTTCCCTGCGGGAGATACTCTCTTTGCCAAAATCGCATTATTAGGCGAAAGTAAGTTACAATTCAGTACCCTATCCTAAAGCTTGCTGTTAGGAGGGAATCTGCAGCTTGCAGTGAAAGCGCTTCCAGAGGAGAGTCTAATGAGGGCAAATATTTGATGGTAGCAGCTTCCCTGCGGGAGATAGTGTCTTTTCCAAAATCGCATTATTAGGCGAAAGTAAGATACAATTCAGTACCCTATCCTAAAGCTTGCTGTTAGGAGGGAATCTGCAGCTTGCAGTGAAAGCGCTTCCAGAGGGGAGTCTAATGAGGGCAAACATTTGATGGTAGCAGCTTCCCTGCGGGAGATACTCTCTTTGCCAAAATCGCATTATTAGGTGAAAGTAAGTTACAATTCAGTACCCTATCCTAAAGCTTGCTGTTAGGAGGGAATCTGCAGCTTGCAGTGAAAGCGCTTCCAGAGGGGAGTCTAATGAGGGCAAATACTGATGATAGCAGCTTCCCTGCGGGAGATATTCTCTTTGATAAAATCGCCTTATGACCCGCAGTTAAGTTACAATTCAGTACCCTATCCTAAAGCTTGCTGTTAGGAGGGAATCTGCAGCTTGCAGTGAAAGCGCTTCCAGAGGGGAGTCTAATGAGGGCAAACATTTGATGGTAACAGCTTCCCTGCGGGAGATATTCTCTTTGCTAAAATCGCCTTATTAGCCGCAGTTAAGTTACAATTCAGTACCCTATCCTAAAGCTTGCTGTTAGGAGGGAATCTGCAGCTTGCAGTGAAAGCGCTTCCAGAGGGGAGTCTAATGAGGGCAAACATTTGATGGTAGCAGCTTCCCTGCGGGAGATACTCGCTTTGCCAAAATCGCATTATTAGGCGAAAGTAAGTTACAATTCAGTACCCTATCCTAAAGCTTGCTGTTAGGAGGGAATCTGCAGCTTGCAGTGAAAGCGCTTCCAGAGGGGAGTCTAATGAGGGCAAATATTTGATGGTAGCAGCTTCCCTGCGGGAGATATTCTCTTTGCCATAATCGCCTTATTAGCCGCAGTTAAGTTACAATTCAGTACCCTATCCTAAAGCTTGCTGTTAGGAGGGAATCTGCAGCTTGCAGTGAAAGCGCTTCCAGAGGGGAGTCTAATGAGGGCAAACATTTGATGGTAGCAGCTTCCCTGCGGGCGATAGTCTCTTTGCCAAAATCGCATTATTAGGAAAGTAAGATACAATTCAGTACCCTATCCTAAAGCTTGCTGTTAGGAGGGAATCTGCAGCTTGCAGTGAAAGCGCTTCCAGAGGGGAGTCTAATGAGGTCAAAGATTTGATGGTAGCAGATTCCCTGCGGGAGATATTCTCTTTGCTAAAATCGCCTTATTAGCCGCAGTTAAGTTACAATTCAGTACCCTATCCTAAAGCTTGCTGTTAGGAGGGAATCTGCAGCTTGCAGTGAGAGCGCTTCCAGAGGGGAGTCTAATGAGGGCAAACATTTGATGGTAGCAGCTTCCCTGCGGGAGATACTCTCTTTGCCAAAATCGCATTATTAGGCGAAAGTAAGTTACAATTCAGTACCCTATCCTAAAGCTTGCTGTTAGGAGGGAATCTGCAGCTTGCAGTGAAAGCACTTCCAGAGGGGAGTCTAATGAGGGCAAACATTTGATGGTAGCAGCTTCCCTGCGGGAGATACTCTCTTTGCCAAAATCGCCTTATTAGCCGCAGTTAAGTTACAATTCAGTACCCTATCCTAAAGCTTGCTGTTAGGAGGGAATCTGCAGCTTGCAGTGAAAGCGCTTCCAGAGGGGAGTCTAATGAGGGCAAAGATTTGATGGTAGCAGCTTCCCTGCGGGAGATACTCTCTTTGCCAAAATCGCATTATTAGGCGAAAGTAAGTTACAATTCAGTACCCTATCCTAAAGCTTGCTGTTAGGAGGGAATCTGCAGCTTGCAGTGAAAGCGCTTCCAGAGGGGAGTCTAATGAGGGCAAACATTTGATGGTAGCAGCTTCCCTGCGGGAGATATTCTCTTTGCCAAATTCGCCTTATTAGCCGCAGTTAAGTTACAATTCAGTACCCTATTCTAAAGCTTGCTGTTAGGAGGGAATCTGCAGCTTGCAGTGAAAGCGCTTCCAGAGGGGAGTCTAATGAGTGCAAAGATTTGATGGTAGCAGCTTCCCTGCGGGAGATAGTCTCTTTGCCAAAATCGCATTATTAGGCGAAAGTAAGTTACAATTCAGTACCCTATCCTAAAGCTTGCTGTTAGGAGGGAATCTGCAGCTTGCAGTGAAAGCGCTTCCAGAGGGGAGTCTAATGAGGGCAAACATTTGATGGTAGCAGCTTCCCTGCGGGAGATATTCTCTTTGCCAAAATCGCATTATTAGGCGAAAGTAAGTTACAATTCAGTACCCTATCCTAAAGCTTGCTGTTAGGAGGGAATCTGCAGCTTGCAGTGAAAGCGCTTCCAGAGGGGAGTCTAATGAGGTCAAAGATTTGATGGTAGCAGCTTCCCTGCGGGAGATAGTCTCTTTGCCAAAATCGCATTATTAGGCGAAAGTAAGTTACAATTCAGTACCCTATCCTAAAGCTTGCTGTTAGGAGGGAATCTGCAGCTTGCAGTGAAATCGTTTCCAGAGGGGAGTCTAATGAGGGCAAACATTTGATGGTAGCAGCTTCCCTGCGGGATATACTCTCTTTGCCAAAATCGCATTATTAGGCGAAAGTAAGTTACAATTCAGTACCCTATCCTAAAGCTTGCTGTTAGGAGGAAATCTACAGCTTGCAGTGAAAGCGCTTCAAGAGGGGAGTCTAATGAGGGCAAATATTGATGGTAGCAGCTTCCCTGCGGGAGATATTCTCTTTGACAAAATCGCCTTATGAGCCGCAGTTAAGTTACAATTCAGTACACTGTCCTACAGCTTGCTGTTAGGAGGGAATCTGCAGCTTGCAGTGAAAGCGCTTCCAGAGGGGAGTCTAATGAGGGCAAACATTTGATGGTAACAGCTTCCCTGCGGGAGATATTCTCTTTGCTAAAATCGCCTTATTAGCCGCAGTTAAGATACAATTCAGTACCCTATCCTAAAGCTTGCTGTTAGGAGGGAATCTGCAGCTTGCAGTGAAAGCGCTTCCAGAGGGGAGTCTAATGAGGGCAAGCATTTGATGGTAGCAGCTTCCCTGCGGGAGATATTCTCTTTGCCAAAATCGCATTATTAGGCGAAAGTAAGATACGATTCAGTACCCTATCCTAAAGCTTGCTGTTAGGAGGGAATCTGCAGCTTGCAGTGAAAGCGCTTCCAGAGGGGAGTCTAAGGAGGGCAAACATTTGATGGTAGCAGATTTCCTGCGGGAGATATTCTCTTTGCCAAAATCGCTTTATTAGGCGAAAGTAAGTTACAATTCAGTACCCTATCCTAAAGCTTGCTGTTAGGAGGGAATCTGCAGCTTGCAGTGAAAGCGCTTCCAGAGGGGAGTCTAATGAGGGCAAATATTTGATGGTAGCAGCTTCCCTGCGGGAGATATTCTCTTTGCCATAATCGCCTTATTAGCCGCAGTTAAGTTACAATTCAGTACCCTATCCTAAAGCTTGCTGTTAGGAGGGAATCTGCAGCTTGCAGTGAAAGCGCTTCCAGAGGGGAGTCTAATGAGGGCAAACATTTGATGGTAGCAGCTTCCCTGCGGGCGATAGTCTCTTTGCCAAAATCGCATTATTAGGAAAGTAAGATACAATTCAGTACCCTATCCTAAAGCTTGCTGTTAGGAGGGAATCTGCAGCTTGCAGTGAAAGCGCTTCCAGAGGGGAGTCTAATGAGGTCAAAGATTTGATGGTAGCAGATTCCCTGCGGGAGATATTCTCTTTGCTAAAATCGCCTTATTAGCCGCAGTTAAGTTACAATTCAGTACCCTATCCTAAAGCTTGCTGTTAGGAGGGAATCTGCAGCTTGCAGTGAGAGCACTTCCAGAGGGGAGTCTAATGAGGGCAAACATTTGATGGTAACAGCTTCCCTGCGGGAGATACTCTCTTTGCCAAAATCGCATTATTAGGCGAAAGTAAGTTACAATTCAGTACCCTATCCTAAAGCTTGCTGTTAGGAGGGAATCTGCAGCTTGCAGTGAAAGCACTTCCAGAGGGGAGTCTAATGAGGGCAAACATTTGATGGTAGCAGCTTCCCTGCGGGAGATACTCTCTTTGCCAAAATCGCCTTATTAGCCGCAGTTAAGTTACAATTCAGTACCCTATCCTAAAGCTTGCTGTTAGGAGGGAATCTGCAGCTTGCAGTGAAAGCGCTTCCAGAGGGGAGTCTAATGAGGGCAAAGATTTGATGGTAGCAGCTTCCCTGCGGGAGATACTCTCTTTGCCAAAATCGCATTATTAGGCGAAAGTAAGTTACAATTCAGTACCCTATCCTAAAGCTTGCTGTTAGGAGGGAATCTGCAGCTTGCAGTGAAAGCGCTTCCAGAGGGGAGTCTAATGAGGGCAAACATTTGATGGTAGCAGCTTCCCTGCGGGAGATATTCTCTTTGCCAAATTCGCCTTATTAGCCGCAGTTAAGTTACAATTCAGTACCCTATTCTAAAGCTTGCTGTTAGGAGGGAATCTGCAGCTTGCAGTGAAAGCGCTTCCAGAGGGGAGTCTAATGAGTGCAAAGATTTGATGGTAGCAGCTTCCCTGCGGGAGATAGTCTCTTTGCCAAAATCGCATTATTAGGCGAAAGTAAGTTACAATTCAGTACCCTATCCTAAAGCTTGCTGTTAGGAGGGAATCTGCAGCTTGCAGTGAAAGCGCTTCCAGAGGGGAGTCTAATGAGGGCAAACATTTGATGGTAGCAGCTTCCCTGCGGGAGATATTCTCTTTGCCAAAATCGCATTATTAGGCGAAAGTAAGTTACAATTCAGTACCCTATCCTAAAGCTTGCTGTTAGGAGGGAATCTGCAGCTTGCAGTGAAAGCGCTTCCAGAGGGGAGTCTAATGAGGTCAAAGATTTGATGGTAGCAGCTTCCCTGCGGGAGATAGTCTCTTTGCCAAAATCGCATTATTAGGCGAAAGTAAGTTACAATTCAGTACCCTATCCTAAAGCTTGCTGTTAGGAGGGAATCTGCAGCTTGCAGTGAAATCGTTTCCAGAGGGGAGTCTAATGAGGGCAAACATTTGATGGTAGCAGCTTCCCTGCGGGATATACTCTCTTTGCCAAAATCGCATTATTAGGCGAAAGTAAGTTACAATTCAGTACCCTATCCTAAAGCTTGCTGTTAGGAGGAAATCTACAGCTTGCAGTGAAAGCGCTTCAAGAGGGGAGTCTAATGAGGGCAAATATTGATGGTAGCAGCTTCCCTGCGGGAGATATTCTCTTTGACAAAATCGCCTTATGAGCCGCAGTTAAGTTACAATTCAGTACACTGTCCTACAGCTTGCTGTTAGGAGGGAATCTGCAGCTTGCAGTGAAAGCGCTTCCAGAGGGGAGTCTAATGAGGGCAAACATTTGATGGTAACAGCTTCCCTGCGGGAGATATTCTCTTTGCTAAAATCGCCTTATTAGCCGCAGTTAAGATACAATTCAGTACCCTATCCTAAAGCTTGCTGTTAGGAGGGAATCTGCAGCTTGCAGTGAAAGCGCTTCCAGAGGGGAGTCTAATGAGGGCAAGCATTTGATGGTAGCAGCTTCCCTGCGGGAGATACTCTCTTTGCCAAAATCGCATTATTAGGCGAAAGTAAGATACGATTCAGTACACTATCCTAAAGCTTGCTGTTAGGAGGGAATCTGCAGCTTGCAGTGAAAGCGCTTCCAGAGGGGAGTCTAAGGAGGGCAAACATTTGATGGTAGCAGATTTCCTGCGGGAGATATTCTCTTTGCCAAAATCGCTTTATTAGGCGAAAGTAAGTTACAATTCAGGACACTATCCTAAAGCTTGCTGTTAGGAGGGAATCTGCAGCTTGCAGTGAAAGCGCTTCCAGAGGGGAGTCTAATGAGGGCAAACATTTGATGGTAGCAGCTTCCCTGCGGGAGATACTCTCTTTGCCAAAATCGCATTATTAGGCGAAAGTAAGTTACAATTCAGTACCCTATCCTAAAGCTTGCTGTTAGGAGTGAATCTGCAGCTTGCAGTGAAAGCGCTTCCAGAGGGGAGTCTAATGAGGGCAAACATTTGATGGTAGCAGCTTCCCTGCGGGAGATAGTGTCTTTTCCAAAATCGCATTATTAGGCGAAAGTAAGATACAATTCAGTACCCTATCCTAAAGCTTGCTGTTAGGAGGGAATCTGCAGCTTGCAGTGAAAGCGCTTCCAGAGGGGAGTCTAATGAGGGCAAACATTTGATGGTAGCAGCTTCCCTGCGGGAGATACTCTCTTTGCCAAAATCGCATTATTAGGCGAAAGTAAGTTACAATTCAGTACCCTATCCTAAAGCTTGCTGTTAGGAGGGAATCTGCAGCTTGCAGTGAAAGCGCTTCCAGAGGGGAGTCTAAAGAGGGCAAACATTTGATGGTAGCAGCTTCCCTGCGGGAGATATTCTCTTTGCCAAAATCGCCTTATTAGCCGCAGTTAAGTTACAATTCAGTACCCTATCCTAAAGCTTGCTGTTAGGAGGGAATCTGCAGCTTGCAGTGAAAGCGCTTCCAGAGGGGAGTCTAATGAGGGCAAAGATTTGATGGTAGCAGCTTCCCTGCGGGAGATACTCTCTTTGCCAAAATCGCATTTTTAGGCGAAAGTAAGTTACAATTCAGTACCCTATCCTAAAGCTTGCTGTTAGGAGGGAATCTGCAGCTTGCAGTGAAAGCGCTTCCAGAGGGGAGTCTAATGAGGGCAAAGATTTGATGGTAGCAGCTTCCCTGCGGGAGATACTCTCTTTGCCAAAATCGCATTATTAGGCGAAAGTAAGTTACAATTCAGTACCCTATCCTAAAGCTTGCTGTTAGGAGGGAATCTGCAGCTTGCAGTGAAAGCGCTTCCAGAGGAGAGTCTAATGAGGGCAAATATTTGATGGTAGCAGCTTCCCTGCGGGAGATAGTGTCTTTTCCAAAATCGCATTATTAGGCGAAAGTAAGATACAATTCAGTACCCTATCCTAAAGCTTGCTGTTAGGAGGGAATCTGCAGCTTGCAGTGAAAGCGCTTCCAGAGGGGAGTCTAACGAGGGCAAACATTTGATGGTAGCAGCTTCCCTGTGGGAGATACTCTCTTTGCCAAAATCGCATTATTAGGTGAAAGTAAGTTACAATTCAGTACCCTATCCTAAAGCTTGCTGTTAGGAGGGAATCTGCAGCTTGCAGTGAAAGCGCTTCCAGAGGGGAGTCTAATGAGGGCAAATATTGATGATAGCAGCTTCCCTGCGGGAGATATTCTCTTTGACAAAATCGCCTTATGACCCGCAGTTAAGTTACAATTCAGTACCCTATCCTAAAGCTTGCTGTTAGGAGGGAATCTGCAGCTTGCAGTGAAAGCGCTTCCAGAGGGGACTCTAATGAGGGCAAACATTTGATGGTAGCAGCTTCCCTGCGGGAGATACTCGCTTTGCCAAAATCGCATTATTAGGCGAAAGTAAGTTACAATTCAGTACCCTATTCTAAAGCTTGCTGTTAGGAGGGAATCTGCAGCTTGCAGTGAAAGCGCTTCCAGAGGGGAGTCTAATGAGGGCAAATATTTGATGGTAGCAGCTTCCCTGCGGGAGATATTCTCTTTGCCATAATCGCCTTATTAGCCGCAGTTAAGTTACAATTCAGTACCCTATCCTAAAGCTTGCTGTTAGGAGGGAATCTGCAGCTTGCAGTGAAAGCGCTTCCAGAGGGGAGTCTAATGAGGTCAAAGATTTGATGGTAGCAGATTCCCTGCGGGAGATATTCTCTTTGCTAAAATCGCCTTATTAGCCGCAGTTAAGTTACAATTCAGTACCCTATCCTAAAGCTTGCTGTTAGGAGGGAATCTGCAGCTTGCAGTGAGAGCGCTTCCAGAGGGGAGTCTAATGAGGGCAAGCATTTGATGGTAGCAGCTTCCCTGCGGGAGATACTCTCTTTGCCAAAATCGCATTATTAGGCGAAAGTAAGTTACAATTCAGTACCCTATCCTAAAGCTTGCTGTTAGGAGGGAATCTGCAGCTTGCAGTGAAAGCACTTCCAGAGGGGAGTCTAATGAGGGCAAACATTTGATGGTAGCAGCTTCCCTGCGGGAGATAATCTCTTTGCCAAAATTGCATTATTAGGCGAAAGTAAGTTACAATTCAGTACCCTATCCTAAAGCTTGCCTTTAGGAGGGAATCTGCAGCTTGCAGTGAAAGCGCTTCCAGAGGGGAGTCTAATGAGGGCAAACATTTGATGGTAGCAGCTTCCCTGCGGGAGATACTCTCTTTGCCAAAATCGCCTTATTAGCCGCAGTTAAGTTACAATTCAGTACCCTATCCTAAAGCTTGCTGTTAGGAGGGAATCTGCAGCTTGCAGTGAAAGCGCTTCCAGAGGGGAGTCTAATGAGGGCAAAGATTTGATGGTAGCAGCTTCCCTGCGGGAGATACTCTCTTTGCCAAAATCGCATTATTAGGCGAAAGTAAGTTACAATTCAGTACCCTATCCTAAAGCTTGCTGTTAGGAGGGAATCTGCAGCTTGCAGTGAAAGCGCTTCCAGAGGGGAGTCTAATGAGGGCAAACATTTGATGGTAGCAGCTTCCCTGCGGGAGATATTCTCTTTGCCAAATTCGCCTTATTAGCCGCAGTTAAGTTACAATTCAGTACCCTATTCTAAAGCTTGCTGTTAGGAGGGAATCTGCAGCTTGCAGTGAAAGCGCTTCCAGAGGGGAGTCTAATGAGGGCAAACATTTGATGGTAGCAGCTTCCCTGCGGGAGATAGTCTCTTTGCCAAAATCGCATTATTAGGCGAAAGTAAGTTACAATTCAGTACCCTATCCTAAAGCTTGCTGTTAGGAGGGAATCTGCAGCTTGCAGTGAAAGCGCTTCCAGAGGGGAGTCTAATGAGGGCAAACATTTGATGGTAGCAGCTTCCCTGCGGGAGATATTCTCTTTGCCAAAATCGCATTATTAGGCGAAAGTAAGTTACAATTCAGTACCCTATCCTAAAGCTTGCTGTTAGGAGGGAATCTGCAGCTTGCAGTGAAAGTGCTTCCAGAGGGGAGTCTAATGAGGTCAAAGATTTGATGGTAGCAGCTTCCCTGCGGGAGATAGTCTCTTTGCCAAAATCGCATTATTAGGCGAAAGTAAGTTACAATTCAGTACCCTATCCTAAAGCTTGCTGTTAGGAGGGAATCTGCAGCTTGCTGTGAAATCGTTTCCAGAGGGGAGTCTAATGAGGGCAAACATTTGATGGTAGCAGCTTCCCTGCGGGATATACTCTCTTTGCCAAATCGCATTATTAGGCGAAAGTAAGTTACAATTCAGTACCCTATCCTAAAGCTTGCTGTTAGGAGGAAATCTACAGCTTGCAGTGAAAGCGCTTCAAGAGGGGAGTCTAATGAGGGCAAATATTGATGGTAGCAGCTTCCCTGCGGGAGATATTCTCTTTGACAAAATCGCCTTATGAGCCGCAGTTAAGTTACAATTCAGTACACTGTCCTACAGCTTGCTGTTAGGAGGGAATCTGCAGCTTGCAGTGAAAGCGCTTCCAGAGGGGAGTCTAATGAGGGCAAACATTTGATGGTAACAGCTTCCCTGCGGGAGATATTCTCTTTGCTAAAATCGCCTTATTAGCCGCAGTTAAGATACAATTCAGTACCCTATCCTAAAGCTTGCTGTTAGGAGGGAATCTGCAGCTTGCAGTGAAAGCGCTTCCAGAGGGGAGTCTAATGAGGGCAAGCATTTGATGGTAGCAGCTTCCCTGCGGGAGATACTCTCTTTGCCAAAATCGCATTATTAGGCGAAAGTAAGATACGATTCAGTACCCTATCCTAAAGCTTGCTGTTAGGAGGGAATCTGCAGCTTGCAGTGAAAGCGCTTCCAGAGGGGAGTCTAAGGAGGGCAAACATTTGATGGTAGCAGATTTCCTGCGGGAGATATTCTCTTTGCCAAAATCGCTTTATTAGGCGAAAGTAAGTTACAATTCAGGACACTATCCTAAAGCTTGCATGTTAGGAGGGAATCTGCAGCTTGCAGTGAAAGCGCTTCCAGAGGGCGTCTAATGAGGGCAAACATTTGATGGTAGCAGCTTCCCTGCGGGAGATACTCTCTTTAGCCAAAATCGCATTATTAGGCGAAAGTAAGTTACAATTCAGTACCTATCCTAAAGCTTGCCTGCTTAGGAGGGAATCCTGCAGCTTGCAGTGAAAGCGCTTTCCAGAGGGGAGTCTAATGAGGGCAAACATTTGATCGGTAGCAGCTTCCCTGCGGGAGATAGTGTCCTGAATTGTAACTTACTTTCGCCTAATAAAGCGATTTTGGCAAAGAGAATATCTCCCGCAGGAAATCTGCTACCATCAAATGTTTGCCCTCCTTAGACTCCCCTCTGGAAGCGCTTTCACTGCAAGCTGCAGATTCCCTCCTAACAGCAAGCTTTAGGATAGGGTACTGAATCGTATCTTACTTTCGCCTAATAATGCGATTTTGGCAAAGAGAGTATCTCCCGCAGGGAAGCTGCTACCATCAAATGCTTGCCCTCATTAGACTCCCCTCTGGAAGCGCTTTCACTGCAAGCTGCAGATTCCCTCCTAACAGCAAGCTTTAGGATAGGGTACTGAATTGTATCTTAACTGCGGCTAATAAGGCGATTTTAGCAAAGAGAATATCTCCCGCAGGGAAGCTGTTACCATCAAATGTTTGCGCCTCATTAGACTCCCCTCTGGAAGCGCTTTCACTGCAAGCTGCAGATTCCCTCCTAACAGCAAGCTGTAGGACAGTGTACTGAATTGTAACTTAACTGCGGCTCATAAGGCGATTTTGTCAAAGAGAATATCTCCCGCAGGGAAGCTGCTACCATCAATATTTGCCCTCATTAGACTCCCCTCTTGAAGCGCTTTCACTGCAAGCTGTAGATTTCCTCCTAACAGCAAGCTTTAGGATAGGGTACTGAATTGTAACTTACTTTCGCCTAATAATGCGATTTTGGCAAAGAGAGTATATCCCGCAGGGAAGCTGCTACCATCAAATGTTTGCCCCTCATTAGACTCCCCTCTGGAAACGATTTCACAGCAAGCTGCAGATTCCCTCCTAACAGCAAGCTTTAGGATAGGGTACTGAATTGTAACTTACTTTCGCCTAATAATGCGATTTTGGCAAAGAGACTATCTCCCGCAGGGAAGCTGCTACCATCAAATCTTTGACCTCATTAGACTCCCCTCTGGAAGCACTTTCACTGCAAGCTGCAGATTCCCTCCTAACAGCAAGCTTTAGGATAGGGTACTGAATTGTAACTTACTTCTCGCCTAATAATGCGATTTTGGCAAAGAGAATATCTCCCGCAGGGAAGCTGCTACCATCAAATGTTTGCCCTCATTAGACCTCCCCTCTGGAAGCGCTTTCACTGCAAGCTGCAGATTCCCTCCTAACAGCAAGCTTTAGGATAGGGTACTGAATTGTAACTTACTTTCGCCTAATAATGCGATTTTGGCAAAGAGGACTATCTCCCGCAGGGAAGCTGCTACCATCAAATGTTTGCCCTCATTAGACTCCCCTCTGGAAGCGCTTTCACTGCAAGCTGCAGATTCCCTCCTAACAGCAAGCTTTAGAATAGGGTACTGAATTGTAACTTAACTGCGGCTAATAAGGCGAATTTGGCAAAGAGAATATCTCCCGCAGGGAAGCTGCTACATCAAATGTTTGCCCCTCATTAGACTCCCCTCTGGAAGCGCTTTCACTGCAAGCTGCAGATTCCCTCCTAACAGCAAGCTTTAGGATAGGGTACTGAATTGTAACTTACTTTCGCCTAATAATGCGATTTTGGCAAAGAGAGTATCTCCCGCAGGGAAGCTGCTACCATCAAATCTTTGCCCTCATTAGACTCCCCTCTGGAAGCGCTTTCACTGCAAGCTGCAGATTCCCTCCTAACAGCAAGCTTTAGGATAGGGTACTGAATTGTAACTTAACTGCGGCTAATAAGGCGATTTTGGCAAAGAGAGTATCTCCCGCAGGGAAGCTGCTACCATCAAATGTTTGCCCCTCATTAGACTCCCCTCTGGAAGCGCTTTCACTGCAAGCTGCAGATTCCCTCCTAAAGGCAAGCTTTAGGATAGGGTACTGAATTGTAACTTACTTTCGCCTAATAATGCAATTTTGGCAAAGAGATTATCTCCCGCAGGAAGCTGCTACCATCAAATGTTTGCCCTCATTAGACTCCCCCTCTGGAAGTGCTTTCACTGCAAGCTGCAGATTCCCTCCTAACAGCAAGCTTTAGGATAGGGTACTGAATTGTAACTTACTTTCGCCTAATAATGCGATTTTGGCAAAGAGAGTATCTCCCGCAGGGAAGCTGCTACCATCAAATGCTTGCCCTCATTAGACTCCCCTCTGGAAGCGCTCTCACTGCAAGCTGCAGATTCCCTCCTAACAGCAAGCTTTAGGATAGGGTACTGAATTGTAACTTAACTGCGGCTAATAAGGCGATTTTAGCAAAGAGAATATCTCCCGCAGGGAATCTGCTACCATCAAATCTTTGACCTCATTAGACTCCCCTCTGGAAGCGCTTTCACTGCAAGCTGCAGATTCCCCTCCTAACAGCAAGCTTTAGGATAGGGTACTGAATTGTAACTTAACTGCGGGCTAATAAGGCGATTATGGCAAAGAGAATATCTCCCGCAGGGAAGCTGCTACCATCAAATATTGCCCTCATTAGACTCCCCTCTGGAAGCGCTTTCACTGCAAGCTGCAGATTCCCTCCTAACAGCAAGCTTTAGAATAGGGTACTGAATTGTAACTTACTTTCGCCTAATAATGCGATTTTGGCAAAGCGAGTATCTCCCGCAGGGAAGCTGCTACCATCAATGTTTTGCCCTCATTAGAGTCCCCTCTGGAAGCGCTTTCACTGCAAGCTGCAGATTCCCTCCTAACAGCAAGCTTTAGGATAGGGTACTGAATTGTAACTTAACTGCGGGTCATAAGGCGATTTTGTCAAAGAGAATATCTCCCGCAGGGAAGCTGCTATCATCAATATTGCCCTCATTAGACTCCCCTCTGGAAGCGCTTTCACTGCAAGCTGCAGATTCCCTCCTAACAGCAAGCTTTAGGATAGGGTACTGAATTGTAACTTACTTTCACCTAATAATGCGATTTTGGCAAAGAGAGTATCTCCCACAGGGAAGCTGCTACCATCAAATGTTTGCCCTCGTTAGACTCCCCTCTGGAAGCGCTTTCACTGCAAGCTGCAGATTCCCTCCTAACAGCAAGCTTTAGGATAGGGTACTGAATTGTATCTTACTTTCGCCTAATAATGCGATTTTGGAAAAGACACTATCTCCCGCAGGGAAGCTGCTACCATCAAATATTTGCCCTCATTAGACTCTCCTCTGGAAAGCGCTTTCACTGCAAGCTGCAGATTCCCTCCTAACAGCAAGCTTTAGGATAGGGTACTGAATTGTAACTTACTTTCGCCTAATAATGCGATTTTGGCAAAGAGAGTATCTCCCGCAGGGAAGCTGCTACCATCAAATCTTTGCCCTCATTAGACTCCCCTCTGGAAGCGCTTTCACTGCAAGCTGCAGATTCCCTCCTAACAGCAAGCTTTAGGATAGGGTACTGAATTGTAACTTACTTTCGCCTAAAAATGCGATTTTGGCAAAGAGAGTATCTCCCGCAGGGAAGCTGCTACCATCAAATCTTTGCCCTCATTAGACTCCCCTCTGGAAGCGCTTTCACTGCAAGCTGCAGATTCCCTCCTAACAGCAAGCTTTAGGATAGGGTACTGAATTGTAACTTAACTGCGGCTAATAAGGCGATTTTGGCAAAGAGAATATCTCCGCAGGGAAGCTGCTACCATCAAATGTTTGCCCTCTTTAGACTCCCCTCTGGATAGCGCTTTCACTGCAAGCTGCAGATTCCCTCCTAACAGCAAGCTTTAGGATAGGGTACTGAATTGTAACTTACTTTCGCCTAATAATGCGATTTTGGCAAAGAGAGTATCTCCCGCAGGGAAGCTGCTACCATCAAATGTTTGCCCTCATTAGACTCCCCTCTGGAAGCGCTTTCACTGCAAGCTGCAGATTCCCTCCTAACAGCAAGCTTTAGGATAGGGTACTGAATTGTATCTTACTTTCGCCTAATAATGCGATTTTGGAAAAGACACTATCTCCCGCAGGGAAGCTGCTACCATCAAATGTTTGCCCTCATTAGACTCCCCTCTGGAAGCGCTTTCCACTGCAAGCTGCAGATTCACTCCTAACAGCAAGCTTTAGGATAGGGTACTGAATTGTAACTTACTTTCGCCTAATAATGCGATTTTGGCAAAGAGAGTATCTCCCGCAGGGAAGCTGCTACCATCAAATGTTTGCCCTCATTAGACTCCCCTCTGGAAGCGCTTTCACTGCAAGCTGCAGATTCCCTCCTAACAGCAAGCTTTAGGATAGTGTCCTGAATTGTAACTTACTTTCGCCTAATAAAGCGATTTTGGCAAAGAGAATATCTCCCGCAGGAAATCTGCTACCATCAAATGTTTGCCCTCCTTAGACTCCCCTCTGGAAGCGCCTTTCACTGCAAGCTGCAGATTCCCTCCTAACAGCAAGCTTTAGGATAGTGTACTGAATCGTATCTTACTTTCGCCTAATAATGCGATTTTGGCAAAGAGAGTATCTCCCGCAGGGAAGCTGCTACCATCAAATGCTTGCCCTCATTAGACTCCCCTCTGGAAGCGCTTTCACTGCAAGCTGCAGATTCCCTCCTAACAGCAAGCTTTAGGATAGGGTACTGAATTGTATCTTAACTGCGGCTAATAAGGCGATTTTAGCAAAGAGAATATCTCCCGCAGGGAAGCTGTTACCATCAAATGTTTGCCCTCATTAGACTCCCCTCTGGAAGCGCTTTCACTGCAAGCTGCAGATTCCCTCCTAACAGCAAGCTGTAGGACAGTGTACTGAATTGTAACTTAACTGCGGCTCATAAGGCGATTTTGTCAAAGAGAATATCTCCCGCAGGGAAGCTGCTACCATCAATATTTGCCCTCATTAGACTCCCCTCTTGAAGCGCTTTCACTGCAAGCTGTAGATTTCCTCCTAACAGCAAGCTTTAGGATAGGGTACTGAATTGTAACTTACTTTCGCCTAATAATGCGATTTTGGCAAAGAGAGTATATCCCGCAGGGAAGCTGCTACCATCAAATGTTTTGCCCTCATTAGACTCCCCTCTGGAAACGATTTCACTGCAAGCTGCAGATTCCCTCCTAACAGCAAGCTTTAGGATAGGGTACTGAATTGTAACTTACTTTCGCCTAATAATGCGATTTTGGCAAAGAGACTATCTCCCGCAGGGAAGCTGCTACCATCAAATCTTTGACCTCATTAGACTCCCCTCTGGAAGCGCTTTCACTGCAAGCTGCAGATTCCCTCCTAACAGCAAGCTTTAGGATAGGGGTACTGAATTGTAACTTACTTTCGCCTAATAATGCGATTTTGGCAAAGAGAATATCTCCCGCAGGGAAGCTGCTACCATCAAATGTTTGCCCTCATTAGACTCCCCCTCTGGAAGCGCTTTCACTGCAAGCTGCAGATTCCCTCCTAACAGCAAGCCTTTAGGATAGGGTACTGAATTGTAACTTACTTTCGCTAATAATGCGATTTTGGCAAAGAGACTATCTCCCGCAGGGAAGCTGCTACCATCAAATCTTTGCACTCATTAGACTCCCCTCTGGAAGCGCTTTCACTGCAAGCTGCAGATTCCCTCCTAACAGCAAGCTCTTAGAATAGGGTACTGAATTGTAACTTAAACTGCGGCTAATAAGGCGAATTTGGCAAAGAGAATATCTCCGCAGGGAAGCTGCTACCATCAAATGTTTGCCCTCATTAGACTCCCCTCTGGAAGCGCTTTCACTGCAAGCTGCAGATTCCCTCCTAACAGCAAGCTTTAGGATAGGGTACTGAATTGTAACTTACTTTCGCCTAATAATGCGATTTTGGCAAAGAGAGTATCTCCCGCAGGGAAGCTGCTACCATCAAATCTTTGCCCTCATTAGACTCCCCTCTGGAAGCGCTTTCACTGCAAGCTGCAGATTCCCTCCTAACAGCAAGCTTTAGGATAGGGTACTGAATTGTAACTTAACTGCGGCTAATAAGGCGATTTTGGCAAAGAGAGTATCTCCCGCAGGGAAGCTGCTACCATCAAATGTTTGCCCTCATTAGACTCCCCTCTGGAAGTGCTTTCACTGCAAGCTGCAGATTCCCTCCTAACAGCAAGCTTTAGGATAGGGTACTGAATTGTAACTTACTTTCGCCTAATAATGCGATTTTGGCAAAGAGAGTATCTCCCGCAGGGAAGCTGTTACCATCAAATGTTTGCCCTCATTAGACTCCCCTCTGGAAGTGCTCTCACTGCAAGCTGCAGATTCCCTCCTAACAGCAAGCTTTAGGATAGGGTACTGAATTGTAACTTAACTGCGGCTAATAAGGCGATTTTAGCAAAGAGAATATCTCCCGCAGGGAATCTGCTACCATCAAATCTTTGACCTCATTAGACTCCCCTCTGAAGCGCTTTCACTGCAAGCTGCAGATTCCCTCCTAACAGCAAGCTTTAGGATAGGGTACTGAATTGTATCTTACTTTCCTAATAATGCGATTTTGGCAAAGAGACTATCGCCCGCAGGGAAGCTGCTACCATCAAATGTTTGCCCTCATTAGACTCCCCTCTGGAAGCGCCTTTCACTGCAAGCTGCAGATTCCCTCCTAACAGCAAGCTTTAGGATAGGGTACTGAATTGTAACTTAACTGCGGCTAATAAGGCGATTATGGCAAAGAGAATATCTCCCGGCAGGGAAGCTGCTACCATCAAATATTTGCCCTCATTAGACTCCCCTCTGGAAGCGCTTTCACTGCAAGCTGCAGATTCCCTCCTAACAGCAAGCTTTAGGATAGGGTACTGAATTGTAACTTACTTTCGCCTAATAAAGCGATTTTGGCAAAGAGAATATCTCCCGCAGGAAATCTGCTACCATCAAATGTTTGCCCTCCTTAGACTCCCCTCTGGAAGCGCTTTCACTGCAAGCTGCAGATTCCCTCCTAACAGCAAGCTTTAGGATAGGGTACTGAATCGTATCTTACTTTCGCCTAATAATGCGATTTTGGCAAAGAGAATATCTCCCGCAGGGAAGCTGCTACCATCAAATGCTTGCCCTCATTAGACTCCCCTCTGGAAGCGCTTTCACTGCAAGCTGGCAGATTCCCTCCTAACAGCAAGCTTTAGGATAGGGTACTGAATTGTATCTTAACTGCGGCTAATAAGGCGATTTTAGCAAAGAGAATATCTCCCGCAGGGAAGCTGTTACCATCAAATGTTTGCCCTCATTAGACTCCCCTCTGGAAGCGCTTTCACTGCAAGCTGCAGATTCCCTCCTAACAGCAAGCTGTAGGACAGTGTACTGAATTGTAACTTAACTGCGGCTCATAAGCGATTTTGTCAAGAGAATATCTCCCGCAGGGAAGCTGCTACCATCAATATTTGCCCTCATTAGACTCCCCTCTTGAAGCGCTTTCACTGCAAGCTGTAGATTTCCTCCTAACAGCAAGCTTTAGGATAGGGTACTGAATTGTAACTTACTTTCGCCTAATAATGCGATTTTGGCAAAGAGAGTATATCCCGCAGGGAAGCTGCTACCATCAAATGTTTGCCCTCATTAGACTCCCCTCTGAAACGATTTCACTGCAAGCTGCAGATTCCCTCCTAACAGCAAGCTTTAGGATAGGGTACTGAATTGTAACTTACTTTCGCCTAATAATGCGATTTTGGCAAAGAGACTATCTCCCGCAGGGAAGCTGCTACCATCAAATCTTTGACCTCATTAGACTCCCCTCTGAAGCGCTTTCACTGCAAGCTGCAGATTCCCTCCTAACAGCAAGCTTTAGGATAGGGTACTGAATTGTAACTTACTTTCGCCTAATAATGCGATTTTGGCAAAGAGAATATCTCCCGCAGGGAAGCTGCTACCATCAAATGTTTGCCCTCATTAGACTCCCCTCTGGAAGCGCTTTCACTGCAAGCTGCAGATTCCCTCCTAACAGCAAGCTTTAGGATAGGGTACTGAATTGTAACTTACTTTCGCCTAATAATGCGATTTTGGCAAAGAGACTATCTCCCGCAGGGAAGCTGCTACCATCAAATCTTTGCACTCATTAGACTCCCCTCTGGAAGCGCTTTCACTGCAAGCTGCAGATTCCCTCCTAACAGCAAGCTTTAGAATAGGGTACTGAATTGTAACTTAACTGCGGCTAATAAGGCGAATTTGGCAAAGAGAATATCTCCCGCAGGGAAGCTGCTACCATCAAATGTTTGCCCCTCATTAGACTCCCCTCTGGAAGCGCTTTCACTGCAAGCTGCAGATTCCCTCCTAACAGCAAGCTTTAGGATAGGGTACTGAATTGTAACTTACTTTCGCCTAATAATGCGATTTTGGCAAAGAGAGTATCTCCCGCAGGGAAGCTGCTACCATCAAATCTTTGCCCTCATTAGACTCCCCTCCCTGGAAGCGCTTTCACTGCAAGCTGCAGATTCCCTCCTAACAGCAAGCTTTAGGATAGGGTACTGAATTGTAACTTAACTGCGGCTAATAAGGCGATTTTGGCAAAGAGAGTATCTCCCGCAGGGAAGCTGCTACCATCAATGTTTGCCCTCATTAGACTCCCCCTCTGGAAGTGCTTTCACTGCAAGCTGCAGATCCCTCCTAACAGCAAGCTTTAGGATAGGGTACTGAATTGTAACTTACTTTCGCCTAATAATGCGATTTTTGGCAAAGAGAGTATCTCCCGCAGGGGAAGCTGCTACCATCAAATGTTTGCCCCTCATTAGACTCCCCTCTGGAAGCGCTCTCACTGCAAGCTGCAGATTCCCTCCTAACAGCAAGCTTTAGGATAGGGTACTGAATTGTAACTTAACTGCGGCTAATAAGGCGATTTTAGCAAAGAGAATATCTCCCGCAGGGAATCTGCTACCATCAAATCTTTGACCTCATTAGACTCCCCTCTGGAAGCGCTTTCACTGCAAGCTGCAGATTCCCTCCTAACAGCAAGCTTTAGGATAGGGTACTGAATTGTATCTTACTTTCCTAATAATGCGATTTTGGCAAAGAGACTATCGCCCGCAGGAAGCTGCTACCATCAAATGTTTGCCCTCATTAGACTCCCCTCTGGAAGCGCTTTCACTGCAAGCTGCAGATTCCCTCCTAACAGCAAGCTTTAGGATAGGGTACTGAATTGTAACTTAACTGCGGCTAATAAGGCGATTATGGCAAAGAGAATATCTCCCGCAGGGAAGCTGCTACCATCAAATATTTGCCCTCATTAGACTCCCCTCTGGAAGCGCTTTCACTGCAAGCTGCAGATTCCCTCCTAACAGCAAGCTTTAGGATAGGGTACTGAATTGTAACTTACTTTCGCCTAATAATGCGATTTTGGCAAAGCGAGTATCTCCCGCAGGGAAGCTGCTACCATCAAAATGTTTGCCCTCATTAGACTCCCCTCTGGAAGCGCTTTCACTGCAAGCTGCAGATTCCCTCCTAACAGCAAGCTTTAGGATAGGGTACTGAATTGTAACTTAACTGCGGCTAATAAGTGCGATTTAGCAAAGAGAATATCTCCCGCAGGGGAAGCTGTTACCATCAAATGTTTGCCCTCATTAGACTCCCCTCTGGAAGCGCTTTCACTGCAAGCTGCAGATTCCCTCCTAACAGCAAGCTTTAGGATAGGGTACTGAATTGTAACTTAACTGCGGGTCATAAGGCGATTTTATCAAAGAGAATATCTCCCGCAGGGAAGCTGCTATCATCAGTATTTGCCCTCATTAGACTCCCCTCTGGAAGCGCTTTCACTGCAAGCTGCAGATTCCCTCCTAACAGCAAGCTTTAGGATAGGGTACTGAATTGTAACTTACTTTCACCTAATAATGCGATTTTGGCAAAGAGAGTATCTCCCGCAGGAAGCTGCTACCATCAAATGTTTGCCCTCATTAGACTCCCCTCTGGAAGCGCTTTCACTGCAAGCTGCAGATTCCCTCCTAACAGCAAGCTTTAGGATAGGTACTGAATTGTATCTTACTTTCGCCTAATAATGCGATTTTGAAAAGACACTATCTCCCGCAGGAAGCTGCTTACCATCAAATATTTGCCCTCATTAGACTCTCCTCTGGAAGCGCTTTCACTGCAAGCTGCAGATTCCCTCCTAAACAGCAAGCTTTAGGATAGGGTACTGAATTGTAACTTACTTTCGCCTAATAATGCGATTTTGGCAAAGAGGAGTATCTCCCGCAGGGAAGCTGCTACCATCAAATCTTTGCCCTCATTAGACTCCCCTCTGGAAGCGCTTTCACTGCAAGCTGCAGATTCCCTCCTAACAGCAAGCTTTAGGATAGGGTACTGAATTGTAACTTACTTTCGCCTAAAAATGCGATTTTGGCAAAGAGAGTATCTCCCGCAGGGAAGCTGCTACCATCAAATCTTTGCCCTCATTAGACTCCCCTCTGGAAGCGCTTTCACTGCAAGCTGCAGATTCCCTCCTAACAGCAAGCTTTAGGATAGGGTACTGAATTGTAACTTAAACTGCGGCTAATAAGGCGAATTTGGCAAAGAGAATATCTCCCGCAGGGAAGCTGCTACCATCAAATGTTTGCCCTCTTTAGACTCCCCTCTGGAAGCGCTTTCACTGCAAGCTGCAGATTCCCTCCTAACAGCAAGCTTTAGGATAGGGTACTGAATTGTAACTTACTTTCGCCTAATAATGCGATTTTGGCAAAGAGAGTATCTCCCGCAGGGAAGCTGCTACCATCAAATGTTTGCCCTCATTAGACTCCCCTCTGGAAGCGCTTTCACTGCAAGCTGCAGATTCCCTCCTAACAGCAAGCTTTAGGATAGGGTACTGAATTGTAACTTAACTGCGGCTAATGAGGCGATTTTAGCAAAGAGAATATCTCCCGCAGGGAAGCTGTTACCATCAAATGTTTGCCCTCATTAGACTCCCCTCTGGAAGCGCTTTCACTGCAAGCTGCAGATTCCCTCCTAACAGCAAGCTGTAGGACAGTGTACTGAATTGTAACTTAACTGCGGCTCATAAGGCGATTTTGTCAAAGAGAATATCTCCCGCAGGGAAGCTGCTACCATCAATATTTGCCCTCATTAGACTCTCCTCTGGAAGCGCTTTCACTGCAAGCTGCAGATTCCCTCCTAACAGCAAGCTTTAGGATAGGGTACTGAATTGTAACTTACTTTCGCCTAATAATGCGATTTTGGCAAAGAGAGTATCTCCCGCAGGGAAGCTGCTACCATCAAATGTTTGCCCTCATTAGACTCCCCTCTGGAAGCGCTTTCACTGCAAGCTGCAGATTCCCTCCTAACAGCAAGCTTTAGGATAGGGTACTGAATTGTATCTTACTTTCGCCTAATAATGCGATTTTGGAAAAGACACTATCTCCCGCAGGGAAGCTGACTACCATCAAATGTTTGCCCTCATTAGACTCCCCTCTGGAAGCGCTTTCACTGCAAGCTGCAGATTCCCTCCTAACAGCAAGCTTTAGGATAGGGTACTGAATTGTATCTTACTTTCGCCTAATAATGCGATTTTGGAAAAGACACTATCTCCCGCAGGGAAGCTGCTACCATCAAATGTTTGCCCTCATTAGACTCCCCTCCAGAAGCGCTTTCACTGCAAGCTGCAGATTCCCTCCTAACAGCAAAGCTTTAGGATAGGGTACTGAATTGTAACTTACTTTCGCCTAATAATGCGATTTTGGCAAAGAGACTATCTCCCGCAGGGAAGCTGCTACCATCAAATGTTTGCCCTCATTAGACTCCCCTCTGGAAGCGCTTTCACTGCAAGCTGCAGATTCCCTCCTAACAGCAAGCTTTAGGATAGTGTCCTGAATTGTAACTTACTTTCGCCTAATAAAGCGATTTTGGCAAAGAGAATATCTCCCCGCAGGAAATCTGCTACCATCAAATGTTTGCCCTCCTTAGACTCCCCTCTGGAAGCGCTTTCACTGCAAGCTGCAGATTCCCTCCTAACAGCAAGCTTTAGGATAGGGTACTGAATCGTATCTTACTTTCGCCTAATAATGCGATTTTGGCAAAGAGAGTATCTCCCGCAGGGAAAGCTGCTACCATCAAATGCTTGCCCTCATTAGACTCCCCTCTGGAAGCGCTTTCACTGCAAGCTGCAGATTCCCTCCTAACAGCAAGCTTTAGGATAGGGTACTGAATTGTATCTTAACTGCGGCTAATAAGGCGATTTTAGCAAAGAGAATATCTCCCGCAGGGAAGCTGTTACCATCAAATGTTTGCCCTCATTAGACTCCCCTCTGGAAGCGCTTTCACTGCAAGCTGCAGATTCCCTCCTAACAGCAAGCTGTAGGACAGTGTACTGAATTGTAACTTAACTGCGGCTCATAAGGCGATTTTGTCAAAGAGAATATCTCCCGCAGGGAAGCTGCTACCATCAATATTTGCCCTCATTAGACTCCCCTCTTGAAGCGCTTTCACTGCAAGCTGTAGATTTCCTCCTAACAGCAAGCTTTAGGATAGGGTACTGAATTGTAACTTACTTTCGCCTAATAATGCGATTTTGGCAAAGAGAGTATATCCCGCAGGAAGCTGCTACCATCAAATGTTTGACCTCATTAGACTCCCCTCTGGAAACGATTTCACAGCAAGCTGCAGATTCCCTCCTAACAGCAAGCTTTAGGATAGGGTACTGAATTGTAACTTACTTTCGCCTAATAATGCGATTTTGGCAAAGAGACTATCTCCCGCAGGGAAGCTGCTACCATCAAATGTTTGCCCTCATTAGACTCCCCTCTGGAAGCGCTTTCACTGCAAGCTGCAGATTCCCTCCTAACAGCAAGCTTTAGGATAGTGTCCTGAATTGTAACTTACTTTCGCCTAATAAAGCGATTTTGGCAAAGAGAATATCTCCCGCAGGAAATCTGCTACCATCAAATGTTTGCCCTCCTTAGACTCCCCTCTGGAAGCGCTTTCACTGCAAGCTGCAGATTCCCCTCCTAACAGCAAGCTTTAGGATAGGGTACTGAATCGTATCTTACTTTCGCCTATAATGCGATTTTGGCAAAGAGAGTATCTCCCGCAGGGAAGCTGCTACCATCAAATGCTTGCCCTCATTAGACTCCCCTCTGGAAAGCGCTTTCACTGCAAGCTGCAGATTCCCTCCTAACAGCAAGCTTTAGGATAGGGTACTGAATTGTATCTTAACTGCGGCTAATAAGGCGATTTTAGCAAAGAGAATATCTCCCGCAGGAAGCTGTTACCATCAAATGTTTGCCCTCATTAGACTCCCCCTCTGGAAGCGCTTTCACTGCAAGCTGCAGATTCCCTCCTAACAGCAAGCTGTAGGACAGTGTACTGAATTGTAACTTAACTGCGGCTCATAAGGCGATTTTGTCAAAGAGAATATCTCCCGCAGGGAAGCTGCTACCATCAATATTTGCCCTCATTAGACTCCCCTCTTGAAGCGCTTTCACTGCAAGCTGTAGATTTCCTCCTAACAGCAAGCTTTAGGATAGGGTACTGAATTGTAACTTACTTTCGCCTAATAATGCGATTTTGGCAAAGAGAGTATATCCCGCAGGGAAGCTGCTACCATCAAATGTTTGCCCTCATTAGACTCCCCTCTGAAACGATTTCACAGCAAGCTGCAGATTCCCTCCTAACAGCAAGCTTTAGGATAGGGTACTGAATTGTAACTTACTTTCGCCTAATAATGCGATTTTTGGGCAAAGAGACTATCTCCCGCAGGGAAGCTGCTACCATCAAATCTTTGACC